>NC_087218.1:27997384-28039884 GCF_015104395.2 Macrobrachium nipponense | reverse complement strand
GACGGTGATACTTATGATAATGATGAAGATAATGATAGTGGCGTTGATTCAGTCTATCCCCCTCATTCCTAGCGTTGATGATGATGCTGATGATGTTAAAAATAATTGTGATGATCAGGATGACAATTATCCTCTGGAATTGTTTTGTTTTTAATATGTGCAACCGCATTTCCAGAATCCTCCCCCCAACCTCGGCCCACCACCACCCGCCCCCTCCCTCCAAAATCTCCACCCTACCCCGCCCATCTTCAACGAGCCCATCATCAGCTTCTTATATTTATGGTGTAATTCTCAAGCGCGCCTCCATAGAGAGAGATCAGATCTTTATGAATCATTAGAGGAGGAGGAGGAGGAGGAGGAGGAGGTAGGGGAGGAGGAGGAGGAAGGAGGAGGAGGAGGAGGAAGAGGAGGAGGAGGAGGCCTAATGAGATGGGTTAAAATTCCTTATTCGTCGTCGCTCGTGAAATTAAAATGAAAAACCATATCTTCCAAATACTACGCCTGAAGTTTTTTTTTTTTTTTTTGTTTTTTTTTTTTTTTTACTTTATCCATGAACAGGTAGAGAGAGAGAGAGAGAGAGAGAGAGAGAGAGAGAGAGAGAGAGAGAGAGAGATCACTCCCTCAATTTACCTGTTAATCTTTACAGAGAAGACGCCTTCATTACCTCGGTGCCAACACCAGCTCCCCTGACTGCTCTCCTTCCAACAGCCATCCAACAACCTCCAAATTACAAGTCTTCCAACAACCATCCAACAGCCTTATAATAACCTCCTAACAGCCTTCCAATTACAACAATCTTCCAACAACCTCCCAACAGCCTTCCCATTCCAACAGTCCTCCAACTTCCTTCCAAAAACCTCCCAACAGCTTTCCAACAAACTTCCAACAACCTTCCAATTCCAACAGTGGTCCAATTTCCTCCTAACAGCCTTTCAATTCCAACAGTCCTCCAACTTCCTTCCAATAACTGCCCAACAGCCTTCAAACAGCTTTCTAACGACCTTCCAGTTCCAACAATCTTCCAACCAATTCCAACAGTGTTCCAACAACCTCCCAACAACCTTCCAATTCCAACAGTCCTGCAACTTCCTTCCAATAACCTGCCAAGAGCTTTCCGACAACCTCCCCAACAACCTTCCAATTCCAACAGTCTTCCAACAACCTTCAAACATCCTTTCAATTACAACAGTCTACCAACAACCTTCCAACACCATTCCGACAACCTTCCAACAACCTTCCAATTCCATCAGTCTTCCAACCAATTCCAAAAGTCTTCCAACAACCTTCCAACAGCCTTGCAATTCCAACAAACTTCCAATAGCATCCCAACAGCCTTCAAATTCCATCAGACTTCCAACAACCTCCAAGCAATCTTCCAATTCCAACAGCTTTCTAATAACCTCCCAAAACACACATTAATATGGCTCTAGGGGCTAGGCATGAAGCCGCCCACGCCGCTCGAGAGAGAGAGAGAGAGAGAGAGAGAGAGAGAGAGAGAGAGAGGATTCCACCTCCTCCCCCTCCTGGAGGCCGCGAAATAATTGGCCCCCAGCGTCACACCTTCATGATCCCGAGGACCCCCGAAATGGGCGAGGGTTGAAATTGCATTAAGCTTACACCTATACTTAGCGCCTATCTCGCTCGTTGCTTCGATGTAGGGCGTGAACTAATAATGTGTCGTCATGCGAGCGTGTTTGCTTTTCTACGTGCGTTTTATAAACCGTCTTTTTACGTGTTTTTTAAACGGGTGTTTTTTGGAAAATGTGTTTTATAATCCGTTTTTTAGCGTGCTTTTTAAATGTGTGTTTAATTGAAAGTGTGTTATTGTAACGTGTTATTAACATTTTCGAAATTGTTTTTAACATATTTTTAAAGTTTTTTACGCGTGTTTTAAACGCTTTTTAACATAAGACTTTTGACTTTCCCTCTAATGCTTAGTTGATCCACAAGGGCAATGAGTCATCAGAGAACAATAAATCATCCATTGATAAGGATAAAAACAAGAGCACCATCATCTTATGCATTATTGCTTGGATTCATTTAACAAAACAAGAGCAAATGACTTCTCGATATCCTTTTATGTTAGTTTATCAGTTTCAAAAATTTTCTTTTCATGCTTTGGCGGTCATTCTTTTAGTGTTTATTACAATAATTCGATTTAGCTATTTCATTCTAAAATACTCAGAAATCTTTGTAAAAAAGCTAATTACATCTTTGGGCACACTAACTTCATACAATCCCTCATAATGCCATGAGCTGCAATAAAAATCCCTCATAATAGATATCCGAGCCTTAAAAGTATCGTTAAGTGCATGTAGCCCGCCTTTGTTGATTGTATGCAGCCAAGAATGTTCTGATTCCTTGCATGCTGATGCTTAACACCTAAATTAGAATATTTAAATGAAAATTTCTGGACGATATATCCAGCAATGTAGCGAAGAGAAACTGACCTTTCAAGTTCTCCTTCCTGTTTCTCAGTCAGAATCTCTTCTTCTCTAAAATCATCCATTGTGCCTTCATTTTCAATTTCAAGTTCACTCGTAGTATTTTTGCCTACATTTATACTGACAGTTCTGGTTTGGTGTTATGTTTTGCACTAGAAAATGGCAGCAGCTCATATAACACATCAAATTCCTCTTTATATACAGCGGTAGTTTTTCGCTTAACAGTGCAATGTCTTTTCCCAACAAATACTCTCTCTAGGAGATTTGAAAACTCACCGAATTTCTATTATCATGTGGCCCATTCATTTGACGTATGCAATAAAAAAAATTTCCAATAGATCTTGATTTTTTGGCCTTGTAGGTATGAATTTAACGTTATATAATTTAAGCAGTATTTCGTCAAGGTCTATAAGACAGTTGCGTGACAGAATTTCTCCCTTTTGAAATCTATAAACGCAATTATGGTTTTCATGGCATCTACCTTTTTGTTCTCCTTATAATTAATCACAAAAGCTTTTCACGAGGCTGTCACCATAAATAAAAGAAGAATTGGATAACAGCTGTTATCCGATTCACATGCGGTTTCTCTTAGGCTAACAAGTGAAAATGACTTTCATTTAATTTATAAGAAACGCCATAGTCTGTCTTCCCCCCAACGAATGGATTTCATGCCGTCGGTATAATCATCCTAGCAAAAATGCGAAGAGCAAATCATAACATTATCTGGGTTAAGTTTTTCAGATCGTCGATGTGCTTGTCAGGATACATAATATTGATATAGATTCATTTTCGTATTTTATTAATAAACTTACCAGCCAAATATTTTGAGTAAACATGGTCTTAGCGGTTGGTAATATACAACTACCATCATCATCTTTCATTTCTATAAAATACGTGCTTTTATAGACTCACCTAACATACCTTTACAAATCATATATACATTTTATATATATAAATATATATAATATACATAAAAAATTAATATTAATAATATTATATATATATAATATATATATATATATATATTATATATAGATATACAATAAAAATAATATTTATATATAAATATATATATATTATATATAATGTTACACACACACACACATTAATTTATTTATATATATATATAATATATATTAATTATATATATATAATATACAATATATATATTATATATATTATATATATATTAATATTATATATAATATATATACACACACACACACATATATAAGATATATTTTATATATATATATATATATATATATATATTATATATATATATATATATATATATATATATATGATACAACAACACCACACAACACACACACACAAATATATTATATTATATACCACACACACCATAATATATATATCATATATATATAACATATCATATACATATATATATATATATATATATATATATATATATATATATATATATATATATATAACTAATATCAGCTTTTCAATCACATCCGATTCATATGAAAAAGATGACGGCAAGAGGAATTATACTGTTTTTATAAATTCTCTGGCAAAATTCCATATGATTTTTCTATTGAACTATGCATGCATCTCTCAAACTTTCATCTCTCGTGTTAAAACGAAAAAACTTATACCTAAACCTAAAGATTTTATTTTCCTTTCTGTGTTAAAAAAGCCAAAAACTGTGCAGTTGTTCAGCATGTGCTGACAATACTTCAATAACGTGTGTGACCAGAAAGAATGTTTTCACACTGACATTTACTGTGAGAAGAAATATGGCAAATGAGGCTTGTTCAAGAAGTGGTATTTATCTCCAGGAATCTGTACAAATCATAAATTAATATCTATCAAAGTAATCCTTCAAGGCAGGATAAAGATGAATTATAACTCTTGTTTTCTTACATTCAAACAATATTCAAAATCATTTGCATGGTCGACTGTGCAATACATTCAATGATATATTTATATTAATATATAATATCATATTATAATAGATATATATTATATATATATATATTATCTAGTATCAGATTTATATATCTATTATATTTATTAAATCTTTTATAATAATATAATAATTATATATACATATAATATATCTATATATATAATATAATATATATCTATATATTATATATAATATATAATATAGAATATCTATACACTGTATCCACCAGCAAATATATATACCAGCAAATATATTCAAAGTTTAACCAAAATTTCATCAGCAGCGGTAAAAACAAGAATTATTCAGAGATACGTCGTCTTATTGCTAAAAGAAGTAAAACTGAGGTCACAAAGGGAATAGATACATAAGAGTGGTAAAAGATTTGGTGTCGGTGAAAGCACGGATCAGCCAGTTTTGAGGTGGTACGGTCACGTGGGAAGAATGGAAAATGATAGGCTGTTAAAGATACAATTCGGAACTTCTGGTAGGCGAGGGAAGTCCAAAAAGCAATAGTTAGAGATAAAAGAGGGAGCAGTTCGAAGAGACTTCAAGACAAGAGGTGAGTGGCGTAATTTGTGTCGAAGGTTTTGATTCCATGCTGGTGGACCTTCTGCGTGACCACGTAAAAACCATGACAGTTATCAATCATTACCGTCTCCTGAGAGCCAAAAAACAGTTGAACGAGATGGTTTAGTATTTTGAGAGAGAGAGAGAGAGAGAGAGAGAGAGAGAGAGAGAGAGATGAGAGAGAGAGAGATAGATGTATGTATGATATATATATATATGCAAACAATATCACCTACACAATTGTTCTGTGCGTTAATACAATTACTAACAGGACTTCATTGAATAATTATCTCCGCTATAAACCAACCACTTTTCAATGAGGTCCAGTAAGTAATATATATATATATATATATATATATATATATAATATATATATATATATATATATATATATATATATATATATATATATATACATATATATATATATATATATATATATATATATATATATATATATATATATATATATATATATATATATATATATATATATATATATATATATATATATATATATATATATTATATACACACACACACACATATAATAGATAACAAATAAGAGTCACTGCAGTAATTTGCAAAAGATCCCATAAAGACCATTACAATCAATATCCCGGTCCTGACATGGAGAGTTGAGTCGATCCACACACACATACGCACACACACACACACACACACACACACACACCAAGTCCCCCAAAATGTTTGAGTAAAATTTCGGGCGTAACAAATTAAAACAACACGAAGGTAATTTTCATCACGGTATTGTAAAAACATCAATTAATTAATCCACGTGTCACCAACAATGTTTTTCCTCTTTTAACGGGAAAATTTTAATAAGCACAAATTGCGTGTCGAATGAGAAGCATCCTCCCCTCCCCACTTCCTCCTCCTCAAACCAGATTTTTATCTGATGTTCTTTCAAACGAAAATTATGTTATTGATTAATACTAAAAAAAAAAAAAAAATGTTTGGCTGCATTTCGTGCAATTCGGGATGATGAGGCTTTGCTAGCTTTTCGACATAACAGTTCTCTGTAATCGAAGTTGAGCTTAACACATCGAAGAAAAGGGTTATATATATATATATATATATATATATATATATATATATATATATATATATATATATATATATAAAACCCTTTTTCTTCGATGTGTTAAGCTCAACTTCGATTACGGAGAACTGTTACTTTCGTCGTTTCACTGCTCAAAAAATAAATGAATTGTCTCGGAAAGTTACCCTAACGAACTAACTGGGAGAAAAAATTTATTATCTATAATATGGGTAACACTAAGCTTCATTATTGCAACAAAACAATTATTTTGTAAAGGTAATTGAATTATGTCATCGTAGTCCTTTACGTTCAAAGAACAGGTCTTATCTTGAAATTTTGCAAAGTTGAAAAATTTAATGCAAGATTGCTAACTAGTAGGAAAACAATAAGTGGCACGTGCAAATTACTACCAAATTCATAATTCATCCAGTGAGCCGAGGCTGGTGCCGATCATGGGTTGAGAAAGATAACGCTAAATACAACAAATGATCCTACTCTTCCTACACACTGTGTGTTGGAAGAGTAGGAGCAAAGTGGAAAGAACCTTCTCACATCCTAAAGGCTTTCTTAAAGCCTTTTTCCCTTGGAGACTAAACAGTTTATTGGCATAACTCGAGCTGTATTAACATTCGCTTTGACAAGTCTAGATCTTTTTAAAGTGTTATAGATGGGCGGAAGATTGAATCATTTTGGCTTAGAAATGCAATAACTTATCGCAGCTGCTTACGAGGAATTTAAGGTTGGTGTCCTTACACAGGGCGTAAGATCAAGGTTCGTCTCCTTCCAAAAGGCATAAACAAATAAACAAACAAGTAACACCACCACATAAGTATAAACAACCATAGCACAACAGCGACATCTCAGAGCTGCAGCATCAGTAAACTACAGAATCAATTCAATCCACAAAATCATAACGAAAAACCAAGACGCGAACAAAAGTGATCACATTACGCTGTTGATAGCCAACGGCAAAAAGACACAAGGTATACGCGTTCTTATATTAGACAGCAGTTCCAGGATAAAAGGTGGCCTTTATGGTAGGTCATAAGATAGAGGTGTCCCTAGGGCCTACTACAGGAGCGGATGGCTTTTGCCAGGCCCGCCCAGCGTGTAACTTGTCCTTAACCTTTTCCAGCGGGACTTTTTTTTTCTTTCTTTCTTTTTTAAGATCTTCATAAACTGTTTGTTTTGTGAGGTCCTTCACGAATTGTTATTTGCGTTGATGTCTGCATTTCTGTAATGTTGGTAATATTTTTTTTTTCCATAGATGCTTGGAATGATAATAGTATGCATGTATGTATGTATGTGTATGTGTATTTGTATATGTGTATATGTGTATATTATATACACATACATATATATATATATATTTATATAAACGACTGTTTACATATTCGCCCACGTAAAAGAACGAGCATGCTTGCGTACACTCCCAACGCACAGCGACGAAACGAAAATATTCCACGCCATCGCACAGGAGGAAAATAATGTATGAGGTGCAGACAAAAACGTTCGTTTAAAATTCCACGTCCCAAAATAAAATTTAACTTTAGAAAACTGGGCCACCAATTTTTCCCGTCGACATCGGCACGAAATTACATTCCACGTCCTATGGTCACTTCAGCACACTCGCAAACGATAGGAATTAGGAATTCCGCTGCTAATTAGCATGACGATCTGCTTTTAAGGCCAAACTTGGCTGTCCTTCGTTCCAGGAAGCTGCGTGGCACTGCCGAAAGTAATTCGTAATTCGCATTCAAAATGGAGAGAAGCCACTCGAAAAGTGTTTTGTGCTCTCATCGAGTTCCCCCAGAAGTTTAGGCGAAAAACATTGATGAACGGACCCCAAATTACGTCCTGCGAGCGATGTTTACCGACAGAAAGACGTGAGATACATTTGCTGGCACGATTACGATAATAACCGAACAGGAGTTAAACTACGATAATATATTTGTCGAAAATATGCTAATGGCCAAATGACTCCCGCTTTCCTTTCTACTCTCGATTCATATTTTTATCTTGAGAAATTACAAAATGATCGACGCTTCAGTCTTTTTACAGAAGGAAACACAATAGTCTTGATACCTTTGGAACACACTTCGTCATATCGTAACGTGAAATTCGTGTAAATTTGGTTGTTCGCCTCTTGACCAAAGGGAAGAGAGGAGGAAAATGTCATTTTCTCCAAATTTGCTTTTTTTTCTGTACAATATATTTTTTGGTTCAAAGTTCAATGAAACATTCGGTCACAGGTGTACGGGAATTTAAATTAATTTCTCCCTCTCTCTCTCTTGTAAAGAAACAGTCATTCATGAATACAAAGGAATCTAAATTCTCTCTCTCTCTCTCTCTTTGTAAAGAAAGACTCATTCATGAATATAAGGAAATTTAGATTGTATGTGTGTGTATGAAGAAACATTCAGCCATGAATACAAGGGAATTTAAATTATTCTCTCTCTCTCTCTCTCTCTCTCTGTATAGTAGTATGACATGATGGGCATTCCCTTAGACACCCGTTGATAACCAAAACTTTAAATTAACGGAACAAATATCTGGGGTCTGATATATCCTTCATTTTCATTCCACTTCATTTAAAGGATCAATTTTCTTATACAAGCACTTATGCAGTTACAATCCTCTTATTAAGTACCTCTTTCTTTTATAGATATAACCCCACACACACACCATATATAAATAAAATATATATATATATATATACTATATATATATATATATATATATATATATATATATATATTATATATATATATATATATATATATATATATATATATTATATATAATAATAATAAAAGGAGCCCATAAAAACACCAAAATATAGAGAGAGAAATACTATATTTCAGAGACAGCTCTCCCTCTTCAGGTAGATGAATGAGAAAAGTTACAGAAAAGGTGGTATATATACCAAGAGGTCCATCCACAGGTAAGCCAATTTAGGTCACTCCCGCTGATAATCTTCCTTTAATCTTCTTAAGCGTCGGTTGAATGAAAACCTTGTCGATGACATCTGTGTCCCATGCTCCCTTTGAGATATTCATTACCTGCCTCTCTTTAATCAAGGCCGATTCCATCATTTGACTCTTGTACCGGCAGTTGCAGCTATAAATTATACGTTACAAACTCCAGTTTGTACTATGGTTATGATCATTTATATGGTTGAAAATAGCTGAGTTCTGTTGTCCATACCCAACTGACCGTTTGTGCTGTACTAATCTCTGGGGAAGTGATTTTCCTGTAAATCTGATGTAAGATTGGTCACAGTCCAGGCATGGGGTTTCGTAAACGTCTGTGTGCTTGGGGGATGTCTTTTGTTGGACGTTAATCAAGGATTTGGATAAGGTATTTGGGTAAGTAAATGCAAAAGGGTTAGATTTTCCGAGAGTCTGAGTCACCGTCTTAATCCTGTCCAGGTGTGGAATTTTTATTTTATTGTTGGATGTGTCTATGGTCTTGTCTTCAGGGGTCGGTAGAAAATTACTTTTGCTTTGTGAATTGCTTTCTCAATTATATGGTCAGGATACTTTAAAAGACGAAAGCTGCTTACGAATTAGTTCAAATTCTTTTTCCAGGAAATCTGGGGAACCAATTCCTAAGGCTCTTAAGAACAGGTTGCTGGCTACACCTATCTTGATAGAAATGTCATGATAGCTGAAGTAGTGAATGTAGGAAAGTGAGAACGTTGGTTTTCTGTATATGGTAAATTTGTATTCTGTCGTGTCCCTGATTATTAAAACATCAAGAAAAGGAATTTTGTTGTCCGTTTCCCATTCAACTTTAAATTTAATGCTGGGCACTAATGCGTTTAATTTTGAAAAGAATTAAAATTGCCCCATTTATTATCACAAAATGTTAGAATATCATCTACATATTGCATTTATTACTGTAGTTTCAAAGTATTCCATGTACAGATTGGCTAAAACACACACACCAATACATATATATTTGTGTGTGTAATGATATATATATATATATATATATATATATATATATATATATATATATATATATATATATATATTTGTCGGTGAGAGGTGTTAGGATAATCAATTTTATTTATTCCCTTTCTAGGGAATAAAGGATTATCCTTCATCTTGCACCGACAGATGTGTACCGGTTGATGGAATCCCTTTCAACTCTCACTATATATATATATATATATATATATATATATATATATATATATATATATATATATTATATAATAATATTATATCATCGCCCCTAAAGTCACATCTCTACAAATACCCTACTGTGAAATTCCAACAGGACTAAGTTTTCAGACGCTTCTTGGCGGGGAAAAGGAGCTCATCTATTTTCCCCTTCATCATAACCTAATCTATTATGTACTGAACTTCTGTAATTTCTCTAAAGGTATGATTTCTCATAGTAGCCTGTCATATAACCTGACACATTCTTCCGAAGCCTTTATGCTCAAATCGATAAAAATCTTTTCGAGTTTCATTGTTATATCACGGTTTATGTTTTCCGTTTATATCGCGATACAGATCCTACTGGTCATCTACGCTTAGTATTCAATTTCACTTTATTTGATTTCCAAATCTTATTAGTTACCATCGTTTGATTAGTCCTTTCTAATCTTACATTAAATTCAGACTCGAGAGGCCCTGACCCTGTGATGGATGTCACAGTTCCTAAACATTTGAAAGACACCCACACGCACATACGTGCGCCGAAACACACCCCATACATGCGTCTTTCATGAAAACTTAATCAAGTTACACCGCAAGAGTACGGCGACATCTCATTTTCGAAGATATGAATAAAATTAGAGGATAATAAACAATATAATCATCGGTGCAATGTTGATATCGAGGGTGGAGCCTTTGATCATAATATATATTACCAGGTTTACCTGAAAATATATTGTAAGTATTGATTACTAACGTTGCATGATAGAACGGGAAGAAATACAAGGACGACGTGAATAAATATAGAAGAGCAAGAATACGAGGTATTGCGCGTAATCTCCAAGTGCATACGTGTAGGTATTTATATATATATATATATATCAAATATATAATATATATATATATATAGATATATATACATATATATATATATATATATATTATATATATATATATATATATATATATATGTGTGTGTGAGTGTGTGTAAGTTGATACCCTTTTAATTTTCTGTACGTATTATGTTTTGTTTGTTTGTTTGTATGGTATTTTTACGTTGCATGGAACCAGTGGTTATTCAGCAACGGGACCAACGGCTTTACGTGACTTCCGAACCACGTCGAGTGTGAACTGCTATCACCAGAAATACATATCTCTAACACCTCAATTGAATGCCCGAGAATCGAACTCGCAGCCACCGAGGTGGCAGGTCAAGACCATACCGATCACGCCAATGAGGCGCTTTGCGTGTATTATGGATGAGGCTATCCCCATTTTTTGGTCCATGGTGGCCACCCAGCACAGCCAAATAATTACCAAGTGCTTTGTGACTTTTCCCCAAACCTTGTTTGCAAACATTTAAACCCTTCATGGCAGTCCGCAAAATAAAATACGGAGATGGCATCAGACAAAATAAATAGACGAAGAGTGACTGGTTAAAATTCCTTGCAATCATATGGGAATGGCATTTAAAAATGAACATATCTGCCTCTTGCACTAATAATAAAAATAAACTATAAATCAAAACCATTGTCAACTTTAAGGGTACAAGGACCTCAAATTCTCGTCGCATGCACACACGTGCACTATCCAAAACTGATGTTTAAAGGATTCTCAGGGAACCGCAAAGATCTGAAGGATGATTAAGGTACCGCTCTCTCCAAGGAGTAATTCCTTCTTAACACTGCACCGAAGTTGAAGGATATTTAGCATTTTCAGAATATCCTCCTTCAAAGGGTGAGGATGGTAGGACCTGCCCGCACGGAACACACAGTAATCTATGAAGGTTTTCACTTTTCAGGTACATTATCAAATAGAGAATTTTTTTTCTGATAAAATTACTAAAAACAAAATTGCTTATTCTTTCATTAGTAATTCAACTTTTCATGAAAATTATTAAATAAAGACTTTCATTTTCTTATAGACCATAGTGTGGTTTTTCTAATGAAAGAAATTATTACCAAAAATTTTATTTTTTCCTACGAAAGTATTTTTCACTTTTCGCGTAAATTATTACATAACGTCATGGTTTTCTTATAGTAGTAGTAGTAGAAGTAGTAGTAGTAGTAGTAGTAGTAGTAGTAGTTTTTCTGAAGAAAAGTGCTCAAAAAAATTATTTGTGGCTTCATAATATTTTTCACTTTTTACGAATATTATTCAATCAAGTCTGGGATTTTCTTTAAGAGAATATGTTTTTTTTTTATTCTGATGAAATTCCTACAAATTTTTTTTTATGCTGTCACCTAAATTATGAAATAGTCTTGTATTTTCTGATGAACGTGCTAAAGTCATTTTTTATGATTTTTTTTTTCTCTTTCAATGTTTCAGAGTGCATATGAATGGCAAGCGAGCTGATAAACTTGATATTCTAACTGAATACTTCTAAGAGAAGCAATATTTTTCAGTGGCCAAAAATCTTTGTAAAATATAATGAAAACTGCTTTTCCTTACTGAACGACGGCTTTTAAATACATACACAAGCTAAGGCTCTCCTTGGAAATAATGACTTTCTTAAATTGTGGAGAGATGGACGGGGAAAAATTACGTTTCTTCAACTAGCATTGAAACAATTTGATGAACCCATTATATATAATAGTAACGAAATATACTTAAAATACAGTAACGACCACTGCAAAGAAACATACTACAAAGATGAAGACATACCGGCAGATATCTTAGCTTTGAGGGAAGAAAGGGGTCAAGCATTGCGAGAGAAAATCGTTATTTTAACACAACTCCCCGACGTGAAAGCCATTTTATTACCGGACATATTTGTATATAACTGCTACAACGGCGATTTAAACTTAATGAAGAAGATTACTCTGATAATGGAGGGGGATAAGCTGCAATTTATTTTTCGCTGTGCACACAAGGTTTGCACACGGCACCTAAACCAGCTGACGAAATTGATTAACTTATATACACTGGCCATTACATTTTTATGATACCCTTTCATTCTTTACGATTCTGCTTACTAGTTGAAAACTGCCAAAGGCAACAAACATTTGAGAAATTTATTGCTTTATATTTTTTCATTGTTATTTGTATTATTATATACAGATTTTGTATTAAAGACGTCAATCCCTTATGCCTGGACACGTGGAAAAGGGTTATTTTAAAAAAAAAAAAAAAAAAAAAAACAAAAAAAAAAAAAAAAAAAAAAATATGGATCACCAGAGCGTGAAATTTTCGACTAAATGTGGCATTTTTGTTTCAGTGCCATGATTTCTTTTTCAAAATTTCCCAGCTAATTCTGTTCAGTTTTTTCTTTTAATTCCGATTCATTCAGAATACGGTAAAAGAAAATGGTTAATTCATACTCGTGCAATTAACGTAGCTCTGAACACACACACATTACCCATTACATTATATATATATATATATATATATATATCATATAATATATATATATCATATATAGATATATATATATATATATATATATATATAAATATATATATATATATATATATAAAATACAATTATACATATGTATGTATTTATATAAAATTACTTAACTGTAGGCGATTTTTAAAAGCAGTCGATGACTTCAGAATATATATATATATATATATATATATATATATATATATATATATATATATATATATATATATATATATATATATATATATATATATATATATATAACACAAACGAATCGCCCACATCTACAGCAACTCGTCACTGGAGAGAGAGCACCCAGATTTTATTTACGTCGCGTTTCGTTGGAAAAATGAAGTTATTTTCTTGGACTTTTTGCAGTCAAGGAGCGCCCTTCTATTTCCCATCTTTTTTCACCTATAGCAAGATATTTACGACGTTGCTTTAATTGCCTCCAGCGGAATGGGGACCGTCTCTCTTCTTTAGTTACTTGTTGCTGAAAGGTTAAATTCCTTAGACAACAATATATTTTTCGTAAAGTTATTCAATTTATGGTTTTTCAACTGCTGATTATTGTAACGATATTCTCTTTTTGTTTTGTGTCACCTGTATATAAATTTGCGTGAGAAAACTTGCATTTGCATATACACAAAGATGGCTATTTCTATATAAAAATTATATTGAATATAATCGTATTGACCATGCTCATGTGTTTACAACATACATAGTACATACATGCATATATAATATATATATATATATATAATATATATCTATATATATATATATATATATAAATATATACTACAAAATATATATTACAAAAATATATATAAACATTATTGAAATATATATATTATATATCATATTATATATATATATTATATATATATATTATATACATATTTATCTATCTATATATATATATATTTATATAAATATATAATATATATATATATATTATATACAATATTTATCTATCTATCTCTATGTAGATATAGATATATATAATTAGATATATATATATATATATAGATAGCTATAGATATCTATATATATATATATCTATAGATATCTATAGATAGATAGATATCTATTATATAAATAATTATATATAATAGATAATATATATCATATAATATATATAGATATAATAGATATATAGATGATCTATAGGATATATAGATATTCTATAGATATATATATATATATATATATTACATATTAATATATATATATATATAATGTAAATAAATGTGTGTGAACTTAGTGTTTTTGACATCTTTGCGCATGTGCAAGCATCATCGCTAGAGAATTAGAAAATGTTTGATTGATTACAGATTAGAAAAGTGCCTAACAGCATTACTCTTCTTTATTTGGGAAGCCGCCCTTTCAGTACTTTCGTAAGCAAACGCCTCCTGGAAACGCGAAGGTAATAAAAAAAAATTAAAAAAAAGAAGATTAATCGTATCCGAATGATTTGAGGAGTGGAATGGAACTGATATTTCCTATTCAGGACTTACCCCGGAGAGATATGAAAGCATCACACGAGTTTTAAGCCATCTTCATTAAGAATGCATTTCTGAAGCCTGTTCACAGATCTCTTTCACAATGTGTTACGTTTATATTCCAAATACGTCGCGGAATACTCGGATACATTTTAGAATCCAAAAATGTCAGAACCACAAAGGAGAAAAAAAATACTATACGATTGTGGAATCAGTTTTGAATAACTGACAGAGCGATGGAGACAAATATTGTAACTGATGTAAACACGGGAAAATCCACTTGTTTTTTTTTTTTTTTTTTTTTTTTTGAAAGAAATTGTTTACGACAAAATCCAGTCTATCACAGAATTTTGGTAACAGATTTTTTTCTCTATTTTACATAATGAAAGGACTCACTACAGAGTTTGAATGTTACCAGCAGAGAGAGACTGTTTATTTATTTTTTTTATATATAAAATGGGTAATATGAATTTTTACGCACTGATCGGTCATAAATTACAAAAAATTTACATTTATTTAAAGAAACGGGATGTTTATTACACAATTTCCCCTTCAAAGAATATCGTTCAAATAATGTTAGGATTAAGGCTTTCATTATACGCACATTCACGCTTAAACACACATACAAATATATACATACATACATATAAAAATTACACACACACACACATTATATAGTAATATATAGTATATATATATATATATACTATATATATATTGTATTCTATTTGTATATACAACTTATAATTCAGTATAAAAGTTTATATAGAACCTGCCAAGTGCATAAATATTTTGTTGTATTTCCAGAACATATTTTTCATTGCCATTCATTATTCCATCCATGTCCACAATGAAAAATAAAAGAACTTGTGTTGATTTCTTTGTATAACACAAAGTCATTCAATTATATATATATAATATATATATATATATATATATATATATATATATATATATATATATATATATATATATATATATATATTACTAAGACACTGTCAAGGAACGAATGAAATACAGTTGGAAAGAAAGTTATCAGGTAAACAAAAAGATCAAGAATACCAGATGGTTAATTGTAAAAAGGTAAAAATCAAAGAATGATCCAGTATTATCGTATATCACCAAGACCACCGAGATAGAAGGCCTGTTCGATGTGACGTGATGACGTCGACCCTGGCGAGTGACTGGCGACTCACTCCCGACTCTCGAACTTCCTTCCCTTACATCACTTGGACACGAGGCGTTTTCGTGGTTCCATTGTTTTATTTATTAACTGGAATATAAAACTTATATGGCATCATGAGGTAGCGAGCCATGGATACATCTAGTGTCCTTTTTTGGACGAACTTACTGTGGTAAGCAGATAAACTCGGCAATAAGTTCACCGCAACAGGTACTACCTATTTGACTTTTCTCTGTGGATGACTTTCGATTGCAATATAATACAGTCTGCATTCCAGGTAGAAGTTGTGAGCAACAAGGTCAGGTGCAATATAAAGAAAGACTGGTTTAGCTTACATTGAATTTTAGTAGGAATTCATATCAACCAATGCTTAACAGAGTCGAGTAGTTATAGGCTAGCCTAAGTCAAATAACCTCCCAGTGTAGCCTTTACCAAACAACACCCCGTGTAGCCTATGGCAACCAATACCCAGTGTAGCCTGTGTCCAAACAAACTCCAAGTCAAGGGACTTATAAAGCTTTGGGAAAAAAAAATTTAAAATGTCATAATAGGCAGTACTCAGGTAAGGCAGGAGCATATAAAATGTAACCAACAAGCAAAGAAAGGGCAAACACATCAAACAAGTAAACCTAAGAAGGGTAAACTTACGTACTGCAAGCGCATAGAAACCCCAGCTGTAGCCTATGTGTGGTTATTATTATAAAGTTAAGATTTACCAGCCCAATAAGTCTAACTAGACTCTTACAGTGCTGGCCCGAAAACATTCAGGAGGATATTATTTAAGAAATACGCTCATAAAATGTGTCTACAAAGCGGAATGGTATGGAACGGTAGTTAATGTATTACAATAAATTAATGATAAATGAGGATGATTGTTAAGTGATAGATAAGGTTGGATTAAAAATATGATTGAACTTATAAAAGACTGAAATAGATAAAAATGACAAAAGTCATCTATTTTAGTAGGGTCTAAATATATTAAATCTTATTAATCAAATTAGTCTTTTTTTTTAAATATTAATACTCTATAGAAAGAAAAATTATCTGATTCCAACAGTATTTCTGATAATGATTTATTGCCTAAATATAAATTTCTTTCTTTATTAAAAATTAGGCAATCACATAAAATTTGCTTAACTGTTAAAAATTCTATTGCAGACATTGCAATGAGGGATGTCCCCTTGTGGGGTTACCATTAATACTCGTGAGTTAGTCTTGTGTGGCCTATTCGTAATAGTTAATATTACTACAGCTCGTTTTTTCATTTTGTAGCGATGTACTCCACAAGTCTACTTTCTGTTTGATGAACTTTAATTTATTGGTGTCTGCTTCACTATCCCACAGATTTTACCATTTTGTTTTTATGCACTGCTTCACTGAGTTTATATAATCTGTAGCAGGCAATTTATTGTCAAAAATTGGTGAATTTATCCCAGACTTGGCTTTTTCATCTGCCTTTTCATTACCTTGGATTCCAACATGGGCAGGAATCCAGCATATTTCAAATGTTAACCCACGTCAATATAATTTATTGATGATTTGTTTAATTTCCTTTACTAAAAAAGGTTCTTATGTGAATAACTCTTGAGGGATTTCAATTGCGCTTCTTGAGTCAGAATAGATTACAATTATGGTATTCAGTTTATTATTTGACAATTTTATCTGATTGATTGCCAATATAATTGCTGTTAACTCAGCAGTAAAGACAGTTGCTTCAATTGGCAATGAATTCTGACTTATTTTGCATGATGACACTGCAGCACAACCAACTCCTGCAGAAGATTTGGATCCATCAGTGTATATTGCTTTATGTGGGCCTTTACTTCGAATGTGTTCTAATGTATAGTACTGTTTATAGCGATCTTAAGTATAATCTTGCTTTTTTGACAAATGATATTGGTTAGAACATACTTTGATTTTCTTCATCATCCAAGGAGGTGGAGAATTTGAGGGAGGGATTATATTTACTCTAACACCAATAGACTCCAATAACCTATAAGCTCTTATTGGAAAATTATTATTATTATAAAGTTAAGATTTACCAGCCCAATGAGTCTAACCAGACTGTTACAGTGCTGGCCCGAAATCATTCGGGAGGAAATTATTTAAAAAATACGCTCATAAAATGTTATGTCTAAAACATGGAATAGTAATGGATGAAGTTTTTAATGAATTTTTATGATAAATTAATGATAAATGAGGGGATTGTTAAGTGATATATGAGGTTTTTGGAATTAAAAATAATGAATTGAAACTTATAAAAAGACTGAAAAAATAGATAAAAATGACAAAAGTCATCTATTTAAAACGGTATATGTTAAATCTTATTAATCAAATTAGTCTTTTTTTTTTAAATATTAATACTCTATATAAAGAAAAATGATCTGATTCTGATAGTATTTCTGATAATTATTTATTGCCTAAATATAAATTTCTTTCTCTATTAAAAATTAGGCATTCACATAAAATATGCTTGACTGTTAAAATTGTATTGCACACATTGCAATGAGGGATGTTCCCTTGTAGAGTTATCATTAAATACTCGTGAGTTAGTCTTGTGTGGCCTATTCGTAATCTTGTTAATATTACTTCAGCTCGTTTTTAATTTTGTACTGATGTATTCCACAAGTCTACTTTCTGTTTGATGCACTTTAATTTATTGGTGTCTGCTTCACTATCCCACAGATTTTACCATTTTGTTTTTATGCACTGCTTCACTGAGTTTATATAATCTGTAGCAGGCAATTTATCGTCAAAAATTGGTGAATTTATCCCAGACTTGGCTTTTTCATCTGCCTTTTCATTACCTTGGATTCCAACATGGGCAGGAATCCAACATATTTCAATGTTAATCCCACGTCAATATAATTTATTGATGATTTGTTTAATTTCCTTTACTAAAGGGTTCTTATGTGAATAACTCTTGAGGGATTCAATTGCGCTGAATACCATAATTGTAATAGATTACAATTATGGTATTCAGTTTATTATTTGACAATTTTATCTGATTGATTGCCAATATAATTGCTGTTAACTCAGCAGTAAAGACAGTTGCTTCAATTGGCAATGAATTCTGACTTATTTTGCATGATGACACTGCAGCACAACCAACTCCTGCAGAAGATTTGGATCCATCAGTGTATATTGCTTTATGTGGGCCTTTACTTCGAATGTGTTCTAATGTATACTGTTTATAGCGATCTGAAGTATAATCTTGCTTTTTTGACAGATGATAAAGGTTAGAACATACTTTGATTTTCTTCATCATCCATGGAGGTGGAGAATTTGAGGGTGGGAGTATATTTACTCCAACACCAATAGATTCCAATAACCTATTAGCTCTTATTGGAAAAGGTGGTTCGTGATTACTAATAAATATATCTCGCATGGCAAATAGTTTTTTTGTGGGGGAATCAGTGGACGTTATCTTTAAAGCACTTCTCATTGTTACAAGGTCACGATGTAAGGATAACAGGGGTTCACCACTTTCACAACATACAAAAGTGTTTGGAGAAGATTTAAAGGCTCCACTTCAAAGTCTCAAGCCTCGAGTGTGGATAGAGTCTAAGGACTTCAAGGTACTTTGTGATGCTGACCCGTAAATTGGACTTCCATAATCTATTTTGGATAAAACTAGTGCTTTATATATCATAAGCAATGTTTGTCTCTTAGCTCCCCAAGTAGTATGAGACAATTTTCTTATCAAATTTAAGCACTCATTACATTTATTTTTTACAAAGGCTATGTGTGCTTTCCAGTTAAGATGAGTGTCAAACACCAAGCCTAAAAACTTTACAGTATTACTAAACTGAATGAGGTTATCACCTAATTTAAGATCTATGTCTTGATTCTGTTTCCATCTACTATTTTTGTAGAACATAATTGCTTGGGTTTTCTCTATAGAGAGCTTAAAGCCTACTGACAAAGTCCAGTTGTGGATGTTTTTGATAGCTTTATTAAGAATTCTTTGTAGATGATGAAAACTGCTTGAGGAATAATATATAGCAAAGTCATCTACATACAAGCTATTTTGTACTCCCTGTGGTAACTGATTTACGATGTTATTAATAGCTAGAACAAAAAGTGTTCCACTCAAAACACTCCCTTGAGGGACTCCACAATCTAAATTGAAGGAGTCAGAATATACATTATTTATTTGTGTTTGAAAAGTTCTTTTCATGGATAAAATTCTCGATAAAAATTGGTAAGTGCCCTCTAAAACCATTTTCGTGTAAGGAATGACTTTAAAATTGAGTATCTCCAGGTCGTATCATATGCTTTTTTGGATATCAAAGAATATGGCAACTGTAATTTGCTTACGTTCAAACCCTCTCCGTATATAATTTTCTAGATGGGAAAGTGAATCTAAAGTAGATCTTTCAGATTGTGAGCCAAATTGAGTTGAAGACAGAGTCTTATTCTTACGTCAGGCACCAATTTAGTCTATAATTTACCAATTTTTTTTTCTAGCAAATTTTTTGCACAAGCAACTTGTCAGGGATATTGGTCTATAGTTATTTGGATTGCTTGGATCTTTCCCTGGTTTGACACTGGTATGATTATAGCATGTTTCCATGCTTTTTGGGAACAGGTGATTTACCCATAAATGATTATAAAGCTTCAATAAGTATGTTTTTGCTAACAAGAGCCAGGTTTTTTATCATCTCAAAATTTACGTTGTCTTGGCCTGGAGCAGAAGAGTTACAGTTAGATAAAGCATATTCAAATTCCTCTTCTGTGAAAATCTGGTTATAATATATATCCTCCAATGTTTCAAAATTCAATGGGACAGCTTCTTCACTGGCTTTAATGGTTCGAAAGTGATTATCTATATTGATTATACTACTTATTGCTTGGATGTTACGCCCTAAAATATTCGAAATTGCAGTACTATCATGTACTGGTTGGCCATTATGTGTTAGTGCATGTCTCTGAGATCTAATATGAGATCCATTAATTTTCCTAAATTTTTCCCAGACTTTACTTATTGAGGTTGTATCAGATATGCTATGCCATGACATTATTTTTCCTCTAATGGCTTCCCTTCTGAATCTTGCTGAGATCCGATTGTAATGAGGTTTTAGTAGACTGATTTCTATAGTAATGTCTACAAGTTTCTTGGCAGTGCTCTCAAAATTTAGAGGTCTTTTACGTATGGCATTAAATCTATTATGCAGGGTTTCTAATCTTCTACCTATAATATGTTTTTCTTGTATCAGGTGGGATAGTGTGTCAGACCACCAGGGTACCGAGTGTTTCTTGGGATTAGTAGTTGACTTAGGAATAGATTCGTCAGCAGCTGTAATTACAAAGTTTGTGAAGAAATCTACTGTCTCATCATGACCTTGTACTGCTGTAAATGGATGGATCTGGCTGGTTTTAAATTTATACTGGTCCCAGTCTGCCTTATCTACATTATATCGTGGGACAGTTGGTGTTGGGTTTGGGGTGTGTCCCCAAACAGGATATTAAAATTGGAAAATGATCACTGGTATATGGATCATCTAAAACATTCCAATCAAATCTGTCCACTATATTAGGTGAGCAAATACTTAAGTCTATGGATGAAAAGCTTCCATGGGATTTTGAAAAGTAAGTGCTAATATCTCCATCATTTAAAATGCAAAGATTATGATTATCAATCATATGCTCAATTTTGTTACCATGTGAATCTGTTTCATTACAAAAGGAATCCCATAATGGGCTGTGGGCATTAAAATCTCCAACCATTAAAAAATCATCACGTATGTACGGTAATACTTGAGGTAGATTTTGTAAATCATAATTACATGAAGGTTGGTTGTAAATATTATACAAATTAAAAGTAGAGTTGTTAATATGAAGTTTAATTCCAGATAGTTGGAATTCAGAACTATTAGTCAATATATTTTCGTAAGTAATTCGGTTATTGACGTAAATTGCTGTTCCTAATTTATTCATATCAGGAACTGAAAAATTGTGAATGCTAATGTATAATTGCCTATGACATTTTTCAGTTTGCAATGTTGCAAGCATATTGCTATTGGTTCATATTGTTTTAATAATCTTTGAATTTCTCCTATTTGTAATCGTGTTTTTAAACCATTTACGTTTCCACTGAATAATATAATCGCTGAATGTTATTGTGGGGGAAGCCTCTGTCAAGCAGAACATTACTTCCTCTTACTTTTGTGGTTGCATACTCATGTAAAGCTGCAGGTTTCTTAATATTTGACTTTATGTTAAGTCTCTTTGTAATTGCTCCTTGGGACTTTTTTTTGTTTTTGTTTTATTTTTTCCAATAAATGTTCTATGCCTCTAGCACTCGATGAGTGAGTTTTAATAAGATGGTCTACACACATGCAATCTTCGGAGAGTTTTTCTAGATGTTCCTGTTGGTTTTGTTTGAATTTGATAAAATTATTAATCATATTAGTGAGGCTGCTTGTTGATGGAAGTTTTCATTTGTATTCAACTGAACAATGAAACATTCATTACATCCACATAATTTATCATGAGTGGATAAGGCATTTCTATTTTGAGTGATTGGGAGTGTCTTGTTTGTTTTACTGAGCTGGGAGAGGAGTCTATTTCAACAGAAGCAGCTTGTTGATGAATACTGCTACTTGGTTGGGGTTGAGGATGAGTTAAGGATTTTCCTCTTTGTCCTATTATGGGTGATGGAGTTATATGGACAATGTTGTTATTTCCGAGAAATCGTTAGTTTGTGAGGTGGTTAATGTTTCAGCTTCTACTTCAATACTATCTATATTACTTTTTAGAGGTGGGAGTCCTCTTTGTTGTCAAGTGTTTTTTTTATTTCGGAGGGGTCCCATTTCCAAGGGTCTCGCCTTTTTCCCCTTGCTCTCTGATCTGGTGGGAAATCATCAGCAATGTCTGCATTGGAAGGTGCTGTCTCTATACATGAAGTATTGGCATCATGATCATCTACGGATGATAGAGCAGCATATTTGTTTTTTATTGTGGTTTCAGGTATTAGATTCCTATTTTCTAAACAAGCTTCAGATATTTGGGGAACCTTATTTTTTATTTAACAATTTTTATGATGATGGATTTTCTGCTTGGGTCTAAGTTATCCCTCTAACTTTTAACTCAAGCTTAGCCTCTCTTGCTGCCATTCCAGTTCTACTCATCAGAAGCTTTAATTCTGTATTGTACATATAGAATGGGCATTCTTTTGACTTTGCATGGTGAGCAAGTCCACAGTTAGCACATTTAATATTTGGGCAATTCCACTCAGTTCTATGGTCTTCTGAACCACACACTGCACATATTTCTTCATTTTGGCATTTCTTGAATGTGTGACCAAATTTACAACATTTTTTACATTGCAGTGGTTTCGGTACGTGAGGGCGTACTTCTCTGTTTTGACCAAGTATTTTAATCTTTGCTGGTAAATTTTGGCCAGTGAATTTGATTTTTGCTATTTTGATGGAGACTTCTTGGTTTTTTTTACTTGGAATTTGATATAACTCCAGATCGTGAATATTGTCATATCTTAATTTTAGGGATTCTAATATAATATTCTTTTCTGGTAATTCTTCCTCATTTTCAATTTGGGGTAGTACAACTGTACCTTGGATATAGTTGAGCATGTCATGGCTTTTCACCGTCACATATCCTTGAATTTCTTAATGTTCTGAAATGTTTCTGACTGAGCTTTGTTGTGGCTTCAATCAAGCCATTCATTAAATTTCAGTGCCTCTGAAAGTCATTTCTCTAGTTGGGTATAAGCTTAATAATTTGTTCTCTAAAACATAGGAGGAAATTTTCCTCTCTGTTTTGAGAACAAGAAATCTAGACCAATTATCTGTCCCAAAAATATGGTCAAAATGAACTAATGTTGGGTCGGGTTTGTACATTTTTCTTATTTTATTTCTTGTTAATGGCTCATACGGTGACATCGTTGTTATGTTAGGCTTATTTTCTTGGGCGAATCTGGTAGCCAAGTCTAATTCCGTGCTGGAGTCATCAACATTAGGGCCTAATAATGCATACATGTATACGAGAGTGATGTTTTCAGCCAGGTAGTCCTCCACCCACAATGGAGCCCAACAAGGGAGGGGTGTGGAATGTCACATTAATGGGCCACCCCTAGAGGTTACTTCCTGGTTATACACCTGATCCCCAGCACTTAAGGCGTCGTCAGTCCGTCGAGATCCAACCCAGTACTAGGGGCCAAGTTTGACATAAGACTTTCCCCTCGCTCGAACACGTCAGGTACTTGAATTTTACGGGTGGAGTGGCATGCCGTCCAACTCCACTCTCCATCAGGTTAAAAGAGCTGTCAATTCAATAGTCCAATACCATGCCAGGGTCGTCAACGAAAGAAGAAGAAGGGAAAGAAGAAGAAGGGAAAGGGGAAAATTTATAAGGAGGAGTAGTAAAGGAGTTAAAGGTCCCAATTTTCAGTTGGATCCACAGCAGAGAGTGTAGGCGTAAAGGTAATACTCTCTCTGCAGTGGATCCCTAAGCCCCCCACCTCGTCAAGGAGTTGGGATCAGGGGGTCTTATTGGAAAAGGTGGTTCGTGATTACTAATACATATATCTCGCATGGCAAACAGTTTTTTTGAGGGGGAATCACTGGACATTATATTTAAAGCACTTCTCATTGTTACAAGGTCACGATGTAAGGATAATGGGGGTTCACCACTTTCACAACATACAAAAGTGTTTGGAGAAGATTTAAAGGCTCCACTACAAAGTCTCAAGCCTCGAGTGTGGATAGAGTCTAAGGACTTCAAGGTACTTTGTGATGCCGACCCGTAAATTGGACTTCCATAATCTACTTTGGATAAAACTAGTGCTTTATATCTCATAAGTAATGTTTGTCTCTTAGCTCCCCAAGTAGTATGAGACAATTTTGTTATCAAATTTAAGGTACTATTACATTTATTTTTTTACAAAGGCTATATGCCTATATGTGGTAAAGAACATTATTGCAATGATTGTGGCAAGGGCCTGTGTCAGGTAAGAAGGTTGCAAACATGATACCTGTGCCTTTGAACCTTCAGACAAGGTACTCAAGAGTTACATTAGCACAGACATATAAGTTATAGGTTCATCACAACTTAAGTACAGTATAGTGGTGGGTAAATAGGCAAGTTTCCATTGACAATAGTCAAAGGCATGGGACAAACCTTTTAAGCCTAGATGGGTTAAGGTGAAAAAGAGTAGACTGGCATAGTATTCTAAGGGTTACAGGTTCAAAACAGGAGCCTACAGTAGAAATTTCACTAACCTAACCTAACCTATTCTCATTGCATTACTAGGGTTTCAGTGATCATATATACATGTAAAAATATTAAAAGACCATCTTTTTTCTTCCATATGTAAAACTTCAGTACAGATTAATGAAATGCCATACTTATGGCACAATGCTCTACCTACAGTTAAGCCTAACTATACAGCACATGCATTTTTCATGTCACTGAAGTACGTCACTTAGGAGATCAAGAGATTCCTACAGAGGTTCATGATACAAATATCATTAAGCAGATATTCAGTAACTCCAAAGAGCTGATACTGCTGAATGTATTTCTAAAACTGCAATATATATTGCATTGCTGTTATAAAACTAGTTATTTCATTTTTGGCAATAATTTTAGCTCTAGTTAATGACTGAATAAATTTGATTATTCATCAGAGCTGGTAATATTGTGTTTTTGTTATACCTATAGTTGTCCCCCTCAAAGTTACTGTACCATCAGGAGTGTTTTTTCAAACAGGTCTGCCCAACATCATAACAAAAGGACTCAAATTTTCCTATGTACATCAAGAGTAAGTGTATATCATTACTACCCAATGACAAAATAGTGATACTGATGGTGGATGAAACTCACGTATTTAATACCATATTTTCATTATAAAGGCAAAAATATTGTTGGTTCAGCCTACGGCTATAGTGAAACTGCAACAGGTGCATTTTACTTTATGTTGAACATGTAAAGTCTAAATTCACGTAAGTTGCACAAATTCCCAATTAAGGCAAAAAAGCTGATGTTCTGCATTGCACACTGAAGAAAGTAATTATAGGCTTAGAAAAAATCATTTTCACAGTTTTGCATTGTAACATCATAATGCTATCATTGGGAAAGCAATGTCCTATTTTCCCAGCAATCCACAGCTGTGTAAAGTGTATCCTCACCCATTTCAGAGTAACATATGCCCTTTTTCGTGTATGTTTCAGTAAAATTGTTTCAATATATCTGGAATAAATGGCTTGGCAAGAAAGTTATAAATAAAACAATGAAGTTGCCTCAGTTTTCGTTTGATGTCAATAATTTGGAAAACGAAATTCATTATGCACCATTCAGCCCTTTGAAAAACTTCATGATATAGATGTTTACTCAATGAACATTCATATAAACTATCATTAAAAGCATTATCTCCCTACACCTTTGAGAAACAAAATGTTCATTTAGTTTTACAAATATCCAATGAATATATCGTTCAAGCTTTACTAACTATGTTAAAAATCACTCCCCTTTTATTCAGGATGCAAATAACAAAATTTTACATTTGGTCGACAATCATGAATTTAAAAGTTTAAATGTCAAAGGGTAAATAATAGATAAGCTGCTCAATAAGTTATGAAGGTTACAGTACAGAAAAACATAGAAAAATTAACAATATGGGTTTCTACTAACGTCTCATTGAATAATTGTTGTTCAAGAAAATAACTATTGTAGCCAAAGGGAAAGTTAGAACATTTAAATACCAAATAATGACTGTATGTAAGAGAGAATTATTTCATTCACATATAGTAGAAAGAACCATGTTTTTTTAGTGATGTAAACCTATGCACTGCTGTTTATTCTTTGACAGACACTGTATTGTAACTATACAAATTGTTTTGGTTCAGCATTTTATATTAATCTTATAACTTGTGTTACGAGTATTATTTGGTGTACACTAATTAGTGTAGACAAGAAAATAAGTAAATTAATAACTGGCAGACCAAAAATGATAGATTTAGTCAGTGCTAGCAGCTCGGACCATCCTTGCATACGTCACAAAACATCGAACAGGCCTATCTCGGTGGTCTTGATATCACACGGTCACAAACCTAAACAAAGATTTAACCCTAACAGAAACTACAACGTATCCATTTAGTCCAAAACATGTAAAAACTGAATTGATTTATTTTATTATTTATATTTACCTACAAATTTTTTCATTATGAAGGCATCAAATTTAAATAAACCAAGACTTAAATTAAGAACATTTCCATTATTTGGCGTGATGAAACAAGATTCAATGATATTCGTTTTAACTGTGTCATTATAAGGGATTAAGGCTGACAGTGAGGGAGACATGACACAGCCACCCACCCACCCAATGCAAAGCGGTGGGGGGCGAGGTAGGTAAGGGAACGGGAGGGTAAGAGAAGCATTCACCCTCCTCCTGAAAACCTGTCTGTCCGCCCCATGTAGGGGTAGGGTAGGTAGGGGAGACAACAGCTCACTATTCCAGCGTTCGTAGTGCGCGCCAAAAAGCTCGTAATAATAATGATGATACCAGGAAAAATTGTTTTTACATTTTATCTAAGGCCATATTTTTACACTGGCCATGATCTGGGATAATGTGTACCATTAGTGAAAACTATTATTTAGGGTAAAACTATTTTAATAATAATAATAATTAGGGCTAAACACTGTACGCAGCCTCAAAGGCGCTCATCCTTTTCGCCTTCCTTTATGAACCTTCCGCAGAGTCTTTTGTTTATTCTGAAAACGTCACAAGCAGATGACTCCAACGGAATAGACATAATCCCTTTTCCTACTATTCCATTAAATTTCCCGTAAAACATAAACGGCTCTATTAACCAACGGGATGTTTGATTATTTTTAGTTTGTTCACTGCTCGGCCGAGAGTTAAAGTTATTTAGGAAGATTACCTATCGTTTTTCGAAAACTGTTTTTGATACGTTAGTTAACAATGACTGTTGAATGCAAGCGGGCTGCAAGGAAAAGTATGTCACCTCACTATTTATCACTCGTGTGTGTGTTATATATATATATATATATATATTATATATATATATATATATATATATATATATATATATATATATATATATATATATATATATATATATATTATATATATATATATATAATCTGTAATCGAAAATACCTATGATTACTTATCTGGAATGAGGCGTTCTAATTAATAGATGAGACCGTATATTCATTAGTGGCATACCTAACTAAGAATTGGTATTGAGCGGCTCTGGCTCAGTTTCTGGGGAAAGACGAATAGTAACTTTAAGTACTTTTTAATGTTTTATGTACTCTTCGGCATTGAATGTTTTTTGAATTTCCACTTTTTTTGGCTTATTTACGGGCTGTAAATGAGTGTGTATGTGTATATAATGTGTGTAATAATATATATATATATATATATATATATATATATATATATATATATATATATATCAATGTATTAACGTAATTGGCATTGCTTTTGCTTTATCTTTATCTCAGCCTTGTTACTGCTTTTTGTTATATTTTGTTGTAAATTAGCGTAAGGAAATTAGTTTTTAAGGTTTTAGTTTTAAGCTTTACTTTGGTCTGCGGCTGAGCGTCAAGCGGACTGCTTGTTAAACCTCCTCCTCCCCGCTTGTTTAAATGTTTGTGAGCATCTTATAATGCTAGTTTTTTTTTGTTTTTGTTTATCTTTTTGAGTGGTTGGTGAAAAGGACACCAGTGAGGATATTGGAGGGGCGCGACTTTTTCCCGACGACAGTTCGGGCTCGCTATTCTCCCCGCATGGTTGTGCAGCTGGCATATTTTTCTTAATCGCCCTTCGAAGGATTTGTCGTCGTTAGTATTGAAGGCGCAGGGGCATTTCTGCCATCTGCGGTGACTTACCCCCTTACTGTGTGTACTTTCCTGCGGGCTCTGATATCGGCGCTGGATCCCGACAGAGTGGACGTGGGAGGGACATCACTGTGTTTGCCTACGACGTCCTTCTGAGCTGCAGCGGTGGGGGCATTGAGGCCCGTGAAGGTGCAAGTAGGGCGGTTGCTACCAGGTAGGGAATTTCCCTTGTGTTTTGGTCGGGAGCACGACAGACTCCTTCCCCATGGTATTGGTGACCTGTGTAGCTGCACGCCCTTCAGATAGCTGAGTATTGGCCTGATACGTGGCATTCAGTGGATGTAAGAGATCACGGCTCCCTCTGTATTTCAGCCTACAGCAAAGCAACTGTTTAGCCTGAATCGTTTGGGCATCCATTCATCCATTATCACATCCAGCCCTTATTCATGTGAGGAGCTCTTCCCGAGTATTTATTTTCGTTATTTACTTTCGTATAGTGAGTCGTTCGAGACTGTTGGCATTTCTTATTGCCGCTTTGTATTTATATATATATATATATATATATATATATATAATATATATATATATATATATATATATATATATATGCCAGTATTTTTGTATATCTTGTCACGAGTGATGCTGTAATTTTCGTTATTTCGTGGGTATTATATATCTATTAATATGGTTTTGATATTTTTTAGATTTAAGATTTAGTTTTTATATAAGGTAGTAGGAGAATTTAAGTTTTTTCCCCCTGTTGGTCTCATACTTCTTTCCTCTCTGTTTAGTTATAGGTATTGGTTTATATTTATGTTGGTGTTGGGCCCATTTTGCTAATTTATGCAGTATATTTCTCAATATTTTCTGTCTAGGGTTTAGTGTTAGTGTTTAGGAACTCCTAAGGGAGTAGTAAGGACTAAGCTGTGTCCTGTATAGTCACAAGGCTGACTTTATTATTCTTTTGCTTTGTTTGTTAATAAATATTGTTGAGTTTTCCTGTGTGTTTTTGTCTCCGCTGACTGAATTTATCTGGATACTTGGTAAGATCACTGTCCTCTCTATTCTTGTGCAAAAGAACTTGCACCCCGGCCCAACAAGGGTCATAACATATTTGGCGACCGTGACAGATAGATAGCTCGGGTATCCGGTATTTTGGTTAGTGGAGCGACACTCAGGTGGACGCTTCAGTATTTGTTACTGTTTTGACAGTGTTGCCTTCCCCCCTGAATTATTTGTGTTAAAATGGAAGAGTTTAGTTTTTGACCAGCTGAGTTTTTTGGGGGTCGGCTGATTGCCTTAAGCACTTACCAGTGTTAAACAAAAAACATTTAATTGAATGTGCTAAGTGGTTGGGTGTTCCGCTGAAGTCAGTGGATACTAAGAAGGAAATATTGGTGGCGGTAGGGATAAGGTCAACCAGGACTTGGCAGAGGCTGAGCATTTAGTTAGTGATAGGGAGAGTGATATTGGTGAAGGGAGTATAAATGATTTGGAAGAGGATAGTGTAAGTGTGAGAGCTGGCCTAACCCTGTTCGAGGATCCTCCTCGTATAGGTACCATTTATAAGGGTCCTGGCAAACTTAATTAATGTATCAAACTAATTCCATTCTTGCCCCCCCCTAATTCGGTGCCAGTTGAACCCCTGGCCGCCCCCCTGTTAATGCTTTGGGTGGACTCCAAGGAGGAGGTGGAATACAAGTTAATATGCAAAAGAATTGAGTTAAGGAAGATTGAATTTGAGGAGAACGAGCGGGCAAGGCGGACACGAGTTTGGAGATGGTTAACCTTAATTTGCAGATGGCAAGGTTACAGGGGAACCAATATGGCCAGTTCCCCTAAAGTCAATTTTCAGGATAGGGTTCAATCTAGGTGCGGCACTTAAATTAGTGCCTGTATTTGACGAACAAAATGTTCTTGAGTTCTTCAAGGCATTTGAGCGTGTGGCCACCCGATTGTCCTGGCCCACAGAAATGTGGATGGTTCTAATCCAATGTAGGTTAGTGGGCAAGGCAATTCGGGTACACATACAATGCCTTGGAGGAGGAGTAGCCCGGGACTACCAAAAAGTAAAAAGCTTGATTTTGAAAGCATATGACCTGGTCCCTGAGGCCTACCGCCTCAGATTTCGGAACTATATGAAACACCCTGCACAGTCCTTCGTAGAATTTGCACGTGTCAAGGAGGAACAGTTCGACGACTGGCTGAAAAGTCGTCAGGTAGTGACTTTCGCTGCGTTACGTGAACTGATGCTCCTTGAGGAGTTTAAGAAGGCCTGCAGCAGGGTAGTTAAGGGTCCACCTTGAGGAGGTAAAGGCCATGAAAGTGAGTAGTGCCGCTCAATTAGTAGATGAGTTTGTGTTGACTCACCGTTCAGGTAGTGGTAGTTTTTAATTATAAGGTCTTGAATAACCCCTCATCTCGCTTCCATAGTGGTGGTAGGAGAGTTGAACCCCCCTTGTTGACTCCCAATATCTCTAAGAATATTGTTAATAATTCCTTTTCAGGTGGTAGGGATATGGGTAGAGTCCAAGGAGGTCCTCCTCCCCCTAGAGTTTTTGTAATAGGAGACTTCCCAAATGGGGGAAATAACAGGATCAATAATAATGGAAACAGAGGATCAGGCCGTAGAGGAACATGTTTTCTGGTGTAATAAGCCAGGGCATTTCCAAAGCCAGTGTAATGCTCGTAGGTGGTACCTAGAGCGTAATAATCAAAGTCCTGTAGCATTAGTTAATGATAGGTCAAATGTTTAAAAGTAGTAGTTCTGTAGACAGATCTGTAGTAGATAGTGGTAGTTTAGGAAATAGTAGTAAGTCTGATGCTCTAATCCTCAATTGTGACTTAAGTATGACAAAATATGTATGGCCTGGAAAATTGATTTTTTGACTCTTGTGTTTTGTCCAGGTGAAGTTTTTTAGGGACACCGTTCTGCCCCCCGGAATCGTTGGTCATGAAGAGGGCACTGAATGGTTCTGAGATAATACTGGAAATTTTGTATTATTGGGAGGGTTTCCCAGACTCGATTGGTGTCGGCTCCTTTGGTTTAATGTCCGCATGTCTTTTCCAGGGTCATGATCACATCACTGAGTTGGCTGTGGTGGATAGTCTACCTATCCCGGGTATTGATGGTATCCTGGGAAATGATATGCTGGATAGTGAAGGACGGGAGATTTTCCCTATATTATCTGTAAAGGCTAGTACCGTGGCTGTAATTACTCGGTCCGCAGCAAAAGCTGTTAGTTTACTTGATGTGGATAACGATGATGACTTAATGTTAAGTATTGTTTAGAGTTAGATGTAGTAAGGCCCGGGTCAGTAGAGAGTAGTGGTAATGATACTGTAGTTAATGATATGAAACTTGATTGAAACAGAGCTGCTTTTATTAAAGCTCAAAAAGATGAGTTTAATTTTGACTTGAGCGATGTTGAGGATCTGACTAAAAAACCCCTAGGTTTGGAGTTGTAAGGGGCTTTATTATATAGGTTTAGTCGTCCCGCATCTGATAAGTTGAATAAAACTGGTAGAGTGGAACAGATTGTGGTACCTTCTCAATTCAGAAATTCTATTTTGGAATTGGCTCATACCAAGAATTTTTTTTCAGGTCATTTGGGTGTGTTTTTAAACTTCCACAGCTTTGGCTAGGTATTTTTGGTGGCCCGGAAATTAAATTGAGTGTGAAGCAGTTTATCAGAGAATGTGAAAACTTGTCAGGTTATGGGTAAACCTAATCAGGGGATCCCTAAAGCCCCATTGCATCCCATACCTGCCATAGGTGAACCATTTTCTGAGTTAGTAAATTGATTGTTGTAGGTCCCTTTACCTAAGACAATAAAACAAGGTTTCGTATATTTATTAACTATCATGGATAGAGCCTCTCGTTTTCCTGAAGCTATACCTATGAGGTGTATTACTTCCAAAGTTGTTTGTTTTCGAAAAACTTATTGATTTCTTTTCCAGGTATGGTCCCCTCCCGTCGTAATTCAGACTGACTGCGGGACGAATTTCACGAGTAAGGTATTTAGGGGTAAGTGTGCTGAACTGGCCATTCAGCACATTACCAGCGTACCTTATCATCCAGAGAGTCAAGGTGTGGTGGAAAGATTCCACCACAACCCTCAAGATGTCCTGAAGAAACATTGTTATGATAATGGTAGTGATTGGGACAAAGCCCTCCCTTTTGCCCTCTTTGCTATCAGGAGCCACCCTAACTCTTCTACTGGAGTAGCTCCTTTTGAGTTGGTATTTGGGCACAAGGTTCGCGGTCCATTGGAGATTGTTTTTGAAATGCTCGAATCGAACCGGAAGGGTGAAATAAAAGTTGGAAGGTTTGTGGAAGACTTGAAGGGTAAAATGATTAGTGCTTGGAAATTTGCTAGGGAAAATTGGAACGATCACAGTCGGTAATGAAAGGTAATTTTGACAAAAGGTAAAGGTAAGTTCATTTGAACCTGGGAGCTAGTGTTGGTGTTGAGTATGGGACCCAGATAGTTTTCTTGAACCAAGATATAAGGGCCCTTGGAGGGTTTTTAAGGAAACTGTCAGAGTTTAAACTATGAAATTGAGGCCCCCCCCCGGTTCAAGCCGTAAGTGTAAGAGTATTTCCACATTAACAGGCTGAAACCTTATCATGGTAAGCAAGGTGATCCATTGCGATCGTGTATGAGCCTGTGTCTGTGGTAGTGGATGTGCCTCTAGAGGACTCTGATGAGTTAGGGTGTCAGGTTCCTTCAGATGCATTGGGTGAAAATATGCAAAATTTGGAGATGTTGAAAAGTAGTTTAGATCATTTAGATGTTGACAAACGGAAGGATGTGCTTAACTTAATTTATTCATTTTCAGATCTTTTTCAGGATGCTCCAGGTAGAACAAATATTTTAAATCATGACGTTGATGTAGGTGGTGCTTCCCTGTGAAGCAAAGTCCTTACCGGCTGAACCCAGTAAAATTGGATTTGGTCAGTAAGAGATAGAGTACATGTTGAAGCATGACCTTATTCAACCTTCTGTGAGTCCCTGGAGTTCTCCTATTGTATTAGTAAAAAAAGCAGACGGTAAGTTCCGCATGTGCGTGGACTACCGACAAAGTGAACAAATACTAAAAAATGATTCTTTTCCACTTCCTCGTATTGATGATTGTTTGGATCGGATTGGTTCTGCCAAATTTATTACTAAGCTGGATCTTTTGAAAGGTTATTGGCAGGTTCCATTATCCGATCGAGCTCGTGAGATATCAGCATTTGTCACTCCATTTGGCCTATACGAGTGTAAGGTTATGCCATTTGGAATGAAGAACTGCAGCTTGTACTTTTCAGAGGCTCATGAATAGGGTAATTTGTGGTTTGGAAGGAACGGAAATTTATATCGATGACTTGGTGGTATATAGTAATGACTGGGATACCCACATGCTAAGGTTACGTAAGGTTTTTGAAGCTCTTAGGTCTGCAGGACTAGTTGTTAATTTGGCTAAGTGCGAATTGGGCCAGGCCAAGGTTTGTTATTTGGGTCACGAGGTTGGTTTGGGTGGGCAGGTGGCTCCGAAACAAGCTAACCTCGAGGCTATTATTAATTTGAAAAGGCCAAGTAATGTTAGAGAGGTAAGAAGGGTGCTGGGCATGACGGGTTATTACCGCCGTTTCGTGCGTAATTACTCAGATCTTGCTCAACCTCTTACTACTTTATTAGAAAAAGGGAAAAGGTTCTTGTGGTCTGATCGGTGTGAAGAATCTTTTAATAAACTTAAATCTGTGCTAATTACTACTACCCCTATTTTGACTTCCCCAGATTTTCAGAAACCTTTTATTATCCCCGCGGTAGATGCCAGTGATGTCGGGATTGGAGGGGTCCCTTTTCAACGGAAGGAGGACAGTGTTCATCCGGTATCTTACTATAGTAAGAAGCTTCTGGCAGCGGAAGGCGTTACTCCACCATTGAAAAGGAAGCTCTTTCTTTGGTCCGCACTCTTAACCATTTCAAACCTTATGTGACGAATTATTCTTTTCCGGTTGAGATTTGGACGGACCACAATCCTTTGGTTTTCATCGAGCGGATGAAGGGAGCCAACCAGAGGATTTTGCGTTGGGCCCTATTTCTGCAGGAATTCAACCTAATTATTATACACGTAAAAGGGACAGACAATAAAATTCCTGACGCCCTTTCTAGGACTTAGTGTGCTTGCCTGATCCTTCTCGTACGCTGCCCTGCTCATTTCTCCAATTGGGTTGTATTGGAAAAAATTACTTTGAAGTGTAGTATAGTTTAAGTAATATTTCAAGAGTTGTTTTGTAGATTTAGTAAGTTTCTGTAAGGTTTCTATGAGTGGTGTACACTCTTGTATGTTATAATGGTTCATGATTCCTAACAAATGATTTGTCCCCGGTATACTAAGAATTTTGATTTGATTTATTTATATGACTTTTTGAACTATATTGTTGGTGTGCTGTAGGTTAAGGTGTATGCCTGTGTGTGTGTCTAAGTTTATTTAGGTTAAGCTAGTAAGATGGTTTCCTTGGATTTGAGGATTTGTCTGTTATGATCCTGTTTAAATTATTGGTATTATGTTATGTCTGTCTTTTGCTATGCTTTGACTTTGGGTTCAGAGTATGGTATTATCATTGAGCTTTAAAATAATGGTAAGCTATATAAAGCGTTTGGTTTGTATTCTCTCGTGGTATATTCTATTATTGATATTTTAACACAATTTGGTTTCAGGTTTATTGTTCTATTATTGTATGTTTGCCTGTTATTGGTTGTCTTTATTGTTCTTTCCTTACAGGTTTGTTTATACCACAGTTGTAAAAAAAAAAAATATTTTTGCTGAAAAAATTTTTTTTTTCTTCGGGGAGGAAGGTATCATGTATTAACGTAATTGGCATTGCTTTTGCTTTATCTTTATCTCAGCCTTGTTACTGCTTTTTGTTATATTTTGTTGTAAATTAGCGTAAGGAAATTAGTTTTTAAGGTTTTAGTTTTAAGCTTTACTTTGGTCTCGGCTGAGCGTCAAGCGAACTGCTTGTTAAACCTCCTCCCCGCTTGTTAAATGTTTGTGAGCATCTTATTAATGCTAGTTTTTTTTGTTTTGTTTATCTTTTGAGTGGTTGGTGAAAAGGACACCAGTGAGGATATTGGAGGGGCGCGACTTTTTCCCGACGACAGTTCGGGCTCGCTATTCTCCCCGCATGGTTGTGCAGCTGGCATATTTTTCTTAATCGCCCTTCGAAGGATTTGTCGTCGTTAGTATTGAAGGCGCAGGGGCATTTCTGCCATCTGCGGTGACTTACCCCCTTACTGTGTGTACTTTCCTGCGGGACTCTGATATCGGCGCTGGATCCCGACAGAGTGGACGTGGGAGGGACATCACTGTGTTTGCCTACGACGTCCTTCTGAGCTGCAGCGGTGGGGGCATTGAGGCCCGTGAAGGTGCAAGTAGGGCGGTTGCTACCAGGTAGGGAATTTCCCTTGTGTTTTGGTCGGGAGCACGACAGACTCCTTCCCCATGGTATTGGTGACCTGTGTAGCTGCACGCCCTTCAGATAGCTGAGTATTGGCCTGATACGTGGCATTCAGTGGAGTGTAAGAGATCACGGTGCTCCCTCTGTATTTCAGCCTACAGCAAAGCAACTGTTTAGCTGAATCGTTGTTTGGGCATCCATTCATCCCTTATCACATCCAGCCCTTATTCAGTGTGAGGAGCTCTTCCCGAGTATTATTTTCGTTATTTACTTTCGTATAGTGAGTCGTTCGAGACTGTTGGCATTTCTTATTGCCGCTTTGTATTTATATATATATATATATATATATATATATATATATATATATATATATATATATATATATGCCAGTATTTTTGTATATCTTGTCACGAGTGATGCTGTAATTTTCGTTATTTCTTGTGGGTATTATATATCTATTAATATGTTTGATATTTTTTAGATTTAAGATTTAGTTTATATAAGGTAGGTAGGAGAATTAAGTTTTCCCCCTGCTGGTCTCATACTTCTTTCCTCTCTCTGTTTAGTTATAGGTATTGTATATTTATGTTGGTGTTGGGGCCCATTTTTTGCTAATTTATGCAGTATATTTCTCAATATTTTCTGTCTAGGGTTTTAGTGTTAGTGTTTAGGAAACTCCTAAGGGAGTAGTAAGGACTAAGCTGTGTCCTGTATAGTCACAAGGCTGACTTTATTATTCTTTTGCTTTGTTTGTTAATAAATATTGTTGAGTTTTCCTGTGTGTTTTTGTCTCCGCTGACTGAATTTATCTGGATACTTGGTAAGATCACTGTCCTCTCTATTCTTGTGCAAAAGAACTTGCACCCCGGCCCAACAAGGGTCATAACAATATATATATATAATATATATATATATATATATATTATATATATAATATATATAATATATATATTTATATATATATATATTATATATATATATATACACATACACACACACAAATTATATACACACATACACTCATTTACAGCCCGTAGATAAGCGAAAGTGGAAATTCAAAAAACATTCAATGCCGAAGAGTACATAAAACATTAAAAAGTACCTAAGATAGTCTTCGTCTTTCCCCCAGAGCCCCTGAATACCAATTCTTAGTTAGGTATGCCACTAATGAATATACGGTCTCATCTATTAATTAGATGCCTCATTCCAGATTAAGTAATCATAGGTGTTTTTGATTACAGATTAGGAGTTCGTCACTTGTGGTTTCTGTGCATCATCTTCTGTACAATATTGGCTTCCCCACTAAACCCTTTCCTTATGGCACCCTTTGAAGCAGCCTTCCATTGTGTTTCCTTCGAGGATACCCCACTAATCGCTTCTTTCATCTTGTAGCGAGGGACTTTTGCATTCTATCCCAGTTACGCTACCCATTCTTCTGATATGTTTTCTATTGTAAATATGATTAATTATGTTAAACCCCAGAGTTTACCTAAGTTTTTGAAGCAGCCATATTTAATGATTTTGAAGCAGCCGTATTCAATGAATCCGTTTTTACCTGACCTCAAGAGTTTGAATTTTGCGTTTTCCAAGGTAAGTTGCGTGGATCTTCATTTTAATCCACTGATTAACTTAGATCTCCAAGGAAATATATATCAACATTAATACCCTTGCAGTCTAACCTTACATTTTTCTATAACTTTTAATATGCCTTGTGAACAGACAGACAGACAGACAGACTTAAGACACAAAGAAATAAATTAATATTCACATAACCTCTGTCCAACTTCGCTGGCAAATATGCTAAATATTCATACACACATACACACAAGCAGAAAAAAAAATGTAAGTTAAACGACCCAAGAACTAAAAGTTAGCCTTACTTTTCATTATGAAAAAATGTGAATGCTGAATGGGAGTGAATGAAAATCTGGTAGCAGTTGAGATCAATATGCAGGACACACAGATGCAAATAAACAAATACACACGTAGTTGATTTTTCCGGTATGAAGCCAAATTGACAACTATCGAGTTTAACCATATTTCTTAACTTATATCTTTTGAGAATTTTGTCAAACTCATTATGTACACTTAATGATATTCACTGCTCTATCAAAATCTCCACAATAGATTTGAACAGCTTTGTTACTTTAGAACAAAGAAAAGTCGGAAAATTATATATCAAACAATATGAATAAATCTATCGACAGGTTTACTTTTAACAATTAACAATTGGACTTAACAATCGTAACCCATAAAAGTCTGAAAACGAATCTTCGTTTAACAGGCCATATACATAATGAAGTCCCTGGCTTCGCTGAATGCAAAAGGCTCCTAGACAGATAAGACTTCAGGAATATTAATTTCAACCTGTCAGATGATTAATTTCAGGTGACAAAAACGTTACATTTGTTCCGACTTAACATATGTTTAATAAAGCATGTCAAGATATCTCTAGACTACTGATGATACCAAGACTACAAATTGCCATACATAAACAGAACTGGGATACAGATAAAAGATAAAAGATTAAAAAAAGGTCTTCTCCTATAATATATAAATAAATATCATTAAAGTTTTGTGTGGCACGTGGTATTCCTTTGATCGGGATTTGATGTCTTGAGCGTCTTCTATATGACCGTCATCTTTAACAGTAGGGATACTACAGTGTATATATATTATATATAATGCACATACACACAGACACATTATATATAATATATATATATATATATATATATATATATATATATATATATATATATATATGGTATATATATATATATATATATATATATATATATATATATACATATATATATATATATATATATATATATATATATATATATATATATATATTTATTATATATATATATATATTATATAATACGTATGGGCGACGTTTTGGAAATTGTCAAAAACATACTGGTTTTTGTAATACAAAATGTGTGTGTATGTGTGTTCAGAAACAAACTTTATGTCCCTCGATGATTACCAGCAATTAACCTTTTTCTCGGGCTGTTAACAAAAGCAAATTTTTCTTATTCCCATTAACGCTGTCTCACACGGCATCTTAAACTAAAGCATTGCACCAAATAAACAATAAACTCGTTCTAGATTGGTACAAAACAAGAGTACCACAAACATTTTAAGTTGATACCGTATAAACATATCCATATGCTATTTAAACTTTGTATACGATCTGGCATAGATAGAAAAAAAAAGTTTTGAAAAAAGGAATTCCTTAACAAACACTTACGATCGCCAAGGTTGCCTCGACAATTAGAAAAATTCCCATACAAAAATCACGATCATCCAAATTTTTCATGTGTAAAAAATAAATAATTGTATAAAAAATCACAATTTTCAAGATTTTAAATCCATGAAAAGGTTTAAAATTGTTTGAAAAAATCTCGATAATCTAGTTTTGGCATCTATAAAAAAAATAAAAGCATTTTGCAAAAGAAAAAAAACAACACGATAATCTAGATTTTACATCAATAACAAATACAATCCAAACCGCCACTGGACGCACAAGATAAATTAACGGTAAAATATGCAAAATCACTTCACAAAAAAAAAAAAAAAAATGGTTCTATCATTTTTCATAAGCTTTGCTTTATGCACGACTGCACACTATATATGAAAAACGTTGAAACTCTTGTGTTCCTGTGATATTTCAACTTCAGAGAATGAATGATATATTTAATGTCGTTTCTCTTACGGTTGGGAAAAAAGTTTTAAAAGGCATAAATTCAATAGGTGGCCTAAATTTTGTTATTGATTTGATATTAGTTTATGACAATAAATATTTTTAAGGAGCAAATATTTCAATGGAATAAATATTTTAAGGAGTAAAGCATTTCAAGTAGTAAACATTTTAAAGGTTAAATATCTTAATTAAGGAGTTAAATATTATAAATAATGAATATTTCATGGAGTAAATATTTTCAGAAGTAAATATCTTAAGGAGCAAATATCTTAAGGAGTTAATAATGTTAAGGAGTTAAATATATTAATTTGTGAATAATTGAGTAAATATATTAACAGATGAATATCTTGAGGAGTTGTATATTTTAGAGAGCTAAATATATTCAGGATAAAATATTTTGTGTTTGTCTGTATATAGTGTTTTCACGCTTAATGGAACCAGTGGTTATTCAGCAACGGGACCAACGGCTTTACGTGACTTCCGAACCACGTCGAAAGTGAAGTTCTATCAACAGAAATACACATCTCTAACCCCGTCAGTGGAATGCCCGAGAATCTAACTTGCGGCCACCGAGGTTGCAGGCCAAGACCATACCGATCACACCACCGAGGCGCTAAAGAAATATTTAATGGAGTGAATATCTATAGGAGAAATACATATTTAAGGAGTAAATATTTTAAGCAGTTGAATATTTGAATGAGGTAAATATTTTACAGGGTTAAATATCTTAAGGATCAGATATTTAAATGACTTAAATATTTATTTTAAGGAGAACTAAACCTCTTTCACAATTTAATGGAGCAGGATACCGCTGACAAGGAACTTATGAGGGCCTAGTTAACCCTTTAATTAAAAGTACCTGTGTCACTGACTCACCTTCGGTGTCACATTCAGGTACCCTAAATACAGTAGCCTCTGCGTGTGTGTGTTATATATATATATATATATATATATATATATATATATATATATTCAAAGCAGCACGAACGTCTGCGCACTTCAGAATATCATAAAATTGGCGTAAGAAGGCAAGTAAAACCCGGGACTTGGAACAAGTACTTTCCTAGTTTATTCTAGGATTTCAAATTCACACAGAGTGCAAAAATAGTTTATAGTGCCTTATATATTAAAAAAAATTGAGTAGTGGTGGGTGGGGTTAAAGTGTCCTGATACAGGCAGTATGTTCTCCAAACAGAAAGGACAGGGAAAGAGGATCAAGGGATAATCCAAGGTCGAGGTTCAAATTCCCGGTGCATGTGGCTTCAATGAACACAGTTTTCCAAAGATTTCTTTTCTAATAGTCATTGGCCTCGTAGTTTATGGATGATTTATCCCATTTAATGGCATGGCCTGCCTTAAGCCAATAATCTGAAATACCATTGTTTGTTAGGCCTCTTGAAAGATCCCATTTGTGTAGGGACATCTCTCTCTCTCTCTCTCTCTCTCTCTCTCTCTCTCTCTCTCTCTCTCTCTCTCTCTTTGAAGTCTAGCCAATATAAATCTTATTACACTTTTGGTCAATATATATCTTAATTCAATTTTTACAAGGGATACTGTATACAATATTGTTTGAATTTAATGGCCTATTCAATAGCTGGCATACTACAGAAAGGCATTCAGTATTCTGACAGCTGGCATACTGTAGACTGATATTCAGTATCCTGTCAGCCGGTATACTATAGACTGGTATTCAGTAATCTGACAGCTGGAATATTATAGGAAGGTATTCGGTGATCTAACAGCTGTCATACTAGAGAAAGGTATTTGGTATTCTGACAACTGACATACTATAGAAAGGAATTCATTATTCTGACAACTGGCATACTATACAAAGGTATTTGGTGATCTGGCAGCTGACATGCTGTAGAAAGGTATTCTGACGGCTGGCACCCAATAGATAGGTATTCGCTATTCTGACAGCTGGCACCCAATAAATAGATATTCGCTATTCTGACAGCTGGCACCCAATAAATAGATATTCGCTATTCTGACAGCTGGCATACTTTAGAAAGGTATTCAGTATTCTGACAGGTGACATCCTATGGAAAGGTATTCGGTATTCTGACAGCTGACATACTGTAGACAGGTATTCAATATTCTGATAGAAGGCAAACTGTAGTCTGGTATTCAGTATCCTGATAGCTGGCATACTATATAGAGTAGTAATCAGTATTCTGACAGACGGAATACTATAGAGAGGCATTCGGTAAGCTGACAGCTGACATACTACACAAAGGTATTCGGTAACCTGGC
>NC_087218.1:27969884-27987384 GCF_015104395.2 Macrobrachium nipponense | reverse complement strand
ATAACAGATCTTGTTTTGATATCGGAAGAGAAAATTTTTTCTTTGCCCTGGCCCCTGAGAGCAGTTTTGTTTTTGCCTATGCTCAAATGCAAACGACGGTCGTTGATATTTGCAGACAAAGCACGTTGCATTGCTTCCTTGTCTTTTCGTTTCGCTTTCCCCTTGCAGTTAATAATTCTGCATTCGCTTTAAGCAAATAATTGAAGCATCATCGATCTCTTTGTTGTGATTTTGGCAATAAATGGACACAGAGAGAGAGAGAGAGAGAGAGAAGAGGAGAGAGAGAGAGAGAGAGAGAGACTGGACCCGCCTCATGTTTTCATTTCCTAAAGAGAAGACAAATTCCTATGCTGAGATTGCAGATACATACAAATAGACATGAATTTAGACCATGACTTAAACATTACATAAATTAGATATCCAAGGTTAATGGAACACTGTCGCCTGTATCTAAATATTCATTTCATGTAAATGATAAATAACATGCAAAGGAAAAATAACTAATATATTAACAATGAATGAGGACTAAGGATTATCATGAATAATGCAAGCTGCTAAGGCCTACAGGAGACAGAAAAGTGTGAATGATGAAGATGGGCTGATAATGAAGGGGAAAAGTTAAGTATATCTTAGTTTAATCAGACCACTGAGCTCTCCTAGGGCTGGCCTGAAGGATTAGATATTTTAACGTGGCTTGGAACCAAGTGGTTACCTACCAAAGAGACCTACAGCTTATTGTGGGATCCGAACCACATTATATCGAGAAATTTATTTCTAAAACAAATTTCTTTGATTCCACGAAGGTGAGAAGAAGGAAGATTTGAAAAAGCTCTATGGGGACAGAGACACCAAAGTGGGTTGGATATGAAAAAAGAATGTGAGAAGAAAGATACAGACACTGTTAAATGGGGTATTGATACTAATACAGTTTTAGGCGAACATCCGATAACATAGTAGTTTGGTCATGTGGACAGAGTATGAGATGAAAGACAGAAACATTGTTTATGGAGTATTGATAACAATATACGGTTTTAGTGGTTTGGTTATGTAAAGAGAATGTGAGAAGTAGCACACACATTGTTAATGGGATATTAATACGAATACAGTTTTAGAACATATGATACCAAAGAGAGTAGAAAAATATTGACACTGTTAATGGGATATCTATAGCAAAATCATTTTAGGAATGCACTAATGTCAAAGTTGTTTACACAAAGAGAACAAAAAGAAATGAAAACAACTCGGGGAGCACAGTGATGTCAAAGTGGTCTGTCTATGTGGAGAGCTGGAGAGGAAGAAGACTGGTGATAACATGCTAGCTAGATGCTACTAAAGTGGTTTGGGGATGCAGAGGGAATAACTAAAGAAAGACATGAACTCGGTGCTAGAGGGACATAAATGTCAGGTTATATTATTTATTCAGAAAATGAAAGGTAGAATGATGATGAAAGAGATGACACGAGTTCAGTCATAAAACCAAAATAAAATCAATAGGAAGCAGGAGTATCAAGAAGGCTTTTCATTCGTGTAAAATACGTGCAAATGGCTACGAGTAGAAGACATGCAAATGTCAACGAGAAGTGAAAAAACACCATAGTTTCTAATTTGCAACTGATGGACAGCTTGCTAACTGCTTCCTTATCGCGATGCGGCGTCAATAACCTACAGGTTGTGACGCCTGTTTTAGTAACCATAAATCAATCAATCCTTATTACGTGGACGCTCTTCGAAGCGAAGAAATATATAACAATTTGAAATATCTGAGAGAGAGAGAAGAGTAGAGGGAGCAGAGAGTAGAGAGAGAGAGAGAGAGAGAGAGAGAGAGAGAGAAACTTACTATACAAGTACTGGGAAACATGTTAAGTTAAACAGTATGTTTTTTTTTTTTTTTTTTTTTTGTTTTTTTTTTTTTTTTTTTTTTTTTTTTGGAAGGCTTGGATGTTCCAAATAGAACTAATTTTACCTTAATATCTGAGAGAGAGAGAGAGAGAGAGAGAGAGAGAGAGATTGAGAGAGAGAGAGAGAGAGAGAGAGATTTATCAACTCAAGCACTGGGAAGCATATGAAATTGATCAGTATAAATGGCATTTTTTCGATGGTTTGAACTTTCCCAATAGAAATCAAAGGGTATTTCTAGAGAACTAACTTTACCTTCATATATGTTCTAGCTCTACGTAGATGGAGTCAACACCACCTCTCCTTGAGGGTAAAGAATAGTACAAAGGAGTTTAATGCATCGCGTAGCTCAAACAAATGACATTATGACTAACCCTCTGAAAAGGAGACGATACCTTGAAAGCTTTTAACGATGGTTTATGAAGCTGTTCTTTTCCTCTTGTTCCTTTCTCTACGCATATCTTCTACAGAGAGAGAGAGAGAGAGAGAGAGAGAGAGAGAGAGAGAGAGAGAGAGAGAGAGAGAGACGTTGCTCTTGAAGACTGCAATGATGAAATTTCTGAACGATTTTAATCACGGGTTATTCAAAAGATTTTTCTTCTCGTTATTTTCTACATTTGCAATTTTCTTTCTATTCTTCATATATTTATTCTGGGCTTTCTCAACGTAGTAGATTGGAGTCCATGTGGCGTTCGGACCCGGGCCATGAAGGATTTAAAGCACGTGGGTGTGTACAGACCTTGATTTACAGTTACAAATTATCGGTTGGTCCTGCCAAGATACATAATCTCTCCCTGTAAGCTGTTGGATACAGCGTTTACAACGCATGGCCAAAAGCTGGATCTAGATTTACTGCTGAATGCAATACATCGATTATTAATTGCATCATCTCTCTCTCCCTCTCTCTCTCTCTCTCTCTCTCTCTCTCTCTCTCATACGTACACACCTAAACTTTACATGCGTGTGCGTCTTGAGAAATAAAAAAGGTGCAATAAAAGCGATATGCACGACAACAGGTGTTCGCAAAATTGCGTCATCTGTTTGCAATAAACACTGGAACCTTAGAAGAAGTTGTTGCATCGAAAGAACTAAGATTATTATTTATGATCTACTAATGGCAGACTTCACCTTACTTAGGTGACAAAGTTATCCATAGTCATTTAGGTGACAACGTTATCCATAGTCATTTAGGTGATAAAATTATCCATAGTCACAATGATAGTTATTCTATGAGTTTCACACTGACACAGGAGGTTGCCTATGGAAAACTAAGAGATTGAGAATTAAATATAATTATGAAAGATGATATGAAATATGTAAATCATGAACCGTCGTCAAATCTTCAACAAATCTGTCTGTCTACCCCTTTTATCTAAAACTCTGGTTCTAAGTCTGAGAGAGAGAGAGAGAGAGAGAGAGAGAGAGAGAGAGAGAGAGAGAGAGAGAGAGAGAGAGAGAGAGAGAGATAATCTACACACATCTTGACCACTGTATATACCTTGCAATTACATCCAGTGGAGCACATAACGGTATGACAGAAATTGTATATTAGAACAATTATCGATACAATTTATTATCTCCGAACTGAGTATAACCATGATAATAATCATTATTATCGTAATAATACATCAATCCTCATTCTTATATAAGAACGCATTATTATTATTATTATTATTATTATTATTATTATTATTACTCAATGGAGATTTGCAACTGAAAAAATGTGTTAAATAGTACCTATGCTAGAACCGGAAACCAACAAAATTATTATTGTTATTGATAATATCATTATTATTATTATTCAATGGTCATTTGTTAATGGGAAGAACCTAAATAAAAAGCAAGCTAGCACCCTAAGCTAAGCAAAACACTCCACATGAAAACCCAAACCAGGAAAATAGAATATTGCTTAGTTATGGGTTTCATACTGAGGATAAACTCAGAAATACAGATGAAATTAAAAAAACATTTCACTTTCTGGAAACAGAAAGCAACTAATATATACATTAAAAACAACGATGAGAGTCCAGCTCATTATACGAATCGAATAGTGCAAAATATACAATTATTTTACGAATTTTGGTTTCTGGAAAACTATCGAGACAGGTATTTGTCTGTCCGCCCTCAGATCTTTAAAACTACGGAGGCTAGAGGGCTGCAAATTGATACGTTCATCATATCAGTTATACCAAATTGCAGCCCTCTAACCTCAGTATTTTTATTTATCTAAGGTTACAGTTAGCCATGATCGTGCGTCTGGCAACGCTCGAGGTTGCCAACAACACAGACCATCACAGGGCTGTGGCTAAAATGTTCATATGCCGCGGCTGAAACTCGTGGACCATGGCCGAGAGCTTCATACCGCATTACACGCTGTACAGAAAACTCGATTGCGCTGAAGTTCTTCAGCGCCACTTTATCCTTGTTCAATTTCCCTACTACCTCCAAGAGTTTACTTATATTTGGTGGTTTTTTCATTTATTATGATTTTTGCTTGTTTATTTTTTTACTGGCGTTGGTATGAACAATTTTGTTCATTCATATCCCAAAAAAATGTTAAGAGATGTTCACCCAATACAGCTTTTGTTATCATTGTAGATTTTACTCACTTTTTTTCACAGAAATTAAACGACAACTTAATGACAAACTGTGACTTCAAGTTCTCATCAGACTGAATCTACCTTAATTATTGACAGAGTACAATATGCTTGTATATAAACTCTTGTAAGATATCCTATGTCCACATTTTACCAATGATCAGAGAACAGAAGGAAGTGCCCGAAATATAACATGGTTGTGTGTGTGTAATTAATATATATAGATATATATATATATATATATATATATATATAATATATATATATATATATATATATCATGTGTATATATATATATATATATATATAATATATATATATATATATATATTGTAATGGAATTAATGGAATTAATATATTTGATAAATTTTTATATTGTAGTTATGCTTTTGACTTCACACATTAGAGTAAATTTCTGTTTGTTTTTGTCCAGTTTATTTATATATGTCGTTTGAAGGTTGGACTTGGGTTTTTTACCTCCCCCCCTCTAAGGGTAGTTATAGTTTTAATTGGTAATTAACCCTTGTAAATGTTTTTCTTTTCATGGTTGACGGTGCTTCGACTGTTTGTGACCCGTTTTGTTTTCATCTCCGCTTCTGATATGGGAACTTGCGGAGTGATGAAGAGTTAGTTAACGGCTCCCTGTAGAGAGGTTACCAGCTCCTATATTTTTTCTGACGGCTTGTGGTAAATTACTCGGATGTTCTGAAGACGTCCTCGACTTTGTGAAGCTATTGGCATCTTGGAGGTGTTCCTTTTCATCCCCCAACGAACAGTACTTTTTTTTTGTGGACGTCTCTGCAGTCCTGTGTAAAGAAATCGTGTGACGCTCTCCCTTTACAAGACGTATACTTCGGGGTTGTGATGCCCTTACTTGCTTGACGTACTTTTGGAGGCGAAACTCACCCGTCATTTGCCCTTGCCCTCAGTTAGCTGAACCTCTGGAGTCGTAAAGAGGCCTCCCAGGGTCGAAGAAGAGGGTAAGATCCCAGACCCTGTGTGTATTTACCATAAATATTCTATCTTATAGACGACCTAAGTTGGGTGTTTCATCCTTAGTGACACTACTGGAGTTAACCGTTGAAGACGAGACTTCGCGCTAATATTAAAGAGACGACTTACTATGAATCATTGGATTAGTGGAGTAATAGTTAATTTTTCTTAACAACAAGATAATTATTTTTCATAGCCCTAATGTACGCTTATTCGAATGTTTGGTTTGATTAGGTTTAAGGCTATTTTTCTTTCTTTGTCTCTTACTATCATAACGACCAGTGCATCTGTGTTTTCTATCTCCCCCTAGTGACTTTTTCTTTTACTTTAGTGTGATAGTTAGCTAGGCGAATGTATTTTTGGATTTTTGTAATTGTGAGTTTTGTTTTTCTCTTCCTTCCCTAAAGTACAGCTTTCAAGGGATTTCTTTGTAATGATAAGACACTTTTGTTGTAATAAATAATTAAGTATATGCTTAGTCTCTGTATCCTTCTCTTTGAGGAAATACTTTGGATTGTTGATGTTCTGGTTATGAGTCCTACTCATTATCATAGTGGTAAGGACTTTAAAAGTGGATTAAAGAACCTCTGAACTCATTACCATCTCTAAGAGTTCATAACAATATATATATGTATATGTATATGTATATGTATATATATAATTTAAGTATTATGCTTATTGTACTGTCAATAATTAAGGTAGATTCAGTCTGATGAGAACTTGAAGTCACAGTTTGTCATTAAGTTGTCGTTTAATTTCTGTGAAAAAATTGAGTGACGTCTACAATAATAACAAAAGCTGTATTAGCTAAACACCTTTCACTCCATTTTTTTGGGGGGATATGAAAAAAACAAGTAATAATCATAATAAATGAAAATTTCACCAAATATTTAACGAATCCTGGAGGTAGTAGGGAAATTGAACAAGGAACAAATGCACCGAAGAACTTCGGCGCAATCGAGTTTTCTGTACAGCGTGTAATATATATATATATATATATATATAAATATAAATATATATATAATATATATTATCTATATATATACTATATATATACTATATATATATATATATATATACATTATATATATATATATATAATGTGTGTGTGTGTGTATATTTCTCTGTCCAGCCATAAAAATCAAATGCATTTTCTGACAGGACCTCTCGTTCTCAAACTCTGTACTAATATAACGGCGTTCATTAATTCATTTACTTGTAAAGGTAACTAGTATTCTGATGACTAAACTTAAGAGGATTCTCGAATTAACGCATAAGTTTTCCTACATCATTCATAACAGGGTAAAGTACCCTAACAGATTTTTAAAATTTTTTAGGCATTTAATAAATAACTTCTAAAAGATCACATCACAAATCCCGTCAAGGTTCGTTTCATTAATATAGGTGCGTTCTTATCATTTAGGTTATTTTTTTTTCTGTCGCTTTTGTTTTTGTTTCGTGACCTTTTGTCTCGTTCCCTAAGAACGTATTATGTTCATTTGGAAAAACAATGACATTAATAACTGCATATCTTATTTACTTTTCATATTTGGTTTTGAATTTATTTTCACATTTGGCACTCTATTTTGTCCCGTTCCCTGAGGACTACTGTGTTCATTTGGAATAACAATGACATAATAAAAACATTATAAATATATATTCTATAACTAATTTCACCCTCTGCACGCGTTGTTTGAGTTATTTCATTGTACCAGTGAATACCAAGTGGATTCTTTATTCGACCTCGTATTCACATATTCCCGACGCAATGGGTTCAATGCCTTCTGTCCTTTCAGTAACCTGGACCTGACCTCACTATTAAAGCTAGCACTCCATTTATGCCGTAGCAGCAATAACAAAGCATTCCAAAATCTAAACGGTATTTCCACAGGCATTGTTGCATTAGCGTTTTGTGTTTCCAGTACGCGTCAACTGCAGGATGATTAATAAAAAAAAAAGATATTCTCTTCACATGAATAAAGTAGTAATACTGGTGTACTGGGAACCATCATCATACAACTGGAACTGGAATAGGTAAATGGAAACAGGGATGTCTGTCTTTTTTTTTTTTTTGCCTCTCTCCAGGTTGGAATTGGAATATAAAATTCAGGCCTTTGAGTAAAGAAGGTTTGAAAGGTGTAAGAGGAGAACTCTTCACTATGAAACGATTGTTAGAGAGGGTGGCAAGTCAGACGGATGAAAGAAAATATGAATGGAGGTACAGTAAAAGAAATGAAAGGGGTTGCAGCAAGGGGGAAAAGGGGCGCTGCAAAGAACCTCGAGTAATACCTTAAAGCTGGTGATCCTTAGAAACTCTTCGAATTTTTTATGGCATAAAATAAAACAAAACAGAACTAATCAACCAAAAAGTAGAAGGAAACACAATCGTAACGTTATTATTATTATTATTATTATTATTATTATTATTATTATTATTATTATTATTCATTATTATTATTATTATTATTATTATTATTCAGAAGGTCTGGTCACCCTAGGGAAGAAAAAATAATAGCAATAACATTTCCCTTACGTCAACGTTTCCTTTGAGCATGATGCCCAGAAGAAGAAGACGGAGAATTAGAAAAAAAGAAGTAGGAGGAGGGGGAAGAGGAGGAGGAGGAGGAGGAGAATAAAGCAGCAACAAACCCGCCATGGTCAAGAATGCCATCAGCAGCAGCAGCCATTTTAATACATTAATTCCATCTCGGGAAGAACTCCATCAGAAGCGAAGGAGTTTTGGGTAATGAATGGCTTCCATTATGGCTCTCGGGTCTTCCAATGGATTATTCCGTGCCATTTTCCCTCCCCCACAACTCCCACCCGCTTCTACCAAAAAAATGAACCCCCAGATCATCCAAGGATGGCATCATCATCATCACTATCATCATCATCATCACCACCATCATGCATTTGCATGATAATGGGCAAACGGCTTGTTTTCCCTAGGGCGGGGTGTGTGTGTGTGTGTGTGTGTGTGTGTGTGTGTGTGTGTGTGTGTGTGTGTGTGTGTGTCAGGCAAAAATCTTCTCCCTCTCTTCGGTAAAAATCTCCTAATTACCCAGTCGTCTGTGTCCGGACCTTCCCCCCCCCCCCCCCCCCCTCCCCCTTTCGCCTTTTCGTTACTAAACTATATTAATGGTTGTTGTTTGTGCTGGTTGTTAGGCGCAGAAGAGAGATTTCACAGCGCTGGTCCAAAAGCAGAATGCGCAGGAGCAAACGCTCATGTCTTATTATTGTTATTATTATTTTTTTTTTTTTTGAAGAAGCGTTAGGCCTTAGCCTAAGAGTGGCACACTAACGGAAGTACCTAATTAAAAAATGACACTTACGACCAACTAATTTTAGCAGTTGTGTTAAAAATAACAGTTATTTCGAGTCAATGGCACCTGTGGGCTTGTTCCATATGTAAAGGGGATTCATCTTCTGATTGATGATAATAATTAAGTTATGAATGTAACTCTTTATAATGACATATACTCCGACTTCTTGCAGCAGAACGGTAGAGATAACAAAAACATACTCTTAAATCATGGAATGGAAGGTATGAACATATTCTTTGCCAAGGAATGGAGGATAAAACCAAAATATTAAATATATAACTTTCTTTGCCAACAAAAGGAAGATCAAGGAAGATAAAATTCACATTCTTTGCCAAACAATGAGGACAATACATTCTTTGCGAAGAAATGGAATTTGAGATATTCTATGATAAAACCAATTTTTTTTATATAAAGGAAAGGAATACGGAGCACATTCTTTGCCAAGGAATGAAGGATAATATATTCTTTGCCAAAAAAAAGGAGACCATACTCTTCGTCAAAGAATGGTAGGGAATGGATAAAACCACACTTTTCGTCTAAGAATGTAATGCAGAGCACATTCTTTGCCAAGGACTGCAGGGTAACACATGCTTTGTCAGGAAATGGAAGATACGCCCACATTCTTTCTCAAGGAAAGGCATACACAACACATTCGTTGCCAAGAAATGGTAGATAATACCTTCTTTGCCAAAAAAATTAAATATAACATTCTTTGTCAAAGAATGGTTGATAAAACCACATTCTTTGTTAAGGAATGGAAGATAAAAATACATTCCTTGCCAAGGAATGGAGGATGAGTTTCGAAAATCAAAGCTTTTGTAGTGCATCATAAAGTTTATTGACATTTGAAATCTGTTCTATTTTCGCTCCCTAGCATCACACCCTCTTCATTAGTCTATTCATTATAACTGGCATTGTTTTCAGGAGGTTAAATAATCAGGCAGCTATTATAGGGGGATTAAACATGAAATGACAGAATTAAGAGTAGGCCGTAGATTTAAGTATGAACTGGCAATCTTGAGTTTAATGTCCAATAAACATGTTATGACTAGAACAAAAGCATGCATCCATGTTATATCAAGTTGTAATTGTCATGGCTGAAGTCATAAGTCATTTAAATTGTTGTTACCGAGGCAAGAGAGGTCAAGTAATAACCCAATGATCCCATTTGAATTCATCGAATAACTTAAACGGAGATGACAAATTTAATGAGGTTCAATAAAAAGTGCAACCTAACATTTTATCACTGAAGCAAGAGTAAGCACTGAGAATTAGCGCGTCATAACTCACTGGACAATTTAGGACAACAGGAAAAGTAGAACATCTGACTAAGACTGACTTATTCTGCCGATAAACATATCGAGACTAGCAGCTTGCAATCTTGAGTCGTATATCCACTGTGCTTGCCAAGACTGAAGTCAAACTGGCATTCCGAGGTCAAACATTCATTGAAATTTTCATTAATAAAGAAAGAGCACGTGTCCTTGAGTCACAGTTATAAACTCAACAGCAGATTAATATGCTCTTGCATCTGAAATTACATTTCTGGGTAAGGTTCAGTTTCTTGGGTAAAGTTGTCTAATAATGCAATTATCCCCGTAACTATAAATATTCCTCGGAATCTTGAATTCTTTGTTCTCTTTTTGGATAAGCTTGTCACTACAAAGCCTAAAGATCCAAGTTCGAAGAAATTTTTTAAGAAATTGTGATGTCCGGTACTGGGAAACGAACTCAAGTCCCAAAATCACAAAGGGGTCACGTTGCCGACCTGACCACGAGGATCTTCAGGCTTTATAGTGACAAGCGTAAGAAGAAGAAGAAGAAGAAGACAGGAGAGAGAGAGAGAGAGAGAGAGAGAGAGAGAGAGAGAGAATTCAAGACGTTACGAGGGCATTGTGGATATTACAGTTGCATATGTATCCGGTAAAAAAAGTGACCAGTAGATTCAACATACGTATATTCCTCAGAGAACTGCGCTGCAAAATTTCTCGGAGGCTATTTTGAAATACTCGAATTATTTATTTCCTCACAAAAATAATTTCTTTCTTGCCTGAAGGCCTTCATGGAAAATGAAAGGATAGGACAAAGGAACCCAAGAATGCTGAACCTAACCGTTAGTGGCCTTGTTTTCAGTTCATCTGGAGGAGATACACCTACTGGGGTCCTATGAATATCAATATTCTACGGATACCATATTTTCGTCATATGTAACAGCTGAACTTGAAAATTATGTTTAGAATTGTGACGATACTTTTCGCGCCTGCTTTTCACGATTTACGAAATTTTCTGAAAAGGGTAGGAGGTTGGGGGGGGGGTGGGATGGAGGAGTCAGGGGCCATCATTTATTGCTATTGACAAAAGCCTTCGTGATGTGCTGTAGCATTTAAAACGGAAATCAAATTAGGCCAACAATTAATTTTGATAGAATGATTTACATTTTTATATTTCGCTCAAACTCTCCAAAAATTTTCGACAGAGTAATTGCGGTACTTTACGTTATCACTGAAAAAACCAATGGAAAAAAAAAAACACTGAAAACAAAAACACTGGGGAAAAAAACACTGGAAAACAAAACACTGGGAAAAAACACTGGAAAAAAAACACTGGAAAAAAAAACTGGAAAAAAACACTGAAACACAAACATTGGAAAGACGTCGGCCTTTTTTTTTTTATGGAAAACAGCCTGATATTTTCCTCACATTCAAGTATTATTTACCCAAAAGCGGAATGCAATAATACACAGGCAATGCACAGGTCACCTCCCTTCCCCTTCCCTTTCGCCTCCCTAAACTAATATTTTTCGCCAATTTATTTTCCCTTCTTGCGACGCCCTGCTCACGGTTCCTCCCCTCCCCAAAACTGAGGGTCGCTTCACCTCCTGTAACCTTGGTGTCTTGCCCTAACTTCTAATTCTCCCTCAACCAAAACTCAGTCTTTCCAACAATCAACCCCATCCTCCTCCTCCTCCTCCTTCCTCCCCCTCCCCACCACCACCACCCCTTCCCTAAACATACTCCTATATTACTTTTCCATTTTCACTCTTTCATTCGTCACTCCCTCCACTTTCCTTTCCTTCTTTCCCCCTTTTCACCCCTTATTGACCCTTCTCCTCTCGCCCATCGATACCCTTTACACCAGCTTTTCCCCCTTCCCCTTAAATTGAACCCTACCTGGTGCCTCCTGAAACCTTCCCCCCCAAAACCCCCTCACCCCCATTCCAAATAACATCAAAGTTTTGAAATAATTTTGGTGGTCTGCGGGATGTGCAGCTTTAAAGTAAACTCTGCAGGCTGCGGTGGAGGTTCATGACCCTGCCCCTCCACCTTTTACCCCTTCTCCATCTATCACCTTCCCCTCTCCCCCTATCCCATCCCCCCTCCAGATGAATAGCTCTTGCTTTTTAATCTCATTCGCCGAGTGTGTGCTCTTCTACCACCAACCAGTATCTGATCCCATATTCATATCAAAAGAGGGACTCTGTTAACAGAGCGTCGAAAATGCATTTGAAATGTTATCGCCACTTTTTTACCCACAATCCCACTTTTTTTTTTCTTTTTTTTTTACCGCAGACTACGAAATGTTGGTTCGTACATAAAACATGGGGTTCCGTGCGGAGAACTCCAACTGCAGTCTGGTTGTTCGTGGAAAAATGATGTTAGATTCACTCTGATGAAAAATATTTTTTAATCGTTATTTTTTTCTCCTCGGTGTGTAAATCAAGAGTAAAATATTTGTAAAAAGAAAAAAAAAAGATAAAACGTACGCAAAGCTTTTTATTTCTAAAGTGAGAAATAAGGGGAAAACTTGGCTGAACATGGGCGTACATGAAACTAGTATGATCAGTGCATGAAAACATTATCACTTAAAATTCGGTGATTTTCTTTTAGAAATAAAATTTGCCTTCATCAGTTATTTAGTCATCAGTTATTTCTGTAGTTTACGCAGCAAATCAGATTATAACAGAACAAAGGCCTCAAATTTGACAAAAATGAGAAAATGAGGCTAGATGGAAATAGATGGAAACCTAATACAACAACAATAACAATAACAATAACAATAATAACAATAAAACAATAATAATAATAATAATAATAATAATAATAATAATAATAATAATAATAATAATAATAGACTAAATTTAAAAAGTTTTTAGAGTAACGTTACTGAAGCAAAATATATATCCAACCAAAAGTTTGAGAAAATGAGGCTAGAAATTAAAAGGGGAAATCTATGGACCCTAATAGAGTAATAGCGTTAATAAAAGTAATACAAATAATAAATTAATAACAATATTAAAAATGTTTTAGAATAACATTACTGACGTAAAACACATCAAACTTTAAATGCTTGACAAAATGAGGCTGGAAATTAACAGGTGAAACAGATTGAAACATAATATAAAAGTAATGCAAAAAGTAATAACAATGAAGCAGCAATAATAATAATAAATGGATAACGAGAATAACAAGTAGTCTAGATTAACATTTTGGAAGTTAATCATTTTAATTCAATAAATGAAGCGTTAAAAACGTTTAAAGACTAAATAGTTCCAAGTAATGTGACGATGCCACAAATTCATTGGTTCTCAACCCGGGGGCGTCAGCAAATCCCCCTTTTCAAGGGGAGGGGGAGGGGGTGGGCGGGGGTGTGGTGGGAGAAGGAGCTCTAGGTTAAAATAAAAAAAAAATCATTATGTTCGTTACTTTCCTAACAAGGCTGAGGAACTTATATTCAGAAGTTTATGACAAAATACAAAAATATCACCTTATAACGCTAGTTTCCTATAGTCTACTACTCCAGTTGGACTCGTTCGGATCCTAAGTACGTTCGGGTCCATAAGGCATCTTGTGAAGCTGCATTTTCAACAGAGAAACAGGTTGAATGTTGAAGGGGACTTAAGCTGTACACTCTCAGGGCATTCAACAGTGCATTCAAGATCTAGCAGCTACGAAGCAGTGTCAAGTATCTCACTAATTCATTCCCAAAAGAATAAAAACACCCTTTTCTCTTTCTCTTCTTCCCCCCCCCCCCCTTTATATCTGAGATGGAATTTTACCTAAAGATGCAAGGGGGGTGTGGAGGGAAGGACCACCTTTTAGAGGGGGGCTTGGTAATAAAATGGCTGAGAACCACTGCCAAACTGAACACTGGATAAATCTGTTACACTAAATGGAATGGGTATTAATTAGCAGTAGATTTTTTTCTATCAAAAATAAATGTATGTAAATATTTCAAAATGAAAAAACACACATACCCTCAAACATATATAAGGTATATATTTATGTGTGTGTATGTGTATATATACATAAGTTACGCATAATGTGGATAATTGCCTTATGTGAACATAAGTCGGAAAATTACCTGTGTACATTAAGCAAGCAGTTTGCATAAAGTTTACAATTTGTTAACATTAGGCCAAACATGCCTGTTTTTCAAATTATGCAGCTCAATTTTGCCCGATGTGAATACGACTGCCTAATCTAAACATATATTATGGTTTAGTGTAGAAATGGAAATTAATCCAACAGACAACCCACGGGAGGTTACAAGAGAAGGCAGCATGGTTAATGTAGAGACAAGTAAAGAATTCCAATTTATTAGAATAAATACAAACATAATTAATGTAATATCAGTAAAAGAGAAATAAGTCAATAGATCTCAGGGTTCAGTTGAGTTCCAATCACGCCATACATATTTGCATGATCGTGCCCGGGTGACAGCCAGAGATTTGCATTTAAATTTCTTTTGTTTTTTTTTCCTAAGGGAGCTGCAATCGTCCTGATGAATTAACATTGAGTAGTACATTGACACTTTACCATATCCTTCGCCCACCAGTGGCTCTTGCTGGTGTTCTAATCGATAGGCAGATATCAGGAACCTCTTCAGACTTTATCAGGGGCTGTTTGATTGCACTTAGATCAGCTGCTGTAAATTTTGGTAAAAGAACCCCCCCCCCTCCCCCCCCCCCCCCCCCCCCCCCCCCCCCCCCCCCCCCGACAACCTACAGTGTATAGTCCATCTTGTTTCTTGAGGACGACCACTAACAGACTTTTGATCTGTTGGACCACGATCGACATCCGGGACCCTCAGCGTAGCACACTGACCAATGGATAAGGGCGTTTGGATATTTGTAGCTACTGTTTCTGCCCCTGTCTCTGCTTCTCCCTCTGCCCCTGTCTCGGCTTCTGCCTCTGCCTCTGCCCCCGTCTCTGCTTTTGCCCCTGCCTCTGCCCTGTCTCTGCTTCTGCCTCTGCCTCTGCCCCTGTCTCTATTTCCAGAAATGACTCAAGATCTTCCTCGGTAAATATATTACAAAGAGGCTGTACTTGGCAGGATAGATAATCCAAATCCAGCCTGCGGATATCGTCCAAAGATAACTTTGAAAGGGCTGTGGCCAGTTTGTTTCATGATAGCTGATATTACCTTGCCACTGAACAAAACTTGAAGGAACCGACTGACCACCTTCTGCTGTTGTTTTCCCTCATCCAAATGGTCAGTTTGTCCTGGATCACTCCATTTAGACATTCAACAGCGCCTTGGCTTTGAGGATGACGTGGACGTCCAGTCACCAGCTTCAGCTCTGGCCATAGCACTGAAAGCTGGGCGATGATGGCATTGACAAACTCTCGTCCGTTGTCGGACTGTAAAATAGCAGGTGCTCCAAATGTCAGAAATATATCTAGAAGATTCGCTGCGACCTCTTCTGCTCTTTTTGATGAAAGTGGACGCAACACACAAAATTTGCTGAAATTGATTTACATAGTCATGATGTACTTGAAGTCTCCATCAGGTAATGTTTGAAAATTTATAAGATCTATCTGGCATCTTGAATGGATATCATGACTGCGTACCGGTTTTAATAGCAAACCCTTTGGAATTTTTCTGGCTTTCTTTTGATGGCAGTGCTCACAGAATTAAATGTAGAGGTAGCATACTTCTTGTGTGACGTTTGACCATTTCTTTTTCATTTCCGCAATTGTTTTTTTACCACCTCCATGGCCAATAGCTTCATGGGCTGTTTTAACAATACCAAACACTTCTTCTAGAGATGCAACAAACTTGAATTCATGTTCATTTGGATCTTTTCTCCTGCAAATTAGTCAGTCAGCATTGCCAACACACAGAACTTCATAACGTTTCTTGAGGTTATAGTCAAATATAGATTGGGCTCCGTAAGAATTAATTCTTAACAAATCCTGTATCCGCTGATCACGCTGGATGGTGGGCTGGATGACAGCATTCTCAGCCTTGCCTTCCAGTGTTTGACGCAGCTTAAGTTCAAAGCAGCTTGATCCATAGTGCATAAACTGAAACAGAAAAGATATTCTGAAACACAAAAAGATAAAAGAAATATAGAGAAAAAGTCTTTATATAATTTATACTTGGATACAGCCCAGCTAATATCACCGAATGTGAAAGTCAGGCAGTAAGTTCAGTCACCACAAGTCTGGCAGTGAGTGTAGCCACCACTCACTCACCGGCACGAGATCCAGGTTAGTTCTGCCTTGCTCCTCGTTTACCCTGTCCACAATAACTCGGTGACAGACCCAAAGTTTCGCACAACATTCGAACAACACTCCAGTTACAGTGGTTCATCATTCAATTCACATTAGGCAAAATACCCTCGCCTAATCTGAAAATCATGTATAAAGTGGATATTAAGCAAGTAATTTGCCTATTGTCAACATTGTGCAAACAAATTGCCTAATATGGAGATTAGGCAATTTCTCTGCCTAATGTTCACATTAGACAATTATGCATATTATGCGTAATATATATATATATATACATATATTATACATATATATATATATATATATATAACATTATATATATATATATATATTATATATATATATATTATATATATATATATATATATATATATATATATATATATTATATATAATATATATATATATATATATATATATATATATATATATATATATATATATTTACGGATTTTGATTGCCTTGTCTTCACAGTATCACAGCAGCCATTTTTTCTCCTATCTGCTGACGTTTATGAGGGAAAACCAGGCATGTCTGGCACCAGCCGTTAGGAGCGGGGGGGGGGGGGGGGGGGGGGGGGGGGGGGGGGGGGGGGGGGGGGGGGGGGGGGGGGGGGGGGGGGGGGGGGGGGGGGGGGGTGGGGGGGGGGGGGGGGAGGGGGGGGGGGGGGGGGGGAATAAAAACTCATTCAACCATCAGGGACGGATACCAAGGGGAGTGTGTAGCAGCTAGGTACTTCTTAGGCCTACTTATACAGATCCCTATTCCTGTGAACCTTTGCTGGCGATATGTTCTGTTCCCAGGATGACCTGCCACTAGAAAGGGGTGGGGGAGAAGTACACCCCAAGTTTCGTGCCTGACGACGCTCGCAAAGTCAGCACAGACCTTGACCCCCAGGACAGAGGTCCAAGCCAGCCCTGCCTATAGGCCTTACAATAAAGGGGCTTAAACTTGGCGCACCCCCGAACTTGGACAAAGCCAACGCCATATTCTCCAAAGGTGCACTACATAAGGCATCCAGGTACGTCTTGAGTTACAGTCATATTGCCAGTTCTTTTCCTCCGAGTCAAATAAACTCTTCCACATTTTCCAATTCGAACTCCTAATTCTCAAATGAACATCCCTTTGTTCCTTTCCTGCCTCGTGGCTGCATGCTACCTTTTGTGATCGTCCCAGA
>NC_087218.1:27934884-27954884 GCF_015104395.2 Macrobrachium nipponense | reverse complement strand
TAAACATCATTTTATCGTCATTATGCGATCATACGCTACATACCCTTTTAAATAAAAAATTTACGTTCATCACGAAATATTCAAGAATTACCTGTATTTCCGTCACTGCTTAGTTATACATACTGAAAGTCCGTGTGTGTATTAAAACAACTTATGTCCTTGATTTTTTCTTTGTTTGCTGATATTCAATATCTTCTATGTTGTCTGTTGTTGATAGACTTAACCTAGATGAATAGTCCGATGAGCTGTGGCTCGTACGAGCAGCCAGTGAATGAAATACATTGCACAAAAAATTTATGATAAAGATCAAGCACTGGGACTCAAGAGATCATTCAGCACTTAAAGGGAAATTAAGAGTAAAAAGATTTTAAAAGTTGTAATAGGAGGAAAACTTCGCAGTTGCACCACGAAACAAATATTAGGAGAGGGTGTGGAAAGTTAGATGGAAGAAAGAATGCGAACGGAAGCAGAGTAAAAAGAGTGAGAGAGGATGCAGTTAGGGGCCGAAGGCACGCTGCAAAGAAACTTGAGTAATGCCCACAGTGGAGTGAAATGTGCAAGGACAGCATTAGCCCCTCCGGAAAGAGCGGCTCAGTAAGAAACTGAAAATAATTCGAGAAAGGCAACATCAGCAACAATAAGGATAGACCAGGATGTATTCCTGTCAATACCTTTCTTGGCTTGGCGGAGATTTGCAACCGCCTAACGATCTTGTTATCATTATCTTTACATTCATAAATAAGTTATTTGTTCATGTGCACCCAAGCGCACGTAGCGGTATATAGGCGTCACTTTTCGTCTATGCTTTTCCGCCTTAATTATTTCGTTCTCTTTTTTTTTCATAAATAATTTTTCATAAATAACTATTTTACTAGTTCATGAATAACTTTTTGATCATCTGTCTATTCCATACATAAGTATTTGATTATTGGACTATATCATAAATAACTATACGACAAATGCTTTATTTAGTAGTTGAGTTCAATACATCTCAACCTTCTGGGTATTGCTACAAAAACAGTAGATTTTTTCTACTCTAAACACAATTTTCCTCGTATTCTAATAATTTACCCACATTCTCTTCCATTTACTGACTATTTTGTTATTATATTTTGTCTTTTTTGTAATAAGTGATCTCTTCTCTCTAAATTTCCCATTACCTTCTGCTACTTCTTACTAAAGAACACCATATTGTTTCGAAGCTTGAATTTCAAGTCAATCGCCCCTGCAGTGGGTCTTGTTCCATATGAATAGGGCTCATCTTCTGAATAATAATAATAATAATAATAATAATAACAATAATAATAACAATAATAATAATAATAATCACGAAACAAACGTGTGCGCAAAAACACCCCAACGATCACAGTCGTCCCCCGGAGTTCCTGCAAAGCGAAGAAAGGACGTAAAATAGGACTCCTGTCAACAGAGATCCTATTGACCCTTTGGAAATAAGGATATCTGACAGGAACCACTTCCCTCGGCGTCGCTGGTAATCCGTTCATCCCTCTTGTCGGTCCTGACACGCCGAATAAATGGATCCTATCCTCTCCGGAAAGGGGTCAGAGGGATCAGCGACTTGTATCGCTATCCTTTTTTTTAACTGTGTGTGTGTGTGTGTGTGTGTGTGTGTGTGTGTGTGTGAATGCACTTTCTTGTAATGTCAAAACGTCTTCTTAAGCTATGGTTATGGAATGATTTTTTTTACTTTCTAATATTAGAGATGAACTATTTTTTTGCAACAATTTAAATTCACATTTTTTCAATAAAATTAATCAATATAATGTAAATAGATAAATACGAATTTAAAAATAAAAATGATTCATTGGCTTTCGTTCCCAAGTCACAAGCAGCAGAAGGGCCAGCTAATCTGGGCTTAACGGATATACGAATTTGGGCAGATTTGGCACACATCATCGGTGAGGGAAGCAGTTACTGGTGAAAGGAGTGTTTAACAATTAATTTTCGATATAAATATCAAAGCGGATTCATGTTCAGTAACATATATACATAAAAATAGATGAATATATACATAGACATATACATATATGCACATATACAATTATATGTATGAATTTATATACGAGTATAGTTTATTTGCATAGACGTTCCTTTCATTCCGTTCAAAGCTATTTAAACATTATCGTCTGTAATGAATTTTAGAGGTCTGAAAACTTCAAAAGGACTCGAATGATACTTTAAAAGCACAACGTAATATTCAATTATCTTTCCATCCACTTCTCGATCTCGTCGATATATCATAATACTTTTAAAATATGATATTCGCCGGAGGAAGCTTCCGTCGGAAGTTGATGCCTTGTTTGCCTATCTTCATATGGAAAGGGTGCACGTTAAATAATAATAATAATAATAATAATAATAATAATAATAAAAAGAAGAAGAAGAAGACGAAGAAGAAGAAGAAGAAGAAGAGTGATGGACTCCTAAGGAGGCAGGATGCAACCCGGAACCCCACACTATAAATACCACCCAGTCGAATTGGAGGACTGATAGACCAAAGAAAAAAAGAAGAAAATAATAATAATAATAATAATTCGTTCAAAAGAATGGCAGTTTGTGCGCCATTCATTTTAAGGTGTGTCAAAGAGGGTCTTCTAAATTAATAATAATAATAATAATAATAATAATAATAATAATAATAATAATAATAATAATAATAATAATAGCTACTTGTGTAATAAAAATCCAAAATTATATGGTACACTATATTACAATGTACGGGGTGGTCCGAAAGTGTTGTACCTCTATTGTGGGTACTTATTGGTAGGGGTAACAAGTATTGCAATAATACAAGATACATAACCTGGATTCAGTTTATTCACTGTAAGAACAACAGAACGAAATAAGAACACTGAAACAATAGCAGAACAAGTAATATAGTAATAGAGAAGATGTACTGAATACAATTTGCTTTCAGCCATCCGAAAAAAAAAATATTAAACAATATTAGGACAAAAAATCGTGAAAATTAAAATAATACTTAGCGGTAACAAGAATAAACTGAGTCAAGCATATGTATTTTGTATTATTGCAATACTTGTACCTACATTGTTGGTACTTGTTGGTAGAGATAACAAGACTTTCGGACCACCCTGTAAAAAAAAAAAACCAAAAAAAAAAAAAAAAAAACAAAAAAAAAAAACAAGACAAGACTTTAGATCCTCATCAAAGTTTATGTTAATGTAAACAGGTGTTCGAAAGTCTTTTCTTTTAAACTTTACATACTTGTAATATAGTTGACTTTATACTTGTGAATTTTTATTACACAAACTGTTTTACACAAGACTGAATTATTTAGCAATGATAGCAACAATACTAATAAATTGAGCAACAATTAATTTGTAATCGGGTAGTTTTAACCTCGAATGTAAATAAAGCCATATAGCCCATTTGAATAATTTAAACTCCCATGGTTTACCGTCTTGCTTTTCTTGAATTGTGAAAAAAAATTATACCTAAAGATTTGAGAACTATAGTCGCTTTTTTTAAACCTGGCAAACTTGCACTTAACTTGCACTTAGCTGCTTGTCGCTGATTGGATGAATGTCCAAATCTCACAGTTTTGTTTTAACACTGTTTCAGAATTGTGATTATACGGCCATAGATCGAGATAAGAACCAAATTATGTAATGTTATGTAAACACCAGTTGTAATAAACTTAAGTATAAAGAAGTTACATACCAAATTATTATATAATAGTTAACAGTTATGAAACAACACTCTCCGAAGCTGTAGACTTGAAATATGCTTCAAACGCATGAACTCTAATGTTTAAATTTCTAGCTAGATTTTTAGCGCAATCGTGCCATTGGTGGTTTGTAAAAAAGCAAAACATATTTATTGTACATTGCTGAAGGTTGAATAACGCCTAAGAACAAAATACTATCGTAGAAAATGTAAGCTTGCCGAAACTTTTGGGGTGGAGGAGTTGAGAAAGGAACAGCCGGCGAGTTGTCGTCTGCACACACCGCCATCATCAATCAGCTTAGAATCGGCTATCGAGCAGTTGGCATACTGTCGTCGATTTCACCTATTTCAGCCATGGCCACAAGAGACGATATGGAATAAAACAGAGATGAAGGCACTTACTTCAAACACCAGGCATATACATGCTGCTGGCAGTAGGCTTACCAGTCAGTGCCGTAATATAATAATGAATGTTTTCACTTCACAGGGCCCTAGCAAGACAGTGAAAGAAATCATTAAGGCGACAGCAACAGCAACTCAAGTTTCTGAGAGAACTATCTATCGCATCAAATCTGAGAAGATGAAATCTTCCGACGGTATAATTTATTCACCCTTGCCCCGGAAAAGGAAATCGACTGTTGTTGATCATCTTGATAGTTTCGACAGAGAATGTGTGATAGGAGAGAGATCCTATCCTTTTATGAAAGAGGAGACCTTCCTACATTAGCAAATTTGTTGGCAAAAGTTTGGGAACCTCCTACTAATTTTACTGGCTCGAGAAGTTCCCTCTAAAAGATAGTTAGGAATCTTGGTTTTAGGTACAAGAAAGTCACAAGCGGAAGAAAGATACTCATGAGAGACAGGACATCATTGTAACAAGGAACAAGTATCTTCGAGAACTGAAAAGAAATGGAGAGTGTCCAAACCCAAGACCGGAGGTATTCGTGGACGAGACTTCGGTGAACCAGAACCTCACCGTCGGAAAGTGCTGGACTAATGAAGATGGATCAGTAGGACTGAACACGAAGTCAGGGAGAGGCTCCAGGTTTATAATAGTACTGTACATGCAGGAAGTGATGAGGTTATTGTAACGGGAGCATTCTTTATGTTCAAATAAAAAAAACAGATCAAAGGGTGATTACCATGACTCTATGGATAACGAAAGGTTCAAAATGTGGTTAGAAGAACAACTACTTCTAATATCAAGGAGGAGTCCCCTATCATCATCGATAATGCTCCTTATCACTCTTAAATAATCAACAAGGTCTCGACAAGCAGCAACAGAAAAGTCCAAATCATAGACCATGACCCTTCTGTTACAAAAATCGAACTTCTTCAGATCTGCCAGCGCCACAAGGAAGTTCAAACGTACGAAATACGTAGATGAAATTGCTACTCACTATGGAAATAAAGTGCTTCGTCTACCTCCCTATAACTGCATTTTCAACCTTATCGAACTTATCTGGGCCCAAGTGAAGACAGAAATAAAAAAACGTAATTCTAATAGCGACCAGCCTCTGAAAATTGTAGAAAAAATTACAAAAGAAGCAGTTGATCACGTGACGCCACAGCTCTGGCAAAATGCTATAGAACATGTCAATAGAATCGAAGAAGTGTATCGTGCTAAAGATTCAGCATTTGATAAGTTACTTGATGAGTTTGTAATTGACTTGAATGATAGCACGACTGATGACAGTAGTGATGAAGATGCTCTGACACTGGACTAAAATTCTAGCTCTATTTCATGCTGTTATTGATACTTTTGTTAACATGATACTGATGATACTTTATCATCATCCATGACCCTGAATACTGCTATCGATACTTTTGTTTATATAATTCTGACGCCTTTAATTGATGTATTATTATTACTACTGTTATCAATACTTAGTTGTTGTTGTTTACTTTGTTGTGACTCTTACTGTCGTTATCATTTTCAATATTGATATTGACTTTTCTCTTCATTAATGCCATTATTGCCTAATACAGCAAAATGAACAGTTATGAAAATATACTTGAAATTAAATTCCTTAGAACCTTTTGTTTCCCTGTACTATTGAAAACTGGTATAAGTTTAATGAGATGGAACAAAAGACAACAGAACAATTAACATTCTCATATATAAGGGCTTTGTTCTTATTATTCATGAGGAGTCTTATGATTGACAAAATATAATATAATTAAGGCCTATCTAAAAATACGATGGACGCCAGATAAAGAAAAACCAACTGTAATAGGACATAATTGAAAATTTCTAGTTGAGGAACAGCCAATTTACTGTCATTTTATATAGTGTGTGGCACACCAGCCAGGAAATGGTTTTAATAATTTCATTGTATGTAATTTGCCTTTATGCATATCCTAAAACATTAAAGACATTCCGTGGGCAGTACTTTTGAAATGCAAAAAATGAACGTTATGATATATAAACATCTTTATTATTTTATGAAGACAAGACCACCACAACCCGCATTTGAACCTCCCGCTGAGAGTACGTCAACTTTCTGTCAACCCGAGGCTGTTCCTCCCACAACTCCTCCACCCCCAAATTTTCTGACAAGCTTGCATTTCTACGATAGTATTTTGTTCTTAGGCGTTATACAACATCAGCAATGTACAGAGAATATGTATTTTTTTTTTAAACAGCCAATGGCATGATTGCACTAAAAATCTAGCTAGAAATTTAAACATTAAAGTTCATGCGTTTGAAACTTTCTTCAAGTCCACAGCTTCGGAGAGTGTTGTTTCATAACTGTTAAATATTATATAATAATTTGGTATGTAACTTCTTAGTACTTAAGTTTATTACAACTGGTATTTAAATAACATTACATAATTTGGCTCTTATCTCAATCTATGGCCGTATAATCACAAATCTGAAACAGTGTGAAAACAAAACAGAGATTCGAACAACACGACATTCATCCAATCAGCGACAAGCAGCTAAGTGCAAGTTGAGTTCATGTTTGCAAGGTTTAAAAAAATCGACTATATTTTTTGAGGACGGAGGATTATGGCGTGAGGCTTCGAGTCTCGAGCGAGGCTGAACTGAATGTTTCTTAGCTTTCTGGATCTCCAAATAAAGTTATCATTATTATTAAAAGCAGATTTCAATTGTCGTTTACACGACAACAGGGACATGCGGGAGAGGAACGTGAGTGAGGTAATGGTGCATGATCGCAGAGGATGGAGAAGAATAATAAACAGCGACCTCATATAAAGATGGGAAAAGCTGAAGACAAAGAAGAAGAGTTTACTGGTTCGGTCTGTTTGAGAAATCAAACTTTGCAGATCAAATGAATGTTTGTAATAAGTTTTTTTTTTTTTTGGCTCGGTCTGTTTGTGAAATTAGACTGCAGATCAAAAGAATTCTTGTAACAGTGTTTTTTTTTTTTCTATTCGTGAACTTAAACTTTGAAGATCACCTGGATGTGTGCAACAGTGTTTTTTATTGGCTCGGTCTGTTTGTGAATTTTGTAGATCAAATGAATGTTTGCATTAGTGTTTTTTTTTATTGCCTCCGTCTGTTTGTAAATTGAGGCTTTCTAAGATCAAATGAATGTTTGTAATAATATTCTTTTTTATTCGTGAACTTAAACTTTGAAGATCACCGGAATTGGTGCAATAAGAGCTTTTTCATTGGCTCTGTCTGTTTGTGAAATCAGTCTTTGCAGATCAAATGGATGTTTGTAACAGTGCTTTTTTATTAGCTCTGTTCTATTTGTGAATTTAGTTTCGTATATCAAATGAATTTAGGTTTTGTATAGCAAACAAATGATTGCAATAACGTTTTTTCTTGTTTCTTTTTTGTTTATTGGTCCGGTCTGTTCGTGAAATTAAGACTTTGTAGTAATTTTTTGTATTGGGTCGGTGTCTTTGTGAAATTTGACTTCCTAATGTTCGTAATAGTGATTCTTTTCTATTTATTGGTCAGACCTCTTTGTGAGATTAGACTTCGGAGATCATCTGAGTGTTCGTACTAGTATTCTATATTTTTCGTTTATGGGCTCGGACTGTTTGCGAAATTAGACTTTAGAGAACCTAAATGTTTGTAATAGTGTTTTCTGTACTAAAGTCTCGGCTCAAAAATAAGTAAGACTCATTACATCCAGAATGAAAACATCCCAGACCGAGTGTTATACTTTAACAAAAGCCTTTCAACCGTCAATGGGAAAAACAGCAAAAGAACGTCCCTCTCTCCCCTTCCCCTTCCCCACCCCCCATGGAAAAAAGATAAATTTACAAAACGAAACAAAACACACCTAAAGACTAGCAGTGAGTAACACTCTCCCTCCTCCTCTCCCACACCCCCCCTACCTCCTTTCTCCCTCCTAGGAAAAAGATAAATCTTAAAAAAAAAAAAAACTAGCAGTGTGTAACAGACGCTCTCCAGTCTACTAACAGACAATGCCATCCGGTTTAGAAAAGACCAAGTTTCCATTAACGGGAACAATGCCGAGTTAGATAAAAGAGAAAAAGAAATACAATGGTTGGGGAGGGGGAGGGGGAGGGGAGGGGAAACTTTGACAACAGGATTTGCCTGTTACTGGTACGGAGACATCTGCCTCTCTGCAATAACACTCATGTTATTTTTATATGTATATATAATTTCAAAGAAATAACAGCGAGAAAAAATTTGTATATTTTCCCCGTTAAATGCCCTCAGAATGACGGTTGCAAAATGAGGTGTTTATATAAACCTCTCCTATGATCCTCATATTCTTTCGATGCTTGAATCTCAAGTCAATGGCCGCCCCTGTGGGCTTGTTTCATATAAATAGGTTCAAAATGTACTAGTCTCAGTTAGACCCCATATCATAGTAAATCTAGAGTCACCACATAAAGTGCATGAATGAACCTCAAGTGTCTAAAATAAAATCAAAACGGAAAAATCATATACATTAAATGCCTTCAAAACAACGATTTTAACATTAGCAGTTTAAAAAATCGTTTTTCTCAAATATCTTTCAAACTAATAATTTGCTCGGAATGGTACTTTGACACAGTGTACAATACACCTCCCGCTAATTTTTGTAGTATAGTGCATTCCCAAATGGTGTTAGTTAAGGCGTTTACTCTTGAGTCAGCAGACCTCATCTACTCAATCGAACTTCTGCTATCCCCCACCCCTCTCTCTCTCTCTCTCTCTCTCTCTTCTCTCTCTCTCTCTCTCTCTCTCTTTCTTCCTTATCGCTGTTTTTCTCATCTCTCGCCCCCAGTACCTCTGTAATTTACAATATGCAATAAAATACCGTTTTCTATGATATTTTTCATTATCAGCAGATAATTGGAGTGTTCATAATATAAAGAAAAGCGAGGTTTAACGTAACGACCATAATAATGGTTAATTTTTCTCAACATTTTCTGTTAATAATAGCGTTAATTATATCCTGGGGTGTATGTTAAACTGTGTGATTTAATTTTGGGTACCCCATCTTACCTGCTCGTTGTCAATACGTCGATAAGAGTGGTAAAGGATTTAAAAAAGATCGAGATAATAAGTCCATTACCATTATATTGGCTGAATCAAGGCCAAGAGAGACAAGTTCTACTCAATTGGTTGGAGTCGCCTCCTACCTGGGGTAACTATGTAGGCGATGACGTATCTTAGAGGTAACCCGCTCCAGGTCCTGGGTGGGAAAACCTTAGTTTTTTCTTTAAGATGCACTTGTGAACTAAGGTAGACTTGAGAATTCTTCAATAATTATTGAGTATATAGTATAGCACTGCATTATATCATGTGTGCGCTGCGTTGATGGCTGCAAATATAGGTAACGGGAAATTGAGAAGGAAAAATGTGTTATTTTTCATTTTTACTAATTAAAAGATGTGCCACGTACATCTAAGGTTTGTAGCACTCATAAATGACTGTTCCAATTCTAAGAAGACAAGTAATATCCTATTTTGGAACCTATCTCAAAAACAGGTATGTATATGAAAATAAGTAATATAATTCAAGATGCATGAAACTCCTCAATCACTAAACTCGGTAAGGTACAAGAATTACATCCTTATTACTGGCGTTAGATTTGTAGAAACGAAATTGTTGTGTGATATGTATAAACACACAAGGACATCATGATAGTGATAGTAGTTTCCCCGAAATTATACCTATTTTTTTTCTCTCTCTCTCTTGACGGCAAGTCTCCTGTTGATACAATAAGGAGGTAGACAAAGCTCCTCTTGCTTGGGGGATTTGGAGGGAAGTGAGCAGGCCTTCTCTTTCTCTTGGCCTTGGGAGGGATACAGTGAAGGTCACGTTCTTTAGCCTACTCCCATTTGTATAACATAACACAATGCCAATAATTACATGAACACAATCTATAAAAAACCAACATATTTGAAATATCCAATAACACTCAATATAATAAATATAATATAACAGACAGGAAAGGGGGCCGGTGATGAGGAAGCCAGGAAAGTGGGTTGAGGGATGAATGAGGAAGGGAAGGGAGATGAGGAGAGGGACAGGATGGTGAAAAAGGACATTCGAATGCGTAGGTTGGCGATGCTTGGCAGCACCATGTAAGTCAAGAGTAAATGCCTTAACACCATTTGACATTGGACTATATTACCAAATATTAGGAGGAGGTACCATGTACACTGTCAACGCACCATTTCGATCACATATTTAGTTTGAAAGATATTTCAGAAAAACAATGACTCACCATCCCTGAAATGAAACCCATACATTAGTAAATATGCTGGCATCATAAAAACTGAATTTATGCAGCTTAAGAATATAAAATAATGAAATTAAACTGGAAAAAAATATAGCTTCAATTTACGAAATTACAAAAGAAAAAATATTTGAAATTCATAAAATTCCTTATCCTTTTGCATAAAGGTTGGACTAAGAGGATTAAATGTTTCAGCTTGTGAATTTTAGCATCATGTAAACCATAACGATCTAAAAGTCTTCCTTCAGAATTAATGTCAGGGTTTTATTTCCTCAGTATTTATTACAATATTTCTTTTTCTTTGATTTTCCTACTCTTCTATAACGTCAATTTATATTTGCAAGTTAATCATACAACTAAAACCCTTTATAACAAAATCTAATGAAGTGGTTGTGTGTGCACATGAGGTAGGAAATGCATAATATGTCAATATCTGGAACTGCTGTATTCTCGGACATATACCGACTAAGCTATAAGCCATCAGAGAAACCTAACCTCACCTAACCTAATTTAACCTCTCCTAGATAATTGGTATATGTATGTCACAAAGAAATCCATTCATAGAAAGCTGACCTAATATAACCTAGATAATTGGTATTTATGTCCCACAGAAATCCATTTCTAGAAACCTAACCTAAACTAATCTAGATAAATGGTATCTTACCCCATTGGTATCCATTAAACTTAAGGGTCCGCTACACGGAACGACTGAATGAACGATTGTTATCAACATACATACATACACACACACACCCACACTATTCAGACTGTATGAACAATATCCGCGCAGATTTCAATCAGTACAAAGATTTTCTCTTGGGAAGGCATGCATCATTTCTAGAAGAGACGTGCCCAATAGCGTCATATCAGCAGACAAACACATACATTGTACGACCTGTGTATGACAGAAGTAAGTCGCCCGCCAACAACCTGGTCCTGACAGATTTTCGCCGAGATCGTTCAGATCACTTTTGCATTCGGACAAGCTCATACACAATGTTTTTACAAATGATACAAATAATCGCTCATACAATCGTTCAGTGTATGGGACCCTTTAAACCTTGGAAGACGAATATAATTTGGGCAGCAAATAGATCACATATACAAAGTTAAAATCCATGTTCACCGTCAGCTTTTCATTGGCCATTATATGCATTATCAGCCTCGTTCAAAATGGCACCATGGCAATCAATTTTTACCCACCTTCAACAACTAAGTAATGTATTTTGAAATCGTTGAATGGTACCCAGGGTCTCCCTGATACCCCATGGGCTACTCTTACCCTGGATATACACATTTCAGCTGCCTCAGTACAGTTACCCTTGTTCTTCCATTAGAAAGAACAAGGGTAACTGCCCTTTCACCTTTGGCTCACTCAGAACCAAAACGTCTAGCTGCTTCTCCTTTAATAAATCAGCTATCACTCAATTTATTCTCATCTGAACCAAACCAAGAAAAAACAAAATCCCAGGAAATACTATCTTTTTCCTTTCTTACCTCTAACTTCTTTCCTTTTAATAAATCATCTACCATTGGATTTCTTCTCATCTGCGCCAAAACAAGAAAATGTAAAACTCCAGAAAATGTTGTCCTTTTGCTTTCGTTCTGATTTGGAAATAAAACAAGTTATGCAAGATGTCTTAGAGGACTGAAGGCGAAACCCAGCAGAATTTTTACTCAAGTGTTTAATCTTCCCAAATATGGCTAAAGGCTAAACCTGTCAGGATTACACCCAATGATTCCTTTTCCATTTGGTAAGTCAGCATACATATATCATACACCACGTGTTTTTGCATACACACACACACACACATTATATATATACATACATACATACACACATTATATATATATATATAATATATATATATATATATATATATATATATATATATATATATATTGACAACATCAAATACTTCGTGTAAGTTATACATCTTCAAGGCACAAAGATTGTTAATTACACGAAAGTCTTGGACCAATGTCTTTTTTTTTTTTTTTTTTTAACTTTGTGATTATAACTATATATATAAATATATATATATATATATATATATATATATATATATATATATATATATATTATATATAATAATATATATATATATATATATATATATATAATATATAATATAATATATATATATATATATATATATATATATATATATATATATAAAATGACAACATCAAGTTACTTTCGTGTAATTAATACATCTTCAAGGCACAAAGATTGTTAATTACACGAAAGTACTTGGACCAATGTCTTTTTTTTTAACTTTGTGTTTATTATATATATATATATATATATATATATATATATATTATATATATATATAATATATATATATATATATTATATATATATATATAATATATATATATATATATATATATATATATATATATATATATTATATATATAGTTATAATCACAAAGTTAAAAAAAAAAAAAAGACATTGGTCCAAGTACTTTCGTGTAATTAACAATATTTGTGCCTTGAAGATGTATTAATTACACGAAAGTATTTGATGTTGTCATTTATCGTTAAACTTTTCCTGTGACCTCAGCTGATAGATTGTATATAAAATATATAACAATACATATGCATATATACATATATAGGGTATAAATTATACATATAAATACATCTATGTATATACATATATATATGTATATATACATACATAGTACATACTGAAATCGATACGACGAATGACTAAGAAAGTCGGCGAAAACCGAGTGATTTGATATGAAAACAGAAAACGGCAGAGAGAGAGAGAGAGAGAGAGAGAGAGAGAGAGAGAGAGAGAATGTCATAATCATATTATTATCCGACGTCGCTTCTTCGTTTCCACTCTCAGAGTAAAAAAAAAAAAAAAAGAAGAGAAAAAATTCTGCTCTAAACTATCCAACTATCGGACGCAATATATTCACTGAAAAAAAAATTCACTGAAAGAAAGCGAAGAAGAAAGAGAGAAAGAATCACGAAAGAAAGACAGGAAGGAAGAAAGAAGGAAAGAAAAGATAATTCGTCGTCGTTTCTTCAATTCCCTTCTCACGAGTAAAAAAAAAAAAAAAAAAAAAATCTCTTCCCAACTATCGGGCGGAATATATTTAATATGATAAAAATCACAAAAAGAAGGAAAGAATGAAAGAGATATTCTTGAATTTCCTTTCATTTTGTGAATGCAATTACGCGTAAAAGGACAGAGTAAAAGGGAAAACGAATGCATCAAACGCTTCTTATTTTTAAGTACGCTATTCCCACGGGGAAGGAATATAAAGTGTCTTCATAATTTTGCACCGACGGTTATTCCTTGTCTCTCTATTCGCCTTGCATCAATAATTGCTAAGTATCATTTTTATGCAACTGAATACGTACCTCATGAAGTTTCTCTGGGAGAGGGAACACACAGGGACAGAGCAGAGTCCGTTATGATTTTTTCAGATGTAACAAAATTAATTCATGCTTGAGTACATACAATAGACATAAATGGATACAAGTTAAGCTACAAATGTTCTTTAATATCAAATTCGCTCTACCTCAGAATTAATATATTTTCATATATATCAACCGAGCGGAAATTTTTTATAGTTGATAAGAAATTCGTCGGCCCACGGAACCAAGAATTCAGGACATACAGTGAAGCACCATAAACCAGAAGGTAGATCGAATTAGATATTAAAGGATATTTGTAGCTTAATGCGTTTATATGAATCATGGTGATGTGCTAAGACTCATAATATGGCAATATGCGACAAAAGTACTACAAAGTTATCAAGTTCGAGGTGGGTTGACGCCGACTTCAAGGCAACGAATACCTGAACATCACAGGGGTTTATAATCGAGAGGTGGCGTTAACTTATATCATTCGGGATAGCCTGGTTTCAAGAAATTCACTGTACGTCCTGAATTCTTGATTCCGTGGTTCGCGCCAATGAGCCAACGAATTTCTTATCAACTAAAAAAATTTCACTTTGTTTAACATATATAGAAATATATTAATTCCGAAGTAGAGCAAATTAGATATTAAAGGACATTTGTAGCTTAATGTGTATCTGTTTAAGCTTAAAACCCAACGGTCCCAATGGGGACAGCGGCCCTATATAGGAGGGAAATTGAAAATTTAAGAACCAACATATATATATATATATATAATGCTTAAACAAACCCAACGGTCACAATTGGGAAAGCAGCCCTATACAGACAGAAAATGGGAAATTAAAGAATTAACCATGGATATATATATATATATATATTATATATATATATATATATATATATGGATACATATATATTATATATATATAGATATTATATATACATATGTATACATATATATATAATATATATATATATATATATATATATATATATAGATATGTATACATATATATATATATATATATATATATATATATATATATATATATATATATATATATATATATATATATATATATATGACATGCCCCTTCCATACGCTTGCATTTTCCAAAAAAATTCAATTTTATCCAACGAAATGAACATATAAAGTACAAGAAAGGAAAAAAAAATATGGGTTATTTTCAGTGTAAAAACACAAGTGATTTTCCCAGGCCTGTTTTCTACCCTCAGATAACAGCGGCACAAACAGCACCGGGGAAAATTTGTTTGATTTCTCTCGCTGTCAAATTAATCATAGACACTCCCATTCACCTCGTCTACGACGCCTGATTTACTATTCGCAGCCTTAAAATTTCATTTCAAGTCATAGTGAATACAACAGCGCGATATACAGGCATTTCTTGAGAACTCCCAAAGGATTTTTGGCTTAGCAGAGCGCAGAACAGTGGCACTTTGAGAACACATGAATCGCCCTAACGAGTCCTTCAGATGATCCCATGGCGACGTCCATCCCTTAAGTCTATTGTTAAATTCCCTATCCAATTCTGTATAATCACCTTTAATGACCTCCTCCAGTTTCACGCCATCCACTTAGCAGGCCACCTGCACATTCACACCTGCATTCGATCACAACATTCATGTTAAATAGTTCATGGGCCAGCTGGCTGACTGGTACCATCTGGAGGTACTAAAAGCCATTTTAAACAGACATCCAGTATGGTATCCCATTTCTAAAAATTCTTGCTGGACATTCGAACGTTGTAGCTTTTTTGTGTTAAAGGGATTTTAAGTTTTTGCATGGTGTCGTATTGTAAAAAAAGACCAAATTTGCATTTTGTGGCATATATAAAGTTAGTATTTAATCAAGTTATGTTTCTGCTGGCTCTCATTCGTGCTTCCAGGAAAGGCAACTGGGTACTGCACCTTCATGGAATACGCAGCATGATTCCTTGGTGCTTTGCTTATGACAAGCAAAATTATGCCCGCTACCTATCGATATACCATGCTCAAATGATGAAACTCGAGGAAGATCATCCCGTGAGTTACCAGCACCTTTTGGAAGGCAGATTCTCCATCGAGCTCAGTGAGAACAACACATTTGGACGTATCCCAGTCGACCAAACAGTGGAAGAGAATGTCAATCGTGGCACGCAGACACCTGGTGGGACAAGAGGTTTTAGCTTGAAGCCAACGGCAGTATCAAAGAACTACCTGACTGCAGAACATCGAAGCACATGCATAAGACAATTGCGTGCTTTGGTTGAACTCAAAGATCATATTCTTAACCATCCAGACCTAGTAGCATCTCGCATTCAGAAGGATGAACGTGATGTCCAGTCTGTAATTGAAGTGCAGGAAAGTAACTGGATCAACCCTTTCGAACTGCCTTCCGATGAACTGATGAGCATATCATCTGGTATCACAGCAATCAAAAGTGTTGCAAGCAATCTCCTCACAGCTCAAGATCAGGGAGAGAAGGCATACCCGGAGTTTGTCGATTCAAGACTCAAAAAAGGCACTGCCTTATATAACCCATTGAAAAAGTTGCAACTGAAGTCATTTGACAGTTTGAAAAAAAAGCAAAAGCTAAATCAGGAAACAAAGAAACTGTCTTGAAAGCTGATTACCAACTGTTCTCTCGAATGCTGCTGACAGCAAGTAGCCGGAAAATGGACATGAATGAAGTTCTCCAGCATCCTCTCGGACCTTTACCGTGGTCGTTAGCGAATTGTAATGGCTCTGCAAAGAAGACCAAAAAGGCAGCCCTGGCACGTAATCTTGAAGCACGAATGATTTCAGATGAACACATTGACTTACCTTCAGCTGTGATCATCGATGGCATGGGGATTGTACACAAAATGCAAGAAGACAACATTACATTCTCAGAGTTGTCTGAACGCATCAAGTTCTCGAGTCGATGTAGTGTTTGACAGGTACAATGCTTCATCGATCAAAACAGCTGAAAGAACAGAAAGAGGGGCACACAGAGGAATATAGTTCTCGCAGATCATTCTTGGCCACAAAATTCGAAATTGGCACCGCCTGCTTGCATGCCCCAAGAGCAAAGCCAAGCTGACCAACTTCTTTGCCACCGATTGGCAAGAGAATATGGACCAACTTCAAGAAAAGGTGATTTTTTTAACTTTCGAGAAACGATGCTTCAAGAACAAAAACCCGATCAAGACTGATCAGTATCAACAAACATGCTGCAACCCTGGGTCATGATATATGCATGCCTTGATAGGTCTCCATGCATTCACAGGCTGCAACTCAGTCAGTGCTTTTGCAGGTCAAGGAAAACTCAAAAGGATTGAAACTCCTGCAACATAACCAGAATTTCCAGAGGGCATTCACTACACTTAGTGAACATTGGCATGTGACTGACGAGTTATTTGATGCCCTCCAGGAGTTCACATGCAATCTATATGCAGCCCGAAAAAAACATCAGTTGCATAAATGAATTTCGCTACCAGCTCTGGCGAGCAAAGAAAGGATCAGTAGATTCAGATCAATTGCCACCTTGCGACGACAGCCTTCGACAACACTCGCTCAGAGCCAACTACCAGAGTGTCGTCTGGCGACGCAGTTTGGTTACTTTTCCAGATGTACCACATCCACAAGATGGCCATGATAGGTGCACACAAGACAGTGGTAAGCTTGAAGTACAATGGTTAACAGGGTCTCCTGCACCTCAAGTCATCTTACAGTTCATCTCATGCAAATGTGCGAAAATCTGTCAGCTTCCAAAGTGTCTCAGCTTCCAAAGTGTCAGTGCCTCGTCAGTGGACTCCCATGCACAGAAGTGTGTGAGCTGCAAACCTGTACAAACATGAAAAAAGTGACACATCTCATGACTCCGATGACAATCTGGATGAGGATGACTTCTGAAAACAAAATACAAATTATGTACATGATACCGGAAATAAATTAAAAGATAGTAACTTTTTAACAATCAATTGTTACAAATTCTCTAGTGAAAGGCCTGTACTATTACATACAACATAATTAATATTGAACAACAACAAAAACAGTAACAATAAAGTGTACTGCAAATCATAATTTGTCCAAGTGATCAGAGAAATACTATATTATAACATAAGATCCATGGGCATCTTCAGTTACATAACCTATTTTAGAAAAAAAGGTTATTTTTATATTATAGCAAAGATCTAGGTGACACAAAAGTCAGAGTGCTTCATATAAACTCTTCAATCATAAATAGGTGTTACTGTAATGTAGCATCATTTCCAGAAAAGCCCACAAACTGAAACATTTTCAGCACAGGGTGGTCCTCTTTGATTGCGAATTTCACATAGAAAGCTACAAGATACAGATGTCCAGCAAACAGTTCTGGAAAGTAGACATGATCAGCTTTCAGAAAATATCGGTCTCGTTTTGTACCTCTGAATGGTACCAATCAACAAAAAAATGGCCTCTGGCCCATGGATTAAAGGGGGACAGATTCAGTTTTCACACCTCTCCTTCTGTTGCGCAAATTTCCCTAGGGGCGTGTTACCTTCGTTAACACCTCTGCTCCAGCAGCCAACCCCTCTTAGTACTGTCATGGGTCACTAAATTTTGACCTGACCGTAACCCTTTTGCACCTAGTAACTCCGCACACTCTCAACCTCTCTTTCCTCTGCAAATCCCCTTCTATTGCTTTATCTATTGAGACACTCATTCTGTCCAAATATTGTTCTATTCTATTTGAGAAAGTCCTCCTTTTGATGAAGGAGCAATGGAAGCCACTGAATGGAAAGCATCCAAGATGGCGGCTGCAGACGGGGATATAAGGGACCGAGATTGCTTTTTCAAGTCAGTTAAGTTGGGACCTACAGTTAAGTAGGGAGGAGGCTCTAGTCACAATAGACCTGCTACCATTGCTCTCACCAGAGCCAGCTGTCAACCTCGAGTTGAGAGCGAGATTCATTTGGCCCAGTGCCTTGGCTTAAGATAAAATCCTACGAGCCCTTGTGTAACGGACTCATAGTCCAGACGAATCGTACCTAAACACATACCATCGACCTTGTGCGACCAGCAATTCCAGTCACACCCTACTCACTCTCTTGATTGGCAGCAAGGAGATACACGTTTCCTCGACCTTCATCCCACTGGATCATACTACAACAAACGTCAAGTCCACTGACATATCAGGTAATGTGCTGAGAGAACAGTATTTTCGATTTGACCCAGTGTCTGTATTTTCTGTTCCTATTCCTAACCAACTTCTACATTACCATTCCTAAATCCTTAAAGTCCTTTTGAATTTCTTACCACAAATTCCCATTCCAGTGAATTGTGACCAAATGCAGTGACAATTATTTCATTGAAGGGTAACAGTCATATTTTAATAAGTGATTTTAGTTGTGTTCTTGTCAAGAAGCTTTGAGTAAATATTTTGCTTCAAACTGTGAAATGTAATAAAGGTTGGTCCTAGAAGTAAAGTAAATTCCTTGCAATATTCCTAGCCTTAGTTGCTACAACTCTGAACATTTTGCAGATGTACGGGCAGTGCTGTTTTGTTTACATGTGTGTCAATCGACAGTGTTGAGTAGAAACAATTGCAACCTGCACATTCTAAGTGATCATAAATGCTATTTTTGAGTGTTGTTTATAATCCAGCTGCTCTGTGCCAAACCCGTTGAAAAAAATCCGGTTTTACTTGCGTGTGCTAACTTTAGAATTAGTTTTAGCTAATTTAGTTATTACATCGTACATGGTGTGGTACTAGTTAGTGTTTGTAGCTCTGTTTAATGTAGCCTACAGTGCCACGGGGTACAACAGAAGCTCCTGTTATATACCTTGCATTTTAGTGAAACTATAATTAATTTCAGTGGTTGCATAGTGTTTACTTTGAAACCAATTTTGGTAGTTTTATATTTTTCACAGGCACTAATAAAGTTATTCTGTTGCAAAAGCATCGTAATTGAGGCCGACGAGATTGCAGCTGGCACGCGACAAAACTACATATATATATATATATATATATATATATATATATATATATATATATATATATCATTCGAGCTACAAATGTCCTTTAACATCTAATTCGCTCTACCTCGGAATTGATATATTTTCATATATGTACCGAGGGGGAATTTTTTAGTTGATAAATTATGAAATATATCATTCCGAGGTAGAGCGAATTAGATATTAAAGGACATTTGTAGCTCGAATGATTTATATGAATCACGGTGATGTGATAAATATTCATATA
>NC_087218.1:27904884-27929884 GCF_015104395.2 Macrobrachium nipponense | reverse complement strand
TTCTATTATCGCCTAATAAAATTCCCCTTCGGTTAAGCATATATGAAAATATATAAATTCCAAGGTAGAGTGAATTAGATATTAAAGGACATTTGTAGCTCAATGTATGTATATGAATCACGGTAATGTGATATGACCTATATAATGGCTATGTGGTGTCAAAAGCACTACAACACTACCGAGGTCGAGGTAGGTTAATGCTGGCTCCAAATCAGCGAATACCTGAGCGCGGAAGGTATTTGAGGATGAGAGACGGCATTAACTTATAGCCTCTTGCGGTGGTGGTGGAGTGGTAAAAGCTTCACTGACGTTCCTGGATTGTATGGTGTCCTGGGTTCGCACCCGGGCGCCGACAGTTCTATTATCGCCTAATAAAATTCCCCTTCGGTTAAGCATATATGAAAATATATTAATTCCGAGGTAGAGTGAATTAGATATTAAAGGACATTTGTAGCTCGATGTATGTATATGAATCACGGTAATGTGATATGACTTTTATATATATTATATATAAATATAATATATATATATATATATATATATATTATATATACACAAACACACACACATATATATATATCATATATATAATGTATGTATATGCATATCTTTCTCTATTAGCAAGGTTTTAATGATAAGTACAAGATAAAGACCACTCCTGTCCTGACAATCTCTAATAATGAAATTCGTTGTGAACGACAAATCCTTGTATTTTTACATGACGTGCAATGCGTCGTGTGGTTTCGCTGAAAAAAAATTCTTTTTTTCTCTCTCTCTTTATGGAAAATGTTAATGCCATTACGACATGAGATTTTTTTGGAGGGAAAAAGTGAAATCATGTGATCAAATTAGCGATCACGTATCGAAAATGAAATGTATATGATACCCTTTGAACGTTAATTAATATCCTGTGTCGGCGTTGGCCGTTCGTGTCATCAATAAGAGGGGCGATCTATTAAAGACTAGATCGTTGTTGGACTTGAGCGATGCCTTTACGAAACGAACGAAATCTTCCGGAGTCAAATGCACGCTCATTTATCTTTCAGACGAGATTTTATTTCCATTTCCATAAGAGACGGCACGGCGGAATTCTCACTTTAGTAACGGTACACTAATATCGCAAGCTTTAAAGGCACAAATACAAATACACGAGTATATATATATATATATATATATATATATATATATATATATATATATATATATATATATATATATATAATTATAATATATATTATAATATATATATATATATATATATATATATATATATATATATATATATATATATATATATAGATATATATATACACAAATTCCTGAATATCACCAGGATCGAATCCCGGTTCTCTCAAATAGAAAGGCCAAGGCGCTACCAGCGCGAGTCAGATGTGTCAGAATTTATTTCTTCGAAACGTGCTCATGCGTTCATTAGCTCACCATATATATTATAATAATATATTTTCTTATATATATATATCTATATATTATATATATATACATATATATATAGTATTATATAATATTATATATTATCATATATATATGTTTACATACACATCTATACATATATATATAATGTATCTATCTGTATATATACCTAATGTGTGTATAAAGATAATGTATATATGTGTATTGTCATAGTTGGCGTGCCAGGTATTAAGTTTTATTTTCAGAATCCAAAACTAGCTCTATTAAAAAAATGCCTTGTGCAAAACGACTATACTGACTAAATGGGGAACGCAACTATAGAAGCAGAAATAGAATGAACCTTAATAGAAAACCACTCAAATTACTTGTCAAAGGATTGAAGTTAATGTTATTTTGTCCACGTACAAACTATAATTTCTATATAAGCTTATCAGATGATTAAAGTTCACAGGAGCACTAACTGGCTCTAAGGCACTCATGACATTAACCACTATTAATCATAAAGACAAAGCAAATCTGCCACGAAATTGCAAGCAAAATCACGAATCCTAGAGGATCACATAGGTGCATGAAAATATGGATCAAGAACTTAAATTAGCAACACTGAACAACATTAGAAGGTGGAGCACTGTAAGCAAACGTAAGCCCCCATTTGAATCTCAGGAATAGCATCCCAAGACTTGGACTGGCACAACACTTTGAGTGGCACTGTTGAACTGCAGGATGAGGCACACAACGGAGAAGGTCTACATGAACGAGTGTGCAAAGTAGTCAACACTGTAAACACAAATACTAATGAAGGTACACTTACATAAAATGATAAACTGCCAAGTGAGAATTGCACAAAATACTCGTTTTATCAGTACTTTAATATTACGTTAAAAGCAACGAAATTACTGTTAGCAAAGATAGCACACACTAATATCACTTCAACAAGAATTTCACAATGCATGAATTTGTGTGGGCCTTTGAAGGAGACGGGAATAATAAGGATGGGAATATGGGAAACAGTTGGAACAGGGAATGAGTGCAAGGAACAGTAGGTGAAGTGAAGGGCCGACAGAACAATTTCCAATTTCATTTATCTTACTCCGTGAACGAGACGGGTGTCGATAAAGCCAGGCCGTCAGAGGAAGGACTTCGGTCACTTGCAGGTCCTCAAAGGAATCAAAAGGAAGGCACACACACCTCATAAGGCAGCAGCGCCATCAGAAACTTCAGGAATCATAGCTTTGGAAGGGCTGTCAGGGCGAATGTCTAGACAAGAGTCCAGTCTGTGAACAGCGTAGTTGTAAGGGAAGCCAGCCGGGTTCGACATCAAGACACAAGTAGACTATAGTGGCAGGTCAAGTTGTTTGATGTGCACCGCTCGGAATGGGGATGAGACCACTGTAACTAGCTAGGGCTTAACGCAATTTGAAAAGCTGCCAGGCCACATTTATACCCAATTTCGGAGATTCTGGAAACTTCTTGTCCAAACTGGACTGTTACCCTTGGTCCTTTCATCTCTGGCGCTGATTCTTGCTGGTAACTGAAAAGGTCATTGAGCACTGGTAGAGGTGGTGTTGAAGAAAGGGTACAATGGATGCTAGCTTGGGTCGAGAGATTCGGTTCGGTAGGCGGGGATGCAGTGTGAGGAGGTAGAGACACAGATGCAGATGACTGCCCCAACAATGGCGAGGGAAATGGTCAGGTAAAAATAATTAAAGGTCAAGTCAGACGGACCTCACGTAGGTAGGTGTGAATTCTAACGCTCGAAGGGTCTACTATCTACCAATGACTTCTGCCAAATTAGTTCTGGGCCCGAAATACAATGGGAAAAGGGGCGACAGTCCCTTAAGTGTCGATCGGCGTATGGCCAGTAGCTGGGTATGACAAGATGACAAGTGAAGAATCAAGTTTAACATCGTTAAAATGATATTTGGAATGTTTTCCATCTACAGCCGGTGTTTGGAAACAAAAGGAAAAGAAGCTGTGTCAAAAATATTCCCACGGCTGTCCAATAAATCACAACAACAAAGGTTCGCTTTACTGTATCCCTGACATAAGCAGTTGAATCTAGTTCTATTGATATCCTTCCTTTTTGAACTCTTCCTTATTCTCAAAATTCCCTTACGTTACTCTCCTAAAATTTACCTCGGTTATTTCTCTAAGCTTCGGTATTCCTCTAATTTGGGTGGAAAAAAGAAAATAAACTAGAGTCAAAAGGACGATCGTACCAGTATATATATAAATGTGTATGTGCATTAAACTACGAATATCCTTTAAAGGACAATTGTAGCTTAATGCATGTATATAAATCATGGTGATGTGATAAAAATTCATATGTGTATGTTGTAACGGACTGAGAGAGGTCCGCTCCAAGTTCGATATTATGATAAACAAAAAGAATTCAACACCAACAGTTGAAACTGGGGATACAAATTTAGAAAGATGCACAAAACAACAAAGGTTTATTTATAAACTTACTAACAAAGATAAATGCAGAATGGTTTCTCCTATTTACATACCACAAGTAAAATCTTACAATGCGTGAACTGGGGAAACAGTGAGGTAATGCAAATACTCGCTAGCCAGTTTTGTGCTGTCGGAGATCTATGCTCGAAGCGGTGGATTCACAAAAGGAAAACTGTAATTGCAGATATCTTCTTGACTCCGTATTGCAGAAAACAATGTCTATGCTTGATACTCGAAAGGCAGGAACTCCTCGAAACCTCTTGCAGAACGTTTCTGCTCTCAAGGCTTGCTCAACGACGAAAATATCTCGGTCGTTCTCTCTAACTGGAAGACTTGACCAGAATTCAACCAAACTCTCGAGCGCCTTTTCCTCTCTGATCCTTCGTCTGTTCCTTCTTCTCTTATCTCTCTCTGATGATCTCTGATCTCTGCTGCTGAGCTCTCACTGATGATCTAATCTGTGACTCTCACTGATCTCTTCTACTTCGTCAGTCGTATTTCTACGGTGACCTGGGGACGGGGCCTACGGGGGGCGGAGCACGAACATCACAGACTCCCGAGATGACCAGAACGTCTTAGAAGAATCTCAACGAAGTATTGCATCATATTTCGCTGCATTTTCTGCTGACGTGGCGGCGCATGTTACATTCCACAACACTCCTGCCGATTCAAGAACCATCATGAGAACAGGCGCCTCCAACACGTGTGTGAATGCCTCTTTGCTATAGACCTACTTGAAAAGAATGCATTTTCATTTCCTTTAACTTATCATCCATTGCTATGAAGCCATTACCATGACACGTCCCCCCCCCAAAAAAAAAAAAAAATAAAACAAATGAAATCAACTGATTTTATTTTTTTCTCTAAAGAGAAGCAAGAATTAAACAGGAGGGGAACAATTCTGCATAAAGCTTTAACACTTCTCCATTCACTCACCCACTCGTGCCAAAACAGAAAATGGTTATCAGGCTATTCATTCTGAAAACTCTAGAGAGGCTAATAGCTATCACATTATCCTTTCCAATTACTTTTTCGTTTTCTGAACTCTAATTGAAAACTTCCAAATTCTTAAGAAATTCTGAATTTTCTCAAAACTAACTCCTCTCTGTAACACCATTACAAGGGCGGAGGCCACGGCACGGGGCGTTCTTTATAATTCTGAAGCAAGTTTACATGCATCCACTTTGCTCTACTTTTACCCATATCAATTACATAATGTATATTTCCCCTCTTCTCTAACACTGGAAAAGGACCTTCAAACTTATAAGATAAAAAGGAACCTTCTTTCTGGACTAGTACTAAAACTTCATCTCTTACCCAGGAATTTGTCTCTTTCACTCTAAGATCATGTTTCCGTTTAGTTTCCCCTTGACTTCCACTCGCATTCTTTTTTGCTAGTTGCCAAGCACTCCCGTTCTCCTTCGCTAGTTGCCAAACATCTCTTAAATCGTTTTTATAATACTCTAGATTAGTTATTAACCTTCTCTAACCTTACTTACAGGCAAAAGTCCGACCATATTGATAACTACATTCTCAAAAGGTTCGCCTACTGAAGGAATATTACACAATGGAGCTCTGGGAATTACTTGATTCGGTTTCCCGGCAATTTGGCATTCATGACAGCTTAAAACATACCTCTTTACATCACTCTTCATTTTAGGCCAAAAGTACACCTTACTAATACACCTGAAAGTTTTAGTTACTCCTAAATGTCCTCATTCATCATGTGCTAACTTCAAAAATAGCTCACGAAGCTTTCTAGGAACCACTAATTGTTCGGTGATTTCCTCTTTACTACCTGACTTAGGACGAACATAACGACACAAAACTTCGTCCCTCGAACAAAAAGTTTCCTTACACACATCATCGAGATCATCATCCAGCTCACATTAAAAAATTCGGGTTAGTGTCTCATCCTCTCTCTGAAATTTGACTCGCTCATCCTTATTCAAAAGATTAGTGCCTAATTCATCAACGTAACTAGTACTAGATACCGGCACATTTACTATGTTACACTCGACAGCTACACCTTCCGTTTGGCTATCACTGTCAACGACAGAGTCAGGTCTCTCAGCCACACTCACGCCAAGATCAACCTCGCCACCTCTATCACACTCATTTGAATCCACGAACTTACTCATGCTCAAATCCACGAACAAATTATGACCGTAATCTATGTCTGTATCTAAACCTGACCTAGTTACTAGCATTCCAGGCACCGGAATCTCACTCACAACAGGATTCACATTCTTGGATAAAGCTAAGTCATTACCGACAATAATGTCAACGCCATCAATGGGCAAACTGTCAACAATTGCAAGTTTCACTTCTCCTGACACTACCTGACTTTCTAAGTTCAACTTCAACAAAGGACAAAGAACATAAGTGTTAGGAAATCCACCTAACATGACTTTTTCTTCTATATTGATTTCTGCCCTGTTTGGCACACTCTCTCTCCTAATCAGTGAGACAGCAGCTCCTGTGTCTCGAAGCAAGACTACTTCCCTCTAATCTACTCCCCCAAGAGAGGAAACTACGCCTTCTGACAGAAATTCACCAAAATATTTCCTAGTTTCTCTCATCACATCATTTCTATTTGACGAAAGGTTAACTAGAGAGACTGGTTTCTTAATGTCCTTCCTTTCTACTGCACAATTTCTCACTAAATGCCCTTTCCCATTACATCGGAAACAAGTTAATTCTGAGCCACTAGATGCCACTTTACTCTTACAAACCTTAGATGTATGACCAGGTTTTCCGCACATATAACAGGAATAGTCACTTTGACTCGCATTGCTATTACTAGAACTGAAACCTTTACTGATCTGTACTTGACCAGACGAAGGATCATTTCGTTTCTTATTAACACTCAAATTAGTATGAATTAGACTATATTCGTCAGCTAACCTAGTTGCTCCTGCAAAAGATACTTCTCGCCTATCTTCTATATATAGCTTAATCTCAGGTGATACGTTATCTTTGAAGTTTTCTAACAACACTAAGTTCTTCAAAACATCAAAATCCTCAACTTAAGTTAACCTATCAAAAAACAGCCTTTCTAGCTACTTACCGTATTCTACATACGTAATATTATCGTCCTTTCTCAAACTTCTAAATTTCTTACGGTACGCCTCTGGTACTAACCTGTATGCGCTAAGAACAGTTTCTTTCACAATATCATAATCCTCACATTCCTCCTTAGACATGCAACTATACACAGTAAGCGCCCTACCACTCAAAACTGACTGTAAATATAAAGTCCACATTTCTTTAGGAGAACCTACTCATTCCATTAACTTCTCAAAACACATGAAAAATGTCGTAATATCTTCCTCATCAAACTTTGGCACTAATTTCAAAACTGCACTCATGCCTAAACCATTAGCTCTATTTCCGTTCTCTCCTGCCTGACTGTTAAGAGCATTTTGCTTTAAACGAGCGATTTCCAACTCATGCATACGTTCTTTCTCTTTTTCTTCCTGCTCATGCATACGTACCTTCTCTCTTTCTTCCTGCTGCATTACCAACATTTCTACCTCTTGCTGCATTTTCCTCACTTCTCTCTCAGCTGCTCTTTCATCTCTCTCATACTTTTCTCTTTCTTTCCTTTCAACATACTCACGGAGATCATTCCCCTCTAGACCTAGGAGCTTACCTGACTCAATACACTCTTTCACCATGTCACTCATTCCAGTTCTTTCTATATTCTCCCTGTTTCAAACTATTGCGGTGCAGAATATACTGGCCAAGGTCACCAAAAAGTTACGAACAGAAAGAGGTCCGCTCCAAGTTCGATATTATGATAGACAAAAAGAATTCAACACCAACAGTTGAAACTGGGGATACAAATTTAGAAAGATGCACAAACACAACAAAGGTTTACTTACAAACTTACTAACAAAGATAAATGCAGAATGGTTTCTCCTATTTACATACCACAAGTAAAATCTTACAATGCGTGAACTGGGGAAACAGTGAGGTAATGCAAATACTCACTGGCCAGTTTTGCGCTGTCGGAGATCTATGCTCGAAGCGGTGGCTTCACAAAAGGAGAACTGTAATTGCCGACGTCTTCTTGACTCCGTATTGCAGAAAACAAAGTCTACTCTTGATACCCAGAAGGGCAAGAACTCCTCGAAACCTCTTGTAGAACGTTTCTGCTCTCAAGACTTGCTCAACAACGAAAATACCTCGGTCGTTCTCTCTAACTGGACGACTTGACCAGAATTCGACCAAACTCTCAGAGCGCCTTTTCCTCTCTGATCCTTCGTCTGTTCCTTCTTCTCTTATCTCTCTTTGATGATCTCTGATCTCTGCTGCTGAGCTCTCACTGACGATCTGATCTGTGACTCTCACTGATCTCTTCTACTTCGTCAGTCATATTTATATGGTGACCTGGGGACGGCGCCTACAGGGGGCGGAGCACGAACGTCACAGACTCCCGACGTCACAGACTCCCGAGATGACCAGAACATCTTAGAAGAATCTTGACGAAGTATTGCATCATATTTCGCTGCATTTTCTGCCGACGTGACTGCACGTGTCGCGTTCCACAACACTCCTGCCAATTCTAGAACCAACATGAGAAAAGGCGCCTCCAACACATGCGTGAATGCCTCTTTGCTGCAGACCTACTTGAAAAGAATGCATTTTCATTTCCTTTAACTTATCATTCGTTGCTATGAAGTCATTACCATGAACATATATGTGTGTGTGTGTGTATATATATATATATATATATATATATATATATATATATATATATATTATATATATATATATATATATATATACACACACACATATATGTTCATGGTAATGGCTTCATAGCAACGAATGATAAATATGTGTGCATGCATACAATCCTAATCATCGACTCCAACAATGTCTCCCCTACCCTTGATCTTCCATAAATGTACAATTATCTACTTGAAAGATTCATCAGCATCTCGTCAAAACTCCTCCATATATTTACCAAACAGGTATCATACTTCCAAACCTCTTTACTTCAAATCTCTCCAAATGCCATCTAAACCACACTTCGTATATCTTCGTCTCGAAAATTCGGAACAGTTGAGTATTATCACCAAAATGTCTTCTTTTCTTTCCACGTGGCCAGACAATTTCAAAATACTATTCCATCTTCTGCCTCCTATTCAATTTTCTATTTTCAGACGGTTCGGACATTTGAGGCACTGTTATATATCTCGCAGTTTCTCAGTGTTTCTTTTTTCAACATCAACCTTTTTACTTTCATCTGCAATCAACATAACACACTTCGTTTCCATGACTGAGAGTTGGCTCAACAACCCATCATGCATTCCAACCTTAGCTCCCATTGACACTCTGTCTACTTCTTGGTTCACCTTGTTTAACCTTTCTTGCGACTTCCCGCTTCTCTCATAATGCCCTTATCAGATGTTAACTTAATTTTTCAGTTTTTAGTCAACCTTGTGATTTTGTGAACATTTAATATTAAGGCCTTTAGTATTTAAGTATTTATTTTTAAGGAAATTTGTATTGTATATATTACGAAAGTTAAGTTGTAGTGTGGTGATTTTGCGCCTCCTCCCCGCTCGTTAAAGTTTTTGAATTGCCCTTTTAACACTCATATCTTTTTTGTTTACGTTTGGGTACGTGACTGGAGTCCTCGGTGAGGGAGGTGAGAAGAGACAGAGCGAGTGTTTTGGGCAGACAGTTCGGACTTTCTACAGAGGCTGTCCCTTTTTTTGATCTGCAGCTGCCGCACTTACAATATTTTATCAACGCTTTTGGGAGTATTTTGAGCCGTCCTTCGCAGGTACACATCTGGCCACTTGCGGTGTTGTGTACGCTGTACTCAACGTATTTTGAGTGCTGGCCTTCGCAGGTACGCTTCTGGCCACCTGCGGTGTTGCATCCTGCTTGTATTGCAGGGGATTTGTGCCACCTGCGGCCTTATCTTGCTGCCACCTCAGTGGAAGATTTTTCCTGAGGTGTTAGAAGCATTTGCTTTTCCAGGACGCTTTGGAACTTATTGCAGCTGTGGGGGCCTTGATGCCCGTCAGAAGTCAAGTAGGGAGACAGATCCCAGGTAAGCGTTTCTTTTTGTATGGTCGTGCAGGACCTCTCGACTCCTCCTTCCTGGTGCTTCTGTGCTCCCTTGTTAGCAGAGTTCTGGAATTATTGGGATCACGGCCTACTGTAAGGCAAGACATTTATTATTAGTCTGGGATCACGGACTCCCCTTCAGAGTGGTGAAGGTTTTTTTTTTTTTATTATTATTTATATATATATATATATATATATATATATATATATTATATATATAGAATATTTTTTTTCTTTATTATTATTTATTTTTATATATATATTAATATTAGTTTATAAATCTTATCAATGAACTGTTGAGACAGTTGAATTTGTTGCCCCTTTTGTTTTTGTTATAATTATAAATTCTTATGATGTTAACAGCCTCGTGGCTTTTATATTTGTTTATATAATAAGTTTAGATTATAAACATAGGTAGGAGATTAAGTGTTTTCTCCCTGTTACTCTTCGCCTTCCTTCCCAACTTATTTAGTTATAGGTATTGGTTATTTTATTCATTTTGAGCTGGCCAGTTATATTGTATAATTTGATGTATTTGCATTCATGTGTTTCTCTCTATTATCTCTGTTTACGGCTTAGTTTTCAGTAGTTAGGAATCCCAAGGGATTATTTAAGGACTAGAGTTTGTCCTTGGCAGTCACCAGGTTGACTTTGATTATTATTATTTTTTTTTTTTTAATAATTATTGTTGAGTTTTCCTGAGTGTTTTCGTCTCCATTGACCATCTTTTGCTGGATACGCTGTAACAACACTGAGTGTACATCCTTTAGTGCAGACAAAGACCTGCACCACGGCCCGACAAGGGTCGTAACACCCTCATTTCTTCCGTTTACTCAGAAATGCCTAAATAAATCATCCTTTTCCATGTGCACACTCACTCTTTCAATAGTTTCTGAAGTTCCTCCTCTTCACTAACACCATAACAGTATTGTTTGTTAGCAACAGCCATGAGTCATTCTGCACTCCATTGGCATCTCATTTTCTAAATATATATAACTAACTGTCGGCAATGAACCTGGCAGTCGTGGTACCAAATAAATGATAAATCAATCAATGAACCCACGACTCTGAAACTGTATCCGTCTGTGACTTCTTTGACTTTATTTGAAAAAGGGGGAGAGACAAATATAACAATACAAACGAACAGGAATGTCAAAATTAATTAATAAACATCATGCTATGTCCAATTTAACTTCCTTTACCATTACACAAGAAGCAACAATAGTCAAGGATTTTATGAGTAGAGAGTTTACCTTGCCTTCAGTGTAAGGAGTTTGTAAATACAAAATTCAGTGATGTGTTGACGTAAGGAGTTTATAAGTAAAGAATTCAGTGATGTGTTAACTTACTGAGTTTGTGAATTCAAAATTGGGATGTGCTATTGTAATACGTTAATGAACATAAATAATAGAATTGTGTTACTATACGGCGACATAAATGACAGAAGCAAACGCAGTTACGTATAGGCACAAGAGAAAAGTAATAATAATAAGAAATAAGGAAGTAAGATAAAGTTAGTTCGACACACCTAACAGGATGAAACACGCCGTGCCTATTGCATGAAATCCCAGCCATTTTTAGCCCGTTTGATTGAATTTACCACCAGCTCGTCAAAAAAAAAAAAAACGATCATGGACACATAATACTGACCATTCAGTCTTAAAATTGGTTCTGGACACCCATTACCCAATGTAATTAGTGAATTCATACTACACTGACTCATACCTGCGACGCGCGTGAATAAAAAAACTTTGATCCAATTGTGGCTGAAAAGCAGTTCTAGAAAAGGAGATTTTTTTTATTAAATCTCTAACAGAGCTTAAGAGACGGGCTCTGGAAGGAGGGTGGATTTTAAATTACTATTATTTTTCTTTTTAGTCACTTTTTTTTTTTTTTTTTTTTTTACTTTCTTAAGTCATGGAGAGAGCTTAAGAAACGGAATTACGAAAGAATGCAGATTTAACAGATTCAAGCTATAGAAGAGCGGTGTAACATAACCCCCTGGAAGAAAAAAGTATGCAGTAAAGGATCGTCCACACCTTACCAAACATTTCATATACACACATCTGCAACTTATCGCATACATGTCACCTAATGGTTAAAAACAAGTCGACGACCGTAAGTGCAGAACGAAACCTTTGGCAAATGATGGATAATCGTGTGAAACACTGGCTTGAACTACATTAAGTCTTTAAAATGTTTTCGTTCTGTTGGTGACGTGTGTGCGATAAGTTGTCGGCGAGTGCCCGATAAGTTGACAAAATGTGTTTGTGAAAGGTTGCCGACATGTGTGAGATAAGTTGCCGACTTGTGTGCGATAAACTGCCGATGTATATGCGATAAGTTGCCAACGCGTTTGAGATAAATTGCCGACGTGTGTTAATGCAATAGTTTACACCAGTGTAGATGCAACTTAAGTTAAGTTAAGTATATCTTAGTTTTACCAGAACACTGAGCTGATTAACAGCTCTCCTAAGGCTGGCCCGAAGGATTAGATATTTTTACGTGGCTAGAAACCAATTGGTCACCTAGCAACGGGACCTACAGGTTATTGTGGGATCCGAACCACACTATATCGAGACATGAATCTCTATCACCAGAAATAACTTCCTCTGATTCCGCGTTGGCCGAGCCGGGATTCGAACTTCGGGCCACCGGATTGGCAGCCGAGCGCGAAAACCACTCGTCTAGAGAGGAACTTACACCTTAAGTAACCTATAACAAACAAGGTTATACACCGAAAGGAATGCAGCGAGGCATGAAGACAGCACACACGGAATACTATATCATTTTGAAAACAAGAAGAATTAGGCTTCAGAAAACATTGCGGAACTAATATAAGTAGAAATTACCTAAAAAAACTAATAATTCTTATTTCTAATACTGCTGCTTTGCTCCAGCGATTCATAAAACAAAGCGCGATAATGACTGGACGATAATTAGACGGACAAAAATTATCCTAGAGACTGACAAATACCAGAGAGAGAGAGAGAGAGAGAGAGAGAGAGAGAGAGAGAGAGAGTCTGACGCGGTTCCTAAATCAGTTTCCTCTGGAAGGTAAATATGCAAACAGAATGTTTTATAAACCTGACAAAGTTTGCGTTAAAACACCGCAGGAGAGAGAGAGAGAGAGAGAGAGAGAGAGAGCTTGGTAACCTGATTTTCAGACGCAAACGTAGTATCTGAAGGGGGGAAACTAAAAAAAAAAAAAAAAAAAAAAAAAAAAAAAAAAAAAAAAAAAAAAAAAAAAAAAAAGAAAAGAGTTTTAAAAATCTGAAACAAAACTCCGGTCTCGGCACCAACTTCAACTTCTGTCAACTTCCGCCTGAAGAAGAAACCAACACAGCTGATTGCTACCAAGTTTTTCCTTTCTTTTTCTTCTTTTTACATTTATTCACTCGCTCTTTCCCTTTCTCTAGCGTTCTCTTCAAAACGAACGACAGGTCATTCTGACACGAAAATTTAGCATTTTCAGTCATATTTTCAGATTAAAAATACCTTCTGTTAAGTTTTGTTGTAAAAACAACATGTCTTTTCCATTATCGCTTTCAATCGAGGAAGCTGACCTTCAACAAATCTAATATCATTAAACCTACTAAATTTTTCACCAGTTTTTGTGACGGTTTTGTCTGTCCATCCATACTTTTCCTGTCCGCCCATCTTAAAAGGCACTGATGCCAAGGGCTGCAAATTGCAATGTTGATAATCCACCCTCCAATCATCATAAATACCAAATTGCAGCCGTCTAGCCTCAGTAATGTTCATTGTATTTAAGGTTACAGTTAGCCGTAGCTCCATACAGCATTGTATACAGTGTACAGAAAACATTTTTTACATAATTTTTTATAGCCTTTCAGAGATATGAAGCCACAAGGTAAATATAAAAGTATAGTAAAATAAGTATTTTTCTATTACTTTCATCGTGAGTTTATTTATACTTTGTTTACATCATCCTTAAGCCATTTTTTGTCGAACGTTCAAACCGAGATCATACATGACAAATGAACAGATGACAATGCTGACAGTAAAGAACAAATAATGTATTCGCAACGATAAATGAAAAAAGTTATTCAGTCCAAACATAATAAAAATGTGTATTTACTTTTATACCGTGCATTCTGAATGAACAGAATCTTATTGATAGGAATCTTTGTGAAAGATGTACGTCAAACTTGTATGCTTGTGCATGCAAACATACATACATACAAACAAACACATACGTTGTCTTCTTTATTAAGATATTGCGGTATGTGTGCGCTGACAGAACAATGATTATATATAATTTTTTCCTTCACTATCACCGCTGCTGGTCATAACAGCCGCCTTTCCAGAGAGAGAGAGAGAGAGAGAGAGAGAGAGAGAGAGAGAGAGAGAGAGAGATTCAAATACTGCAAAAAATGTTTAAGGTATCACTGTGTCCTATCATCAAGGCAATTCTATCCCAAAAATAAAAACTGAAAGAACGATTGTAGATATGATAAAAAAAATTACCAAATACCTACGGTAAACACCAGTAGGTAATCTAATACACGAAACTATCCATACTTCTTCCATTAGCCTATCTCTGCGTCGAGTATAACTTTAAAAAAAAAAAAAAGAAGAAAAAAGTCGTCATTACGTAAGACAGAATTTACACCATACTAAGAGCTCTTATAACATTTTCACATGGAGGCAGCGGTCCTTCGGGGGCAATAAATTCTGCTGGGGCTTTCAAGGGTACAAGTTGATCTTTTCATGACACCAACGCAAGTCTGAGAGAAGAGGGTTTGCCCAGGGCTGGGCAGAATGGCGGGGTCATGGGTACCCCCCCCCTCTCTCTCTCTCTCTCTCTCTCTCTCCTCTCTCTCTCTCGCGCGCGCGCGCGCGAACACACACTACCTGCTGGTGGAGATGCTTATCACATGAGGCATACCCCCCTCTCTCTCTCTCTCTCTCTCTCTCTCTCTCTCTCTCTCTCTCTTTCTCAACAGGCTGGTGAAAATGCTTATCCCACCAAGCCCCTCTCTCATTGATATGCAACACAAAAAAAGAGAAGAATATACTAAAGAGGTTAGACTACCGTCGAGGAGACCTAAAAAAACTAAAGGAGTATGTTAAAAATCTAGATTAGGACCAAAACACAGACATAGACAATTACTGGGAAGCCTTTCTAGGAGAATACACAGAAAAACGTTCCAGATGTATTTCATTACAGCAAATAGTAACAAATGGTAACCCTCAGCCTAAGTGGTTCAACAGAGGAATTAAATATAAAATAAAAGAATGAGACAGAGTGCACAAAGCATTGAATCCACACCCTACACCAGAAGAAGCAAGCAGGCATAAAGAACTCTGTAGAATGGTGGATAAATTAGAAAGAAATACAAAGATTAATGAGGATAAAAGAGTAGCATCACTTTGTAAGGAAAATTCAAAAGAAGTCTTTGCTCATGCAAATAGTAGAAAGTCAATAAAAAATAGCATAGGGCCCCTAAGACACAGTGGGGGAAGAAACCTGGTGAACACAGACTTGGAAAAAGCAGTTACTGAATAAGTTTTTACTAGTGTTTTCACAACTGAAGACACTACCTCAATCCCTGAACCAGCTGTTAAATATGAAGGGGCAGAACCACTGGACAAAATAATATTTACAGAAGAGGGCATTCAAACAAAATAGACAGATTAAACAAGTTCAAATCTCCTTGCCAGGATGGTATTCATCCAAGAGAAATTAAAGAGTTTAAAAGAGGAGATAGTTCCTCACCTATATAAACTCTACAGAAAAAGTGTAGAACAAAGAAAGGCACCTAAAGGATGGAAAATAAGTAATGTGCCCCCATTTTACAAAAAAGGTCCAAGAGAAGACCCGGGAAATTATAGAGAAATCCAAGATTTTTAAGTCCATAAATGCACATCAAATTGTGGATCACACCGACAGAAACAACTTTATGTTAAACAACCAACACGGTTTCAGACCTCATGGAGTTTTTTCATAACATGCTTGGTATTTAAGACAGTAGTAGAGCAATAGATATACACTACTGTACTTAAGATTTCCAAAAGGCCTTTGACAAAGTTCCAAACAAGAAAGAAAGACAAAAGTTAGAGCTTTAGGAATTGGAGGAGAAACAGCAGACTGGATTGAAGACTGCCGAACTAATAGAAAATAGAATGGGCAGATGTGACAAGCGGAGTTCGTCAGTGTTCTGTCCTTGGCCCGCTCTTGTTTTTTTATTTATTTCAATGACATTGATGTCGGATTAACTAGCAGGATAGCCAAATTTGCAGACGGCACCAAACTAGGTGTAAATGCAGCAGACCAGGAGGCAGCAGAAAGTTTAAGAAATGATCTAAAGAAAATAGGAGATTGGTCAAAAAGATGGTAAATGCCTTTTAGTGTGGATAAGTGTAAAGTGTTACAAATAGGAACAAACAACCCTTATGCCAACTACATGCTGCTTGGGAATGACATATATAGTGTAGAACAAGAAGAGGACCTAGGAGTTATTATTACCAAGGACTTAAAATCCACAAAACAGTGCATAAAAGCTAAAAAGAAAGCACAGAAACTAGTGGGATACATAAAGAGGCAGTTCAAATACAGAAAAAAGGATACGGTGCGGCAGCTCTACACATCAGTAGTTAGACCTTATCTTGAATATGCAGTACAGTTTTGGTCACCAACGCTAAGAAAGGACAAAAATAGATTAGAAAGGGTACAAGCAAGAGCCACAAAGTTAATTCCATCCATCTGGCAAATAGGTTACCAAAGACGACTAGAGCGCCTGAACATGTATGGCTTAGAAACACGACGATTGCGAGGACAACTAATAAAAACATTCAAAATACTGAAGCATAACAGTAGTGGACAGTAACCTATCTACGTTAAACGAAAACCAGACAAGAAATAATGGATGGAAACTAGAACTGAAAAGATACAACACATCCCATTGTGGGAACTTCTTTACATACAAGATATGTGACACGTGGAATAAACTGCCACCAGAAGTTGTAAACAGCAACAGTAAAGTAGAGTTTAAAAGAAAGCTAGACAAAATAATTAGGACACTGTGAATGAATAGTAAAACCTACTCCTAGAGATAAGTGAGCACACGATGTATCCTCGGATGGACTAAAAAGACTGTGACATCCTAATCCTTGTAGCTCCTTATAACTCTCTCTCTCTCTCTCTCTCTCTCTCTCTCTCTCATCTCTCTATTCTCTATATATTATATATATATATATATATATATATATATATATATATATATATATATATATATATATATATATATATATATATATATACATTATATGTGTGTGTGTACTGGTGATGCTTCTCTCTCTCTCTCTCTCTCTCTCTCTCTCTCTCTCTCTCTCCTTTTATGGATGAGGTTCGTCTGAAGTCAATAAATATCGTGTGAAGGCCATTAGCTCCGAGCGCGAAAGACGAGACACGTTGAATAATTTGTATAATGACAGGCGACAGGGCAACATCCTCATCCCTCCTCGATCGACCATAAATCAATCTCTCTCTCTCTCTCTCTCTCTCTCTCTCTCTCTCTCTCTCTCTCTCTCTCTCTGACGTATAAAATATATAAAGTTTATTCAGTAAAATTAATTCACGTGAACTGCTTAAAGGTCAAAACATTCTCTAACATTCAAAAGTCTCTCTCTCTCTCTCTCTCTCTCTCTCTCTCTCTCTCTCTCTCTCTCTCTCATTAGACTCAATTATCTTTTCAATACGTGAAGGGAGTACAGGGAGGAATATGACCTTATATGGTATTGGTGCTCATGAATGTCATACGAATATTTACGTGGACAAATGGAATCTCCCACTGAAATTTCTCCCTTATCCCACCTTATTAATTTCACAAGATGTATTCCCCACCTCCAACCAGCGCTTCTGCCCCTATTTCATAAATTATTACCTTCACTTAATGTCTTGACTGTCCTACTTCCCATTGCTTCTCCTTCACCTGAGTTTGTCCATTTTTGGGCTTCAAATATCTCCCTCTTCACCACAGCTTCTTCACTTTCCTGAGTAACACATTTTCTTCCAAGTCACTTCCTATTTTAAACGCTAGACTCTTATGAAACTGGTAGCACAATCCTAGTTTACATGTTTTCAGTGTTATTTTGCATTTTGGAAAGCCCAGTTTTCGGGAATATAATGGAACACAATGTTTAGGCCAAAGGTCAAGCGCTGGGACCTATGTGGTCATTCAGTTGAAAGAGAAATTGGGAGTTAATAAGGTTTTAACGGTGGAACAGGAGAAAAACCTCGCAGTTGCACTATGACACCATTGGTAGGAAAGGGTGGAAAGTAAGAGGGAGGACAGAATATGAACAGAAGTACAGTTAAATGAATGAAAGAGGTTGCAGCTAGGGGCCGAAGTGACCTTAAGTAATGCCTTAAGTGCAGAGCGTGAGTTACACTGACGGCACTACCCCTAGGGGAAACGAATATCTACAAATCAAAAAATAGTAATTAGCAATTTTCTGGGACGGGCAAACCACTGCCCTAATCTAAATAGGCTAAGATAGAAAGAGCAAAGGGTGGATATGAAAAGAACGACTGATCGATATAATGTAAACAAGTGTCGCAAAATACGTAAACAGAAAAAAACAATGTTTGTGAACTCAGCAATGGAGTCGCAATATAGTCATCGGAAATTGAAATAAGTTTCTAGCATCGATAAGATCTTAACCAAAAATAAGCTAAGTAATATAAATCTCACATACTATAATACTGCTTTTGCCTTTCTTCTGGAATCAAACTGTTCTTCCCCTATGAAACCCTGTCATCATGTATGAAAGATATTCTGCAAAAGCAAGAAACTGAAGATATGTAAAGATACATTTGGAAGGAAAAATGTGTAACGAAAATGAGAGCTATTTAGATTCAGCATTCTCTACAAAATTTATTAATTAACGAAAAATATTTGTTTGAATCATAAGAAAAAAAATTAATGATAATTGCGAAGACGTCTGAAAAGAACTGGCAAATGAAAGTACTTCATTTTACTGGCAACTGAAAGTACTTCATTTAAAGTTAAAAAACCTCAAACTTCCAGGCATTTGCAGATTGAGTTAGAGAAAATCTTTCATGAAAAAATCTGCTTTGTCTTCAGTAATTTGTAACACCTACCTGAGAAAGGTGAGAGCAGTTTACCGACCTACCTAAACGTGTGAATACCTGTTGCCCAAATGTTAAGATCCTGTTGCATGTATCATTCTTTGTTCAAGCTTATCCATTCTTAAGCAACAGGATGAACAGGTAATTCTTCAGAAAGACGAATAAATAAATTTAGTCAATGAATACACAAATATCTACCATACAACTAGTCTCGAGGCTGCAAAACCTAGCATACTTCAATTACCTCGAATATATATATTTTTTGTGGCACTACAGCAATTTATAAACACGGATCTAAGGCTTTGTAGTGACAGGCGTATCCAAAAAGTGTTTAGAGTTCGAGAAGTTAAGAGGTCATTGTGGCTTCTAGTTACACAATTATCGGGTAAAACATTACCAGTAGATTCTATATGTCACGCAATGATGAAAAGAGATCTGAAAACTGTTAATTATAAAAGAATCTTTTTTTCATACCCCATAAAAATATTTAAACTGTAATAAAATCTTAGACGAGATTTCCAGTTTAAAACATATCTGGCATTCTGGACACCTAATCCAAGAATTCCAGACAGGAATTTAAGTTCCTCTGACCCCGCGTTCTGAAGAGCGAGTGGAATTTCTACCTTATTTCACCAAAGAAGGATGAGAGAAGAAGATTAAAAGACTAAATTAACTCCGTTATAAACAACCCTGATAAGACGTAAATGCAAGGAGGCTGCACCAGGAGGGGAAGAGTTTACATTCTCTTTTTCAACAGGTTGATATATTTTTGTTCCGGGAAGTTAGTTAATTTAATATGTACAAGAAAAACACAGGATAACTAAGTTTTTGTTTTAAGATTTCACTTATAACTATAAGAAAAATATTCGTGTGTAAGACATTCATATACATGCCATAACAATACTCTAGAATTATCTTTTATTCCTTACGTCAAAATGTAATAATGCAACGACCCTTTTTCAATCCGGTGATCCGAAGTTCGATTCCCGGCTCGGCCAACGCGGAATCAGAGGAATTTGTTTCTGGTGATAGAAATTCATTTCTCGATATAATGTGGTTCGGATCCCACAATAAGCTGTAGGTCCCGTTGCTAGATGACCAATTGGTTCCTAGCCAAGTAAAAATATCTAATCCTTCGGGCCAGCCCTAAAGCCTGGTTCACACTATGCCAGTAATTTAGTCAAGTGGCGAATAGTTTAGTTACTACTTTCCTACTAAACTGATCAATTTCGTTCGCACAACCAGTCAAGTAGAGTACAGTAGTGTGTAAGGCATTGCAAGATGAAACAGGCAACGCAGCAAAGCTAAAAGGCTAATAAAAGATATTGCAATAGCTATTTTAGAGGAAGTGGAGGAAGAAATAAGTGTCAAAAAGAAAAAGATTATTGGTGAAACGAAAATGGATTCAGGGAAGAAATCAACTAGGGGCTACTAATTCACTTCTCAAGGAATTAGAAGTAGAAGATCCTAGAGAATACTACTCAACATTCAGAATGAGTCAAGAATGTTTTAACTTTCTGTTGATGGAAGTGCAATCACAAATTCAACGAAATGATACCCATTTAAGGAAGAGCAGTTCCGGCAAAAACCAAATTACAGGCAGTTCTATACCTTCTTGCTACTGGATGTAGTTTAAGAACACTCACACATCTATTTCAACTTGGGAAATCAACTATTTCAGAATATTTGATAGAGGTTTGCGATTGAGTGTAAACCGAGTCCGTCCCGGCACCAGATTTTTTGGATTCCTTGATTTTTCTCAATTCTTGTGAGAGGTTGATCTGAGAAGAAAGCAAACAAATATAGAATAATAATGTAATTACATGAATAAAGCAAAACATATAGCCGTTTTTTAACCAATTTTAACCTTATCACAACTGGAAAAAAATTATTCTATCATCATTACGGAGCCATAAAAATGGAAAATACCTGATGTTCTTGATTTTCGCTTTTATCTCCTCTCCAAATCCAGGTATATCCATGGTTTTCTCCAAATCAGCGTAGGCACTTTGGTTGATTTGTTATTTTCATACTGTGGACATTTAACATTCCACAAGCTCTCATGTTGTAAATATTTTGAAATAACTTTTAGTGTTGTCTCTTCATTCCATCGAAGTGCCATTTCTGCGGCAACCTACAACTCATGAACTCACTAAATTACTAAATTCAACACGTGTCCTCACTGGTTTACTATGAGATTCAGGAGCTCTGTAACACGTATTCTCGCAATAACTTTTTATCTATGCATTTCATAAATATAACGCTTATTCAGAAATACATATTATTTCTACACATAAATTATGACTGTATTCTGCATTACGTAGGTTGAATAAATTTGGTACTTATAATGTAAAAGTGACTTTTTTTAAGACGGGCCAACCTACTCTGAGAAAAGGTTTCGAACGCACTCGTTACGTAACTTATGACAGCATTTCTTCCCTCTTTCTCGATGGATGATTGGCTATACGTAACGAAGGCTAAACCTCTGGCAACAATGACATACAAATTTAAATACAAGCAAAGCAGTACACCTTTTTGAACTCTGGAACCTCTCCACTGATAATTGTCATAATGAACAAACCAAAAAAATATGTTAATAAATACAAAAAAACACTTTGATTATTAGTCTAACTCCCAAAATAAGTTTCCTAAGAAATTACAGTCTACTTTATAGGTCACAATCAGATTGACAAGATGTAGGGAATAGTTGGTAATTTTCAAAAACATAATAGATAGCTTGATTTGATAACTGCTGTATCCAATGTCAGGCAATTTTTATTTATTGGCTATCTACCTATTAACTGAAAAAAAATAACCGGTACCGTATATTGGCTTTAAACCTTCACCAATAATTATCGTCAGAATGATGACTTCATGAGGCTCCACCCCACTTTGGCCTCATTATAATTCAGGATAACACTGAAGGCTATCAAGGGAATTGTTGGATTAGAAAATGTAACTTCTGGCTATAAATTCTAATTTCTCGAATAGTTGTAAGAAGTGCTAAATGATCCTCAAGGATCCAGCAGTTGGCCTAAACGTTTAATTCATGTATATTACGCTATACTGTTGCGGCACTACTGTTTACAGTAGTATTACTACGCTAACACTGATACCCCACCCACATCTATGTATCGTTCCGCCATCATAAAGTCTTTGGGTTTCAGAGCCGATGGAGTTTCTGTCTGGTGGATGGGCTGGGCACATTACGTCAAAAGGTGTTTACCTTGCTTACGTAATGAATGTTTTTCGACTCGTAATCATTGGCCATGGCGTCGGCTAGATCATTTTTACCCTATAAAAATTAAACTATCGGGTTTAGGTTATTGATAATACTGACAAAATTTTGTGTGTGGTTGTAAAATACCATATGTTCAACTTTCAGCTACATCCGATGCTTTGACAAGGAGCAAAGTCCAAAAAACCGTGTTACAGAGACCCTGAATCTCATAGTAGTGACGAATGACAATGGTGCGAGCTACTACTTGACCGTAAAAATAAGAACATTTTGGATCGACTAAACACTAAATCACTAAATTGCTTACTAAACTACTTGACTAAACTGTTTTGATGTTCAGACACGCTTAGTAGCTAAATTAATCGCCACTTGACTAAATTACTGGCATAGTGTGAACCAGGCTTAAGAGAGCTGCTAATCAGCTCAGTGGTCTGGTAAAAGTAAGATATACGTAATGCAACGACCATTTTGGAATTGAAGGGAATATAAAATTTAGGCCAAAGGCCAAGGGCTGGGAGCTATGAGGTCATTCAGCGGTGAATGGGAAATCAAAAGGTGAAAAGGTTTGAAAGATGTAACGGGAGGAAATCCTCGCACTATCGTTAGCATAGACTGAAAGTAGGATGGAAGAAAAGGAATATGAACGGAGGTAAAATGAAAGGATGAAGGGAACCCACAAAGAACCTTAAGTAATACCTACGAGGTGCACTGACGGCGACCCCCCCACCCCCCCCCCCACCCCGCCCCTTCCCAATTACAACCCCCTAAGGCGATCACTGACCCCTTTTCTGATGGGGCGACTTCTTCCTCCGATAAGAGTAAAGTACTTCACATGACTTCTTTTTTTTTTTTTTTTTTTTTTTTTTAGACTTGGCCAAGTTGAATTTCCCTCACTGTACCTGGATGTTTTTGTGACAATTGACTTGTTTTGCTTAATCTTTAGCAGCGACTGCAGCTGAAACGAATATAACAGCCCATTTCGAGAGTGAATGCTATTGCAATTGCATAGAACTTAAGCCTGCCTCAGCAGCAGTAGCACAGCATTATCTACGCAGCAGCTCAATAAGGACAGGCGTTGGAATTTCGCTCCCCTTTTAGGAACCTTTTGGCGTTGCTCCTTCCGAAGGGCAATCTTCAAAGCTTAATGAAGCTACTTGCTTTCATTATTACAATATTAACTTCACTTGTTTGCATTATCAACTTATTACCATGTTTACATTTTTGCATTATTATCTTAACTAGTTTTTATTTTTACATTATTACCTTGTTTACATTTTTACATTATCATTTTAACTTGTTTATATTTTTAATTTGTCGACTTGTTTACTTTTTAACATTTATAAACTTGTTTACATGATTAATTTATCAACTTGTTAACATTTTAATATTTATAAACTTGTTCACATTATTATCTTAATTTGTTTACATTATTAAATTATTAACTTGGCTTGTTAAATGATCACATTATTAGCTTACCTTGTTTACACTACTGAATCATTAACTTGTATTGTTTGCATTGTTAACTCGTTACATAACTACATCTTTAACTTAACTTGTTTACCTTATTGCATTATTAACGTCGAGTGTTTACATTATGAACTTATTGACTTGTTTATATTATCAACTTGAATTTTTTATAATACTTTTTTTTTATACATACATTATTAGCTTGACTTTACATTATTACATTATTAGCTTGTTTTCAAATATTGACTTGTTTATATTATCAACTTGAATTTTTTACATTACTTTTTTTTTTATACATACATTATTAGCTTGACTTTACATTATTACATTATTAGCTTGTTTTCAAATATTGACTTGTTTACATTATTAACATAAATTGCTTACATTATCAACGCCACGTCCAACTGCGTCTGCAACCGGAATGAACGGGGGGACAGGTCGGTGATAATCACAAGCACTTGCCTCATCACCTTTGCATTGCTTCATGCAACGACAGTTGACGTGGCTAATGGAATTTATGCTTATTGCTGTTTATCTCTCTCTCTCTCTCTCTCTCTCTCTCTCTCTGCGAGCTTGCCAGTACCTCCCAACTCCTCTCTCTACCCACCTCTCCCCCCCTCCCCCCCCCCCCCCTACACCCTCTCCTCTTAATTGCCGACATCAAGATAGACCTCGTTAGGTCAAGCTGAATATTACGTTCACAGCAAAATCTGACGCAGTTCATGAATGAAAGAGATATGTCGCCTTTGAATGCTTAATAGCGAACCTCACACATAATATGAAATGAAAATTAATAAAGAGAAATTCGTGAGGTCATTCAGACAGAGAGAGAGAGAAATAACCAAACAAGATCTGAATTGATCAACTTCGAAATCAAACTACTATTAACGTGGAATGGCATTGTAGAAAACCGAATCGGTTGACAGGTTATCTTATGACCTGAGTTCATCAACATGGTCTTTATAAGTCGGACCTCATCGAAGCTCTTAACTAATAAGATATGAGATGTGATAAGCTAATTCGTTGCATCTAACTGGATATCTCAAGTGGTATCCTAATCAGACAGGCCGCAATCTCCTCTAAGATTTTAAACGTCTTAACGAAATATATTGGAAAAAAAGTTGTTTTCTCTATAAGTAAATAAACGCTGGAATATCTAAAAAGTCCTCTTCGGGAAATGACTGAATAATCTCGATGAA
>NC_087218.1:27889884-27899884 GCF_015104395.2 Macrobrachium nipponense | reverse complement strand
AACTTTCCGACAAAGAAGGTGGACTTTCAAATTGCATTTTAACATCAGAGCTAAGGAATTCGGCGACCTAACAAGCGATGTTTAACTTACGAGAAGGATCATTGGTTACTCCTGCAGGTTGGATCGGGGACTCGACCAGCTCATTAGGAGTGGCTTGAAGGAACAAAAGCAAAACATTAACTGAAGTAACGTCCAATTGGCGGCGGCCCTTTTTCGGGAAGATGTAACGCGACCCAGTGGGTTTTCTTCGACAGGTATCTGTGTCCTTAACCACACCTCCTAATAAAAATACACACATTATATATATACACACACACACACACACATATATTATATATATATATATATATATATATATATATATATATATATATATATATATATATATATATATATTTAGATAAATAGATAGATAAAATAGATAGATAGATAAATATATATATAGCACTAGAACACCCAAACACTTGAATTGGATCAGTCCTTACGACAACTTAGTTCTACTTTGTTGCGCAGAGAGAGAGAGAGAAAGAGAGAGAGAGAGAGAGAGAGAGAGAGAGAGGTGAGGGGGATCCCAAAAAGCTCGACGTGAGAGAGAGCTAGTGTGAATGGAAAGCGATAAGATAGATAGAGAAAGGGGTTTAAGATATATATATATATATATATATATATATATATATTATATATATATATATATATATATATATATATATATAATATAGATATATATATAGATATATATATATAGAATTATAATATATATATATAGAGGAGAGAGAGAATATACAGAGGATAGAGAGAGAGAGAGAGAGAGAGAGAGAGAGAGAATCTATTCATAAGGCGGCTATAAAATATCACTGAAACAACACCGCACACGCATAAGCATTAATCTACCTTTCAAGTCTCCCGGAATGATCGACTGACTGAAGTTTGGTCAGATGACCTGGCGCCGCACTGGAACCCTGATTACGGGTCAGGGACGCCTCCCGTTCCAAGAGACATGCAGAACTATTGATGATAGCTGGCGCTAATTATGCAGTAATGTCTCCTGTCACTTGGTAATGAATTCTGAACGAGATCCTCTAAAGATCCTGTTCGGCGTCTTAAGAGGGAGGTAATTGCTTCGAGGTGATTATGAAAACATAGGACCTTATCTCGGTTATTCAGTTCATATGCAAGGGGGAACGAATACACAATTAATGCCAAACGCCAATTACTGGGACCTATAGGGTCATTCAGCGCCGAAAGGGAAACTGACAGTAAGAAGGTTTGAAAGGTGTAACAGGAAGAAAAACTCGCAGTTGTTCTATGAATCGATTGTTACAGGGGGGAAAGTCAAATGGAGGAGAGAGAAGATGAACGGAGGTACAGCAAAAGGAATGAAAGAGTTTGCAACTAGGGGAAGAAAGGATGCTGCAGAGAACCTTAAGTAATGCCTACAGTGTGCCGCGTGCCCTACTAATGGTTCAGATGTAACGGCCATCTTTATCCGAGACTGGGAGAGGGAACAATCAATCAATACCTTTCCAGATAAGAAAACATCAAGCGATGAAAAACTTAAGACAGGATCGGCAAAAAGGCAAAAGCAGAAAGTGTTGAGGATACATAATGTGAGCATAATTTTCAGAGTCATTAAGAATATCTATGATGGAAGTGAAGCATATGCTGAAATATGTAAACGAGAGTGACTGGTTTGAATGTAAAAGTGAGACTGAGACAAGCGTGTCATGAACCAACGGCTATTCAATATCTCAATGCATTGTGTGATGCGAGAAGTGAGAGTGGATATCCACTCAATCTAAAATATAAGGTAACAATACTAAGGCTCATATTTATAATGATTTCACAGCCTTTTCATCCATTTATTATCAAATAACTTTCATGTTCCAAAACTATACTCCTAAAATAATAATTAAAACTAGATCCTGCCTTATGCGAAATCATTACCACAGGCAAGATCCGGCACAAAACTGAACTGCAATTTTTACATTTTCATGCGAATCGAAAGAGGACAACTGATCCCCTTATTAGCCAAGACTGCTATTGCACCCATTACATTTCTATAATTCTTACCTTTTTGGTTAACAATCGTGCACAAATTAAATTGGAATTCTGCTTTCATATTTGAAAGCGAGCGCGCGCACACACACACATACACACAAACCATCACAGGGGCTTTTAACAGTCCTACTCTCCTGGCTCAACAGCGCTTACAAATAACATGAGAGGGATTACCATTATATTTATGATCAGTTACACCCGGTGTCGAATTTAATTGAGTTTTAATGGACCGGATACTGAAACGAGAACTTAATGCGGTCGGAATTAAAACGAACCGTCTATCCTGTCCGTTATAAACTGGGCGATAACTAATGAGGTAAGGATTAGGAGAACACCTCATTTTTCGGAGCTTCCCAGGTTAATGACCTTATAATTAAGGCAGAGGTTAATGAGGGAACATGTAAATGTCACTGGGACAAATGAAGCTATCGTACGATCAAAATGCAGAAATAAAATTAAAGTCAAAATTAAAGGTAATTTACTAGATAAGAAATCGAAGAGTAACAAAAGATAATAAAAGTAAACTAAAACATGGAGTAAAAAGAAATCTGAAAGTAAAAAAAAAAAATGGAAAAAATTATTACTTAAATTTGAAAAGCAAAATACCAAACAATAAAAACGACACTTGACATTTGAATAACTTTGGAAAGTCAAAAGAACCCTATTGATGACGGCGATTTAAAAACAATATCAACACCATTATTCAGTTCTGGTGTCGCCCTTATGAATAAAAGCAAAACCTAGCAGAAAAATTAGAATTAGAATATAAAATGTAGGACAAAGGCCAAGCGCTGGGACTTAGGAGGTCATTCCACAATGGAAATATTGAAAAAATTGATAGGAAGATCTTGAACTCAATACTGCTCAATTTTCTGACCCCGGTTTTGCCAAAGATAAGGATAAAGGACTCACGGAACATAAAAGGAAATCTTTTGAAGAAATGTGTTCATTTTCACGCTAGAAAAAACGTCCGAGAGAAATTATTTCACAACTCGAAGACAATGAAATTTATTTTATTTGCTATCAGTTTAGTTAAGTGAATAATTTACAATGTTTTGCATCCAAATTTTACCCCCACGTTGACGACCAAATCTTCTCTCACGCCAGATTGCTCTACAAAACCAACCGATCGTTAAGCGTAAGCGCTCGTGCAGAAAATAATGAAACAAAAATATTTAAATATTTATCATAAGCTGATGTGGAAAAAGACTTCAACAGACTCGGCTCAATCATCAAGGAGCTTTTCGCAACATTGTTGAATGCAGCCATCCGATGTATAGCCTTCATTTTTGGAAAGGGGGTGTCCATTTCCAGGTCATTAACATCTGACTGTTTGTTACCGAAGCTAAATTATTTTTTTCGGTGATCATTTACGGTCATCTGACCCCGCTATAAACATCAGAATATATATATTATTTCTTCCATCGTCATAGCATAACCTTCTACACAAGGTCATAATTTTTCATTTATTTCGGATGTTATAGAACCGTAAACGTTAACCTTTATACTTCTTTTCCAGAACAACAACCTGACATTTTGAAATGTTTCTCGAATAACTTTGAACCTGAACCACCTCGTTCCAATAAAGTAAAAGTTAAATAAAAGATAAATTAGGCATTAGAAAATCCTGGAAAACTAGAAAATTAATCAAAGGCAGAATAATCAAATCGAATGAAGACTTCTAACTTGATAGAATGCGTGAAATCCACTGATAAATGCACCTGCTTGGCGGATTAAACCAATATTAGAAGCTTAGCCGACTCATTTTACGAGGGAGAACTTTAAACGGTACCGTAGCTTTCACATAAAGGGTGAAAGTGTCCATTAAAAACGTCTTAAGAGGGATAAACGATATTCTGCATCATTACCACAAACATCTTCGGTACATTGTTCCACAGTTCTGCTCTTAATTAAAGATGCTGGCGTGAGGCCCAGGAACTGTTAGAAACAACAATACACAAATATCCTCTGGCATCATCTGCTGCCATGTCTGATGACTGAACTGCCAGAGTGGACGCAAAGAACAACCTACGGAAGAATTCAAACGAAACGTTGCTGGTCGTAACAGGCACACGAAAACACAATTCGTATTCAAAAAGGGCTTATTACGGGGGAATAAAGTATATATAAAGAGCTTACTGCAAAGCAAATTGCATCTGATCAGCTTATCGAGGCCACACAAGCTGAAAAGTTTCTATAATTACGAGGGGGCAAAAACCGAGAAAGGGGAAAAAAAATGGAAGAACAAAAGCATATGAGAGTATTATATATTGCAGAGTTTAAGCCGATTTGCGGCAAGCAGACCTTTTTATGTAAGTTACTTTGGACGGTATCTAGCTCTCATATTTTATAGAGAAACGCAGAGGGGGGGAAACCTTCATTCGGAAATCGACATTAGCGTAAGAATTTTTCCGCTGCTTTTTAAAATATGATGGATGTTAAACGATCGCTCTGAACACCGAACGCTCGGCAAGGCAGTTCCCTCTCGCCCCAAACCTCCCAAGGGTAGAAACGGCTACCATAACTTCTACTGTGAACAAAATGTTCAAACGAAGGTCGAGTTAATATGAACCTTAAACGCTGATTAAAAGAGCAATGACTGAAAAAAATCATGTGCGTTCGAATGTCATAGACCTTTACGTAAGCGTCGTGTTGACACTGTCGATCAATGGAGTCACCGGAGATACTGAAACGTCCTTATTATTGTTAAATATCTTTCGCCATCTACATTGTTCACTGAATAATCAAAATTCTTGTATCGGCTTACGCACCCAAGTTCCATCTTTATCATGCTTCTCTTTTATTCTATGTTTCGAGTACACGGAAATGTCAGCTTCATAATTAAGTGACTCACGGAACAGAGGATAGAGACCTTTTCCTTTGAACTTTTCTATTATTTCTAAAACCCTTCAATACAAATTTCTACTTTATTCATCTAAAATGACTTTTTCTCTCCCGTCAGGTATGTTCGAACACTTCTCACTTGAAAATCCTCTGTGTTAGTCGTTGAGCACAGCGGTCCACACCAGCCCCCTTAATCCTGTTTACACATCACCATACTTAGAGGGGTGCCTTCGGCCCGCGCTGGCATAAGGCCCACTGTATTCTAAACCAACCGACCAACTCTCTAAGACCCAACAGTGATAACACAAGAAGGTCGGCTGTCATGAATAATCCCGCATATGAGTCACTCCTGAAACCTGGCCACTTCGAGAGAGAGAGAGAGAGAGGAGAGAGAGAGAGAGAATGTTACAAGGATTAGGATGTCTCAAATACTTGTCAGTCCATCCGAGGAAACATCGAGTGCCCACTTATCTGTAGGAGCAGGTTTTACTGTGCATTCACAGTGTCCAAATGATTTTGTCTAGCTTTCTTTTAAACTCGTCCACACTGTTGCTGTTTACAACTTCTGGTGGCAGTTTATTCCATGTGTCACATATCTTGTATGTAAAGAAGTTCCCACAATGGGATGTGTTTATCTCTTCAGTTCTAGTTTCCATCCATTATTTCTTGTCTGGTTTTCTTTGAATGTAAATAGTGAGAGAGAAGGGCGGGGGGAGGTTCTGAAACGAACCGTGCGAGATAGAAACAGCTGGGGGATAATCACTGAAAACAGCGACCCCGACTACGAGTTGAGTTGAGTTGAAAAGAAGAAGAAGAAGAAGAAGAAGAAGAAGAAGAAGAAGAGGCGGCGGCACTCCGGATGGAAAACTTTATGAAAGCAATACCGAGGACAACGTTGATCAATCACTGAACACGATCGTCTTCGATTTCATTTTGAGGAAATCTTTTTCATGATCTAAACATTTCTTGTTTCGTGAACGTATTCCACGTGCGGTTTAGACAGCAGCCACAGAAACATGAATACATATTCTCGGTATTCGTTTTATGTACACCTTCTTCTCCTCCTTATTATTTTTCGCCTTCTTTAATTCCATCGTTCCTAGAATTCGCAGACTCCAAGGCCCACAACCATCGTGTAATCACGGTGCCTTTGTGATGCGCATAAAACCTCAAGACGGACTTGTCTTTAATCAAGATAATCCCTCTTCACATAAATTCTCTCTCTCTCTCTCTCTCTCTCTCTCTCTCTCTCTCTCTCTCTCTCTCTCTGAAATAAACCTCACTTTCTAGCATCACTTATATAATTTTATTATTTTAACCATGAAAGGAAATTCTCTCTCTCTCTTTCTCTCTCTATTTACCCAGGCATATCTATCATTCTCTGGAAAATTACCCTTACTGTTTTTAGCATCATCAAACTAATCTAAAATTATTTTTCTTACCACGAAAGGATATTTCTCTCTCTCTCTCTCTCTCTCTCTCTCTCTCTCTCTCTCTCTCTCTCTCTCTCTCTCTCTGAAGTAAACCTCACTTTTTCAGCACCACGAATATAATTTTATTATTCTAACCATGAAAGTAAATCTCTCTCTCTCTCTCTCTCTCTCTCAATACCACTTGGGAATATGATTAAGTGAGAACTTATTTATGTCTTCACTGGTGTAGGCTTGCGGGGGTAGGTGAACTTATATCAAATGTTCATAAACGGATTCCAACTGCTCTGATTTTTTTTAAATTTAACTTAAGTTCGTGCAAGAGTAAAAAACCTCTTAATTGAAACCTACACCGTAACTAAAAAAATGAAATAAAAAATCTTTTAAAAAAGTAATCAAGTCTTTGAGGTAGTTCTGTTGTTAACATAATTTAACAGGGTGAAATCAGGGGAGATTATCAGGTTTTCTAACAACCCAAATTACATCATTCCAACGAATCTGAAGCAATATACGAGAAAAGTCACTTGAATGAATCATCTATCCAACTGACAAGAGCAGAAATAATCTTCACCATTAAAGTTACACACCAAACAGAAGTTTTCTTAATATTGTAGAATTTGCAGTTGCAAAACATGAAAGTCACACTGAAGGAAGGAAGGAAGGAATTAGAGTTTAAGCCAAAGGCTAAGCGCTGGGACTTATGAGGTCATTCAGTGCCGAAAGGAAAATTGAGTCTAAGGTTACACCGGTGTAACAGTAGGAAAACCTCGGTTACACTATGAAATATTGTTAGGAAAAGGTGGATAGCAAGACAGAAGAAAGATATTAACATGCACTGAGGTTCAGTAAAAGGAATGAAAGGGGTTGCAGTTAGGGGTCGAAGGGACGCTACTAAGAATCTTTAGTAATGCCTACAGTACACCCCGTGAGGTGCACTGACGGCACTAACCACCCTCCGGGGTGAAGGTCATTATGAAGTCTGACCGAAATATTAGACTAAGATATTAAATATCAATGATGAATTTTATTTCTTACGCTACTATACTGTGTGGGCAGAGCTCACCACTAGCAATCTTCTTTACATACAGGTCAGTCGGAGAGGCAAGAATTCTATAGAAGTAGTTACTTTGAAAAAGAGTTACGCGTATTCAAAAAAGTTTGCAAACGAGAGAGCAGGAAGCCTTTCCACTCACCAAAGCAGGCTTTAGTAGATGTGGCAATATGCATAGCTATTGTAGCGTGTGACTGGCTGAAAACACTGTTTCCGATATTATAGATAGTAATCTTACCGTGATAAGATGCTTGGATTTCTTCAGTAGTGCATCTGAATGCTTATATATACAAAGAACCCTAACACCGACATATGTAGAGCACAGCCATACCCATTCATATCGACAGTAAAGCAATGGAAGCACACGAAAGACGAGCTAGTATCAAGCAATCGACGCAGATCAGCCATCAACGAACGGTGGGCCTCCAATAATTATGTTTGATCTCACTGCAGGTAAATGAAAAGACATCTGGCTAAGCGAGTGCAATTATTCACAGGCGAATCAGTTCTAATGAGGTGTCTGTACACATGAATGGAAGTACTTGATAGGTTGGTACACACTTTGGTGAATGAAATGTACAACACCGGAAGAGGCTGCCACTCGCGTGCATTGTATGAGATCAGACTTCGAATTTAATGTACCACCTGTTTAAAAGGACATCCGGGTTTCGAAAAACATATTTGAGTTTCTTGCGAGAGTAGGAAAACGAGGAACCGTTGTGAACGTAACAGATATGAATAAATTCCTATTATGTAGTAGTTACAACAAAGATCCTTTACAAAGGTTCTATATAAGTTATCGTTATGAACACAGTCGTAGAAATAAGCCCCTGATAGGTAACCATTATGATAAAAGGTCCTATATTTAAGTTACAAGCATTCGCTATGAACATAAGTCCTCTCAATAGACCGTTTTTCATGGAATTACTAAGAACATAGCCTTATTGCACAAGTTCTTTAAAATGTAAGGCTACGTGCATCTTACAGCCATAAACCTGTGTTGATTTCATGATATGCGTTGAAATTAAGAGCTGTTTTCAATACAAGTATGGCGAGAGTAGCCATTGACTTGTGCTAAAAATAATAAAAAAAATTCAAAGACATTGACAGCAGACTTCCAGTAGAAGGAAAAATATCAACAAAAATTAACAAGATGAATGCATTAATACCACACAAAATGTATTGATCGAACAGCATTAAAATCCGGGAAAACTATTATAACAACCTAATTGCATTACATTAAAAATACACTAAATGTAATGAGCTGCTTCTCGTAAATAAACACATCCGTTAGCTTATTAGTACTAGGGCCATACACGATATTCTAATTCATTTCTAATTTGTTAGTTTACTTGTTCTCTTAATAAGTGATCTCCACATCTTCCTGTATTTCCGTTTATCTCCTCTTACTCCTTTCTAATGACCTGCATATTCTTGAAAGCCAATGACCCTTGTGGGCTCGTTCCATATGAGTAGGGTTCAATAATAATAATAATAATAATAATAATAAAGTTTTTCAGTTGACGTTGCTAGATATCCTAGGTATGGCTTTCGAGACACCCGTCCCCCTTCCCGGTCCCTCCCATCATCCTTCAATCTCGCCAAACCCTCCCCCCTTCCCGCCTTCAAATCTCTCCCTCTCCCACTGCGTCTGTTACACACCATTTCTGTAATCTATACAACGACGGGGAGTCACGGTCCAATGAATGTGCCTAAGGGCCCTCCCTACCTCTGATAGTCCGCGGAGGAGGAGGAGGTGGAGGGAGAGGAGGAGGAGGAGGCATAAAGGAAGGCGTTTTGTGATCGTCTATAATAAATGGCCACAATTTGAATATCGATGTCATCTGAGGCAACCAAAGGCGGGATCTCTCTCTCTCTCTCCCTCCCTTAAGTGATTTCGTCTCCATATTCTATGAGGTCCTGCGATCCTTCTCCTTTTCTGAGATACGGGGGATATAGGACCCCTCCAGGGGGGTTGGTGGTGGTGGTGGTGGTGGTGGTGGGAGGGGAGATTGGGGGAGTGGGGATGCTACACATCATACCCGTTTATTTATGACATTGTTGGTCCTATCCGTCTTTCGATATGCTAAATGGGGTTTAAAGGGCTTCGAGGGGGAGGGGGAGGGGGAGTAGGGGGAACGGTGACAGAGAATGTTCTTTTACCTGCCATGATTAATGAAGAAGTTATATCACGGGGCATTGTACAGTATTATGGAGACGTGCTCCTCTTTTTTAAAGCGCCTCTCTACATAATTTGCCCTACATGAACCTACAAAAGATACGATTCACAAACAGGCAAAGACGGAGAGAGAGAGAGAGAGAGAGAGAGAGAGAGAGAGAGAGGAGAGAAGAGGAAGAGAGAGGGGAGAAGAGACTGGAGGGAGGCGGGAGGAAGAGAGAGTGATTTTGGAGGGGCCGGTGAGACGGAGGGAAGATAATTAACATTCTTCCGCTGAGTATAGACTACAAAATTATGAACAATGAAGATAAAACTTTTACTTTTAATTCCCTTTATCAAGTCAAATAATGAAGGCGGCGTCTCGGATCGTAGGTGATAATAGTTTTAATTAAAACAGAGAGACTTATTAGGGAAAACCTCTAATATCCTATAAATAAC
>NC_087218.1:27847384-27884884 GCF_015104395.2 Macrobrachium nipponense | reverse complement strand
GAATGCAGCAGGGCCTTGTGATTTAGACTTTAGGTGGGGCTTATAGTAGAAGGAGAAAGTGGACGACCTTGAGCAGAGCATGTTGAGAAGAGAGAGTTGTAAGCGAGGTTATAAAGCAAGATTCAACTAACAATCATTCTTAGACATTTCTCTAGATGTCACAGTGTTACTGCCTCTCCCCCCCTTGCTCTCACTTCCATCTGACGATCTCCTGGTTTTCCTTTATAGCCCATAGTACTAACTCTTGCTCAGTAATTCGGAAGAAAACAAGACCAAAGATGTCCAGGTATTGTAATGGGGTTAATCTTCAGTGCAGTCAGTTCCCATTTTTTGCCTCTTGTCTGTACTTCCTTTTCCTTTTTCCAAGGCGACTTTTCCCCTACTGGCTCAGCATCGCAGTTACTATTTTTGGTTACCATAATGCAGTTCCCCGTTGCTACCATCGATGCTGTAAATAATTCCCCTTGTGATGCTAGTAATGATATTAAATCTAATTGTGAAATTCCCATCTAGACTAGCGTCTGCTATATTGGGAAGTAACGTTGTTGTTTCATGCTAAACATCCCCCAAGTTAATTAAACAATGCAGTATATCGTTCTGTATAAGCTCCCAATCCTTCTGCATCCATGTGAAATAATAAAAGAGAATTGTGTTTAACATTTCCCACGTGCCCATCGCCTTAATACTGATCCTAGAATGCAATCTCTTTGCAGATACAAATATCTTGCCTAGTTGTGAAGGGAAATTTGGAATCCTTTGGAAGCAGCGCCAGAACTATTCAGCAACCTTATTTCCGTGCCTAGATAATTTCCCAGACACATGTCCCAGTTGACCTGCAATCAACCGCCTTCCACTTAATTTCCAGAAACATTCGAGTCCCTGCCACCCTTAAGGTGTAAATTGCTTACTCACGAAATTTAGTGTAAATATAAAAAATTTTAAGTAATTTGTATTTTTCCTAGCTATACTTACCCCGAACTACTTTCTTAGGAGAATCCTGGATGTCAATCTGGTACCGACCAGAAAAAACTTGTTATTCCCTCCCGACCCCAAGCCAGGTATGCCCCAGGGGGTCGAAGATCACGACTGCTGTCCTGCAGTCCTTTCCATGCCCCTAGAGCTCCTGCCCTCAGATACGCGAGGACGGAAGGGTGGGCGTAAAAATTGCATAGTTTGAAGTAAGTATAGCTAGGAAAAATGCAAATTACTTAAAATTTGTGATTTGTTCCAATGCCATATACTTACCCCAAACTACTTTCTTAGGAGACTTAATCCTTAGGAGGCAGGAATATCTAGGGAAGGATGAGTCCCTACATGGAAGAGGTCAGTCTCCCTCAGGAAGGAAGGAGGAGGGAGAAGAGGAGAGGGATCCACTCCGCTGGATTAGGGCAGAGGTGGGGTTCCCCTCGCTGTAAGGAGGCAAACCCGACTGGTGGCTAGAGGAGGGAATAAAACTATATGGTGTAATACAATGGTCTGTAAAAACGAATATTCCTCTCATAAACTCAGCTGAAGACTGAGGAATTTTGGTGATTACTTCAAAGGCCGAGTAGGGAAAGGGGGGAGAGGAGCAGGGTAGGATACGGAGGATGGACATGCCTCATATACACACTCACATTCATACGAAAACCTCTTCGTCTCTACCGGGCGCGAGAAGAGGACGGTCGCGAAGAACAAGAACACCATCTCCTTCTGGTTGAGGGGACCATCAGGAGGGCCTACGAGGGAGTGGGGCTGGTCCCCCCACAAGGCATAAAGCCCCATGACATCAGGGGTATAGGCACCTCCTTGTCTTTCTCCGAGAATCTGGCAGTCAGTCAGATCCTATGGGCAGGGGGGTGGAAGAGTCAGTCCACCTTTATGACCCATTACCTCAAGGATTGCACGAGAAGGTCCCTTGATGCCTTTGAGATAAGGCCAGTGGTGGTGGGCCAGTAGAGGGTCTAGCCTAACCTAGGGGGGTATGCGTCGTATGGATGTTGAATACCGGGGCGGAGTCCTTTGGTTCTGCTGAGATACTTCCTCACTGCCCTGACTGGGCAGAGGAGCGGGTCCTTGGGATCCTCGGACTTTGGAGGGGCTGGAATGGAGAACTCCACAAACCGCTCGTCTACCACTGACAGGTTCTGGGTCTTGGCTACGAAGGACGGCACGAATTTGAAGGCTAGTTCTGTCCAACCCCTTGAGGAGAGGCCATGAAGCTCCCCCACCCTATTGGAGGATGCTAAAGCCAAGAGGAAGACCGTCTTGAGGGTGAGCTCTCAGTCTGTGATATCCTTGAGCGGCTCAAAGGGGGGCTTTTTCAGAGCAGCCAGGACCCTGGCCATGTCCCAGAGAGGTACTGTCAGGGACCTGGGGGTCAGGTCTGTTGGAATCTCCTAATGAATAGGGAGATGTCTTTGGCATTCCCCAGGTCTACCCCTCTTTGATAAAAGACCTGGCTCAAGGCCACCCCTGACCCCTTTGATAGCCGTGATGGAGCGCCCCTTGTCCTCCCTCCCTCAGATGGACTAGGAATTCTGCGACATGGGAATCTTGGTTCATAGTGGCTCCAAGTTCTGTCCCTTGCACCAAGCCCCAAAGAACTTCCACTTCGCTTGGTAGCCTGCTTTGGAGATCTGGAGTCGATTGCGGACCTGCCTGAGGACACTGGAGGGAGGAAATGCATTGAAGTCTAGCCCGTCCCAGGGGTACTGGAACACGCCTTCCCACACTGCTGCCAGGTCCGGGACCAGGGAGCAGAACACCGGGAGCTTGCAGTTCAGGCTTGTTGCAAACAAGTCCATGGAGGGGGAGCCGCACCTCCAGATCAACTCGCCCGCTACTGCCAGGTGTAGGGACAATTCCGCCCCTAGGACCTGGCCTTGACTGCTGAGTCCGTCGGCAATCACCTTCATTTTTCCCAGAATGAACCTCACTGACAGGGAGATCCCGGCAATCTCAGCTCACTCTAAAACAGTGTCTGCCAGGGAGCACAGGGGTCGCAATCTCGGACCCCCCTGCTTTTTGACGTAAGCAACGACAGTGGCGTTGTCGCACATGATTGCCACTCGCTTGTTCCTCAGGGTGGTTTCCAAGACTTGGAGCTCTTTGAGGATGACCAGGAGCTCCAGTCTGTTGATATGGAGTTTGCGCTCCCGTTCCGACCACTCCACCCCTCTCATTTCTGTCCGTAGGTGGGCTCCCCAGCCCTCCCTCGATGTGTCCTTGAATAAGAGCATCTTCGAAGTGACGTCCGTCAGCGGAACCCCCTGCTAAGAGTTTTGTATCGTTTAGCCACCAGCGAAGGGCCTCTGCCAATGGCTGAGAGGGAGCTGTCAACTCCCATGGGTTCCTCCCATCCAAGGCCCAACCGTCCATCAAGTTCCATTGGACGGACCTCATCTTCAGCCTCCCCTGGGGTACTAGCTTCTCCAGGGAGATGAGGTGGCCTATAAGCCTCTGCCACTCTTGAGTTGGTCAGGGCGTGTCTCTCAGGGAGGAAGTCACTACGACTTTGAAGTTGGATATTTGTTCCTCCGAAGGGAAAGCCCTGGCTCTTACTGTATCTAGATCCATTCCCACCAAGTACACCATCCTGTTGGTGGACTCCAGGTGCGACTTTTTTCAGTTCAGGACGATACCTAGACGAGCACAGAGGTTCAGAAGTTCGTCCCTCTGCTCCATCAAGAGATTCTTTGAGTAGCAACCAATTGTCCAGGTACCGCAGGAGACCCATGCCTTTCTTGTGGGCCCAGGCGGACAGGAGGGAGAATATCCTTCAGAATACTTGCGGCGCCATGGACAGGCCGAAACAAGAGGGTCCTGAACTGGTATGTCGATCCCTCCCACCTTACACGGAGGTATTTCCTGCTGGAGGGGTGTGCTGGGTTCTGGAAGTATGCGTCCTTGAGGTCCAAGGACAGCATGTAGTCCCCTTCCCTCAAGGCCGCCAGCACAGAGCGAGGGGTCTGGGGGATGAACGCCGCACTGTCTGGCTCCCTCATCGGGGGAGGTTTACGTCTTGGAAGGGGATCCGGTAACTGTCCCTGAGGACCTGGACAGTCCAGGGATCAGCACCAAGATCTTCCCAGTCCCGCCAATGATTGGAGAGGTACCCCCCCCACCCCCCCCCCCCGGCGTCAAGTCGGGTAGGAGGCCTCACCTCCTACTACTTCCTGGGAAAGCGGCCGCCTTTACCCGAGTGAGAGGGCACGGACCTGGCTCTAAAACAGGAGGGGGAGGCTTTAGTGGTCCTGAAGGAGGGTTGCATTTCCTGATGGTCCCAGCCTTCTGGAGATAATTCTGACATAACCGAGGGGGCCCCTACCCCCAGTCAGGGTCCTTGTCTCAGCTTCTGTGATTCGATACTTCATCTTGGCCCTGGTTGCCTGTCCGAGGACGACGCCCGTAGACAATGGAGTCCTGGTCTGCCTTCCTCCACCGTTTGATGGCTTCTTCTACCAGGTGATCTAGGAAAAGGGATTCGCTCGACACTGGAACGTTCCCGAGGGCCTTCGCCTCCCTGTCCGGGAAGCCCCTTGGGAGGCGAGCGAGAACCGTGTCTCTCCGCCTCAGGACCCAATATGTCCATTAGGTCAGCAGTTGGGTGGTCAGGAATAAGCATGCCCCACCACGGGGGATGGGGTGTACTCTGGAGTGGCTGGACGCCTCACTGGAAGCAGAGTCGCAGGCCGTACCAGTGGAGCCATTATCCCACTGGCAGGCGGAGCATGCAGGGGAAAGGCCAATAAGGCAGTGGCGCCACCCTCTCACGGGACTGTCATGGAACTGCAAGCATGGGTGAATGCGAAGTGGATTGTCTGACCGGGGGAGCGGAGCAGGCTTTCAAACCGAGAGCGTGGAGCGGACTATCCAACAGGGAGAGCGGAGCGCACCGTCCGACAGGGGGAGCCGAGTAGACCATCCGACAAGGGGTGCTGAGCAGGCCATCCGACAGGGGGAGCAGAGCAGCCGTCCGACAGGGAAAGCGGAGCAGACACGCCCCGTCCGACAGGGAGAAGTTAGAGAAGGCCATCCGACAGGTGGAGCAGAGCAGCCGTCCGACAGGGAAAGCGGAGCAGGCCGTCCGACAGGGAGAGCAGAGTAAGCCATCCGACAGGGAGAGCAGAGTGGGCCGTCTGACAGGGAGAGCGGAGGGGGCTGTCCTACAGGGAGAGCAAAGCGGCTGGCAAACAGGTAGAGCATAGCATGCTGCCCAACCGGGAGAGTGGAGCAGATCAGCCAACCGGGAGAGCGGAGCAGACAGAACGACCGGGTGAGTGGGGAGCGGAGAGTACCATCATCGACTGCAAGCCCTGTCACGTCGGCTACTGCACCAATCCCAACCTCTTCGTTCCAGGCAAAGACGGAGCCTTACGCGCTCAACCCTTCTTATGGGGGACTCCATCAGAGGGAGAGGTCAATGGGGACAGCAGCGCACCCCACTTGTGAGACCAACATGGGAACCACAAGGACGGGTGAATATGGCACGGACTGTAAGTCCGAGGAGCAGGTTCGACTGAGGCGGCATGTCCTGTCACAGCGGCTACCACACCTACCCGAACCGCTCCAGTGGGCTATGATGGGAAGAGCGGAGCGTGCCTGGGGCAGAGAGGGTCGAACCTGCCCGACTCCACGTAGGCTGGCGCCTCTATGCCTCGTAACCCCTCCTAAGGGGCACTTCATCTGAGGGAACCACATCTGCCAGGAAAGGGGGTCGACTACGAGGGTATCATTCGAGGGGGGCAAGCGGTCCGCGCTGCGGTGCAACCCCCAAAGACATAACCCCTCCCTCCACCGAAGCACTTCCATTAGGAAGTCTGAACGGAGTGCGAGGGGCGCCAGTCCAGGACCGGATCTGGCCCACTGAGGGACCCGTCAGCTCCCTCTGCCTCTGATGGGTGCCAATGCCTCCAAGGACGTGACCCGGGGGCTCCACGGACTCGTAGAAAAACTCTGACGGAGGCCTCGGCTGGACAAGCTGAGAGCTCCTCTCAGGAGCAGGACCCTCCACAGCAGGATACACTGCAGCGGGACACTCCGCAGCTGGAGGCAGGAACTTGGCGGCGCTCAGTGCAGTACCAGCTTGTCCAATGACGGGGCACCCCGCAGACTACCACCCATCCATCGCTCATGAAGAAAGGTGGTATCATCCAACGGCACATTCTGTGGGGGCAATGAAAATGACTCCTTGGGCCTTGCCATTGGCGGGGGCCCAGCAATGGACTCACCTAGGTCCCCTCGCTGGGAGGGGACGGGGGGAAAAATTCCGACGACTCGCTGGCGAGTCCTGAAGCGGAACCGGGGACATGCTTCTACTCCTCAGAACTTCCGAGGAAGACTTTTTGGAGGGGGATCGAGGCTTTCTCTTCCTCCTTGTCGATGCCAGATCCCATGATGTTCCATCCATGCAACAAACTCACAACACATGACCCACACGAAAAAGGGCAGCCCCAACACTTGTTAAATAATGTGTGGGGGTCTATCTTCACTGGAGAGAGAAAAGCCCTACAAGCCCTGCCCTCAGGACCAGGGCCATGCCGTAGAAAAGAAGGCTCCATCTTAAAAACTATACCAATACATGCGTGGTCAGCACCCACAAAAAGGGAAACACAAAACGGAAACGGGCCAGTAACGGACGACAAGCTGAAGAGTGTGAACACTACAGTGACCAGGAAAGGACTGTAGGTCAGAGGCCGTGATCTCCGACCCTGGGGGCATACCTGGCTGGGGGCAGGAGGGAATAACAAGTTTTTCTGGTCGGTACCGTTTTGACATCCAGGATTCTCCTAAGAAAGTAGTTCCGGGTAAGTATACAGCATCAGAACAAAGAGTTCAGTTAAACTAAATCTCTAGGGTTATATATATTTTTTTCCCTCCACTGATACCACCCTTCAGCCATACATTTTTTATGTTTCTGTTCTCTAGCAAGGCCTTATAGGAGTGCCAGAAAGTCGCTTCCACAAAACGAGAATAAGTTTTGATTATATATATATATATATATATATATATATATATATATATATATATATATATATATATATATATACACACACACACACACATATATATATATATATATGTGTGTGTGTGTGTGTGTGTGTGTGTACGTGAATAATGCAACTTCGAATCCGGCTACCGCATTCTGTTTATTTCAAATAAAGATGGGCATACGCCTGAAGCCCAGTTCTATCGTAAGATTGTTCTTCATTTATCGTGAGCGAACTAGTCCAGTCAGTCCACCGAAAGACACCAAAAACTATAAATAAAACAAAACTCAGAGTTCGGACATAGGAGGCGATCCCTACAACACAGTAGTGAGGCTTCATAAAATCAACTGGACATCTTTCATCTGTAACCTTTTTCGGAGAGCTATGCCCAGATAACATCAGACGGCTTAAGTCTAAGAGTCTGATCTTGTAGTTTAGAGCAAAATTAAAGAGACAAGGTCGTTAAAGGAGGTTTTATGAGGGTTATATGGTCGCACCTTCCATTCCAGCGGCGCGAACCTTTGAGGTCAAAAGGCTAATTGTAGTGGGAGAGAAATCTCTTCAGTTTGATATTTGTCGCTTTATAAGATTAATGATTATCGGCGGAGACTGTTAAGTGATTTCTAGTTAAGTGATTCTAGTTAAACTCCATTTCAACCGCACCTCTATGGTCATTTGGACATCATGCATAAAACCAAGAAATAAATAAATAAAACGAGATATAAAAGACACTTTCTTAAAGCCATATCGTGCTTGATTTCTCTTATCCCGAGTCCCCTGGAAAACTGGTGAATTATTATTTTTCAAGATGCACCTCTTAATATTCATCTGTAAAATATTAGACTTAGGTGAATGTAATCAACACTTCCATGCCATATAGATGTTGTTGGTTACTTTGGTAAAAGTAACCAAACAACCAGAAAAGGGGCAAACAAATAGTATGCCGATTGGTTTTATACATATAGTAAAAAAAAAAAAAAAAACGCTAACACAAAAAAATAATAAAATCGACAAAAGTGAAGAGTGAAACAGAACAGAAAGAAAATTCATACAAAATATGATACAATTATGACTAAAAAACTGCATGAAAAAATTGTATACGAATATTCATAATATTAATATTAAGAAATTCATTTTTTATCCCCGACCAAATTTTTCCATTACATTACTTTGCAATTCAGTTTTTTACACACTAAATACATTTTTCACGAACGGGAAGACATATTTCCTCCATGAAGCGTCTAGATTTTTTAACCAAGCCAAGAGCGATTGTAGGCAGCCTTCAAAATTTCGTCTTTCAAGGCAGATTTTTCATTTCCCTTTCTCTTTAATCTTCTTGGGGAGCACAAATGCCCGTGAACGCACGTAATGCAGGCTAGTTTTTTTTTTTCAGAAAGTTTCTACGAAGTATTACGTTAAAAATTAATAATATAAAAACCAAGCGAGAATAAAGAACTAAAAAAAAAAACACAATAAAAAACATGCATCTATGAAATAAATAGCTGACGAATATATGCATGTCACATAACAAAATAATAATAAAGATTAATCATTATAATGACAATCGCCGTTAGCTATTCGTGCGAGGCCGTGTACTGTCGTGCACGGGGTTTTCCCCTACACGTCATTTGTGCACGAAAGGATGTTATCACGGTTATTTTTAGCCTTCCAGGTTAATGTTTACACTTGCTTAGAGATGCTTTGCTTAGTATTGTGAGATCATTTTCTTATTTATGGAAACGTTTAGCATCGTGTAAATATTTCCTTTTTCCTGGTTTCGTGATGTCCTATGAAATAATAATAATAATAATAATAATAATAATAATAATAATAATAATAATAATAATAATAATAATAATAATAATAATAATAATAATAATAATAATAATAATAATAATAATAATAATAATAATAATAATAATAATAATAATCAATAATAATAATAATAATAATAATAATAATAATAATAATAATAATATTCTGTTTGTACCAATCCACAAAAAATATATATTAATGAAAGGTTTTTCACTGATAAAAAAAAAAAACACAAAAGCAAAAAATCAATCACCAATTATACAACCAAAATTCTAAGCAAAGGATAACATATAATTAGCCCGTACGACAGACTTATTATACTTCCATCTTCTGTTCATCAACGTCGCCGGTAACAATACGGGAGGCGCGTTTATTATTATTTTTTCCGCGTCTGTTATTAAGCATTATGATTAATATATCTATCTAATCCATGGCCTCCCTAGGATGGCATAGAATAATTAATAACCGGATGACATCAACCTAGAAGTCCTATAAATAATGAAGGGAAACTATACTACTTATTAAACAATTCTTTGTTGATCTTCCTAATCAAATTAATTAGGAAAAAGGTTACAGATAAGGCCCTGTCTTCCTGTACCTGTAATACTTCACAAAGTATGATTCCTTTGGTAAGTAACGTTCTCTCCTTTTATTATCGAACGTACACACACACACACACACATAGATATATATATATATATATAAATATATATATGTGTGTGTGTGTGTGTGTGTGTGTGTGTGTGTGCATGTCTGTATACACACACACACACACACACACACACACACATATATATATATATATATTATATATATATATATATATATATATATATATATATATAGTACATATACAATATAATATATATATATATATATATATATATATATATATATGTTTGTGTGTATACAGGCATGCACACACACACAGATTATATATATATATATGTTTCATGAACATACTCTACATATAAATGATAAATGTAAACTTACATCGCATATAAAAAGAATCAGTCACCAACAATTGGTAGAGCGTCAACATCAGTTACTGGAAGTGACTCTGATCCATTTGTGGAAAAGACCGAAACAAAAGGCTTCAGAGGGAACAACAGAAAGCAAAAGGTAACTTCCATTAACACTCCCTATCTTTTTCAACAGAATATTCGCCGCTTTGCAAAGCATTAGCAACTTCGCAGAAAAACGAGTCAGCAATTGCATTAAATATCTTTTGTTGTATTTTTCTTTACGGAAAAAATAAGTCTCTTGACAAACGCGAAATGGAAACGGTAATGCGAGGCATGATTTTGCTAATCAGCAAATCTCGAAATGGATTACGTGCTACATATCCATGTTATAACAATAAGTACAAAGAGGCACAGAAATGGATTATGGGTACATATTCTTGTTATATCAATACAAACATACACACGAATTGATTACGTGTTACATACTCACGCTATATCAGTACATACAAAACAGACACACAGATACATTATGTGTTACAAATAAATGTTATTTTAATGCATACAATGACGCAGGAATGGATTACGGGTACTTATTTATATTACACCACTACAAGCAGACAGACACTGGAATGGATTGCGGGTACATATTCACATTACATTAATACATACCTACCCACACACACACACACACACACACTCGACCGGCACCAAGCCGTTTCCATTACAAAGCATAGCTCTATGACACGAGCCGAGTTATCTATTCGACCTACATGCAGTTTGCGTGCTATATAAATGGTGGGTTCTATCTCCCTGCATAAAATTGTTCAGCCATTATCCATCACGAGTGAAAATTAAAAGATTAAGCATTTATTTCTACGGCGGAAATTCGATGCATTTGCGTACGAGAGCCTATTTTGGTCTTTATTCCGGTGCTTTTATAATATGCACGGAACAAACAGCGAGGCATTTAAATCTTTACTATGTGAATGTGCATATAATAATATTATATATATATATATCTATATATATAATTATATGATATATATAATATATATATATATATATACATATATATATTGGATAGAGATTTTTGTATCTATAACTGAGAATATGAGTGCCACACTGAGTACCTAAAAACTCTCCTGATATCATCTGCTGATCACTGAACCACTTAACTAAATCTGTCAATGTTTATATAAAACATTACCACGGAGCGAGTCCCTTTGCTTCCTGTAAGGTCAAGTTCGACAACCCTTCTCCTTACCACTTCCTTTTGGTAATCTATTGACCCTCAGCTCGAATACCCAATGAAATGAAAGACTACCCAATAACAAAGACTATTCAATAAAAAGAAAGGCTATTCAATGAAATTAAAGACTACCCAAGAAAAAAAGACTATTCAATAAAAAGATAGGCTATTCAATGAAATTAAAGACTATTCACTAAAATGGAAGACTATTAATAAAAGAAAGGTTATTCAATAAAATGAAAAGACTTTTCACTAAAATGAAAGACTGTTCAATAACATGAAAGGCAATTCAATAAAAAGAAGGACTATTTAATAAGAAGAAAGGCTATTCAATAAAATGAAACTATTAAATACAAGGAAGGCTACTCAATAAAATGAAAGACTATTCAATAAAAAAAGGCTATTCAATAAAATGAATGACTATTCAATAATAGAAAGGCTATTCAATACTATTCAATAAGATGAAAGACTATTCAGTAAAAGAAAGGCTATTCAATAAAATGAAAGACTTTTCAATAATAGAAAGACTATATATTCAATAAAATGAGTACGTATTCAATCAATAAATGAAAGACTATTCAATAAAATGAAACACTATTCAATAAAAGGTTGTTCAATAAAATAAAGGTTATTCAAGAAAACGAGAGAGTATTCAATAAAGGGAAAGCTATTCAATAAAACGAAAGACTTTCCACCAAAATGAAAGACTATTCAATAAAAAGAAAGCCTACTCAACAAAATTAAAAAAAACGAAGGACTCCTCAATAAAAAAAGAAAGGCTATTCAATAAAAAAAAAAACTATCCGGTAAATACGAAAGACTATTCAATGAAAAATAATGTTCAACGGAAAGAAAGACTGTTCAATTGAGCGTCTACTCAATTAAAAAAAAAAAAAAACAACTACTTTTTAATAGAAAAGAAAACCTATTCAATAAAAAAGAAAGACTCTAAGTAAAAGGAAAACTATTCAATAACAATGTCTCTTAATAAAAAAAACAAAGTGTTCAATTAAAAGAAAGACTATTCAATACAGGGAAAGACTAAATTATTATCGGTGCAACTCCTACCCCGGCCCCCGCCCCCAAACCCGCGCCCTACATTTCCCAAAACAGCCGAGCCCTGTTACCTGAACCCGCCCACGTTCCTTCGACATTGATAACGTCTCCGAGGTCCGCGTCCATGTCACCGTGTCACAGAGACGATCCTGCCCATGTACCGTTCATGTTTCGGCCGCCTCGACGTAAACAACGGCAGTTGCGACAAACAACCGGGATATTGATTTGGCGGAGATCGTCTGAGTCGAGCTTACGGTATTGATGCTGTTCAGGCTAAATAGCCCTCAGTGTAACTAGTCACTATTTAAAAGCATTATTCAGTGCTTTATTTGCTTTGAGAGAGAGAGAGAGAGAGAGAGAGAGAGAGAGAGAGAGAGAGAGAGAGAGAGATTTAATGTCCTAATACAACAAAATTCATTTTCAATATGAATATTCCAAACTACAGAACTTATACTAAATGGTGGAAAACTCCAAACTAAAAATAACATTCTTAATGGTGGAATATTCCAACTACAGACCTCATTTTCAATGGTGGAATGTTCCAAACTACATAACTCGTTGTCAATGGTGGAATATTCCAAGGATCGATTCATTTTATAAAACGGCTAAATAATTGCTGAAATTAACTTCGTCCCAAATGGTTTTTTTGTCGACATCAAACAAAAGCCCACAATGACTTGAGCGACACGACATAAACAATCGCTTGAGCAAAGAAAAACAAACAGAAGAATATGCGAAACCCATGAACATCGGCATTGGCAAAGGATTGCACACACAAGCCAAGACACTTAGCACAGAAAACTTGACAAGCAACAACGAGTACAGATAACCAAGCAAGCAAGGACTCGAATCAAGATGGGAATCAAGATGACCAAACAAGCAGGGACTTCAGTAAAGGAAAGCAGATACAAGCTTCGATTTCAGAATTACCACGAATCGCGCTAGTACAGCGGGCTTTGATGGCAAGGTTAATTTCAGATTTAGTTCTGAATCTCTTACTAGTAGTTAGAATGTCACTACGAAAGTCAGATTTTAAACGACCCATTACTACCCAACAACTGTTACTAATATATTTGTTTATTTATCTGTTTTATTATTATTTTAATCACTTTGGCGGATCATTTTGATGTTGCCTCGTTGAAGAGGATTGCGCATTAGCTTCAAGTTTAGTTAATGTAGTGTGTCTGTTTGTGTGTATGTATGTGCATACATATATATACATATATGTATATATATATATATATATGTATGTATATATGTGATATATATATATATATATATATATATATATAAGATATTATATATATATATATATATATATATATATATATATATGTATATATATATATATATGTATATAATATATATTATATATAAATTTTTATCACATCATTGTGATTCATATACATGCATTAAGCTACAAATGTCCTTTAATATCCAATTCGCTCTACTTCAGAATTAGTATAATTTCATATATGTTAACCGAAGGGGAGTTTTCTAGTTGATAATTTCGTCCTCTCGTGGATTAGAACCAGCGCTGAGAGGAGAAATCAGGACTTCAGTGACGTTACCGATCGTTTGGCACTGGTTCGAATCCACGAGAGGACGAAATTATCAATATTAATTCCGAGGTAGAACGAAGTAGATATTAAAAGGACATTTGTAGCTTAATGCATGTATATGAATCACAATGATGTGATAAAAACTCATATATACATATATACACACACACATACCACACTTACAGCTAAAGCGCACCCCCCGCCAACCCTCTTCAACGAGGCCACATCAAAATGAGCCGCCAAAGTGGTCTGTGTCTCGGTCCGGCCATTAAATCTCCTTCGAGCCGTCAGACCGAATGGTCTGCTCGTCGCCTTAAACACGTTACGGACCCACTATCCAATTAAAAGCTGGCCCTCCCCCCCCCCCTCCCCTCCCTCTCTCTCTCTCCTTATCGGACCGACCATATCTTAATTGTTTCTCTATATTGCCAATCTCTCTTTATTTCTTTGGTCCTCTCTGAATTCAGGTCAGGCTGCTTTGTTTACATTTTCATTCTTGTTGAAAATCAAAGTTAATAATCACTTGACTATTTTTACATATTCCTTCAGTCCATTTCTTGATTTGAATACAACAATGCTTAGAAAATCTAAGTGATAATCACTGATTATTTGTTCACATTCCTTTTAATTCTTATCTTGATTTTAATGCAACAGTATTTGACGGGGTTTACTGCCCTTTCAAATATAATAAATATATATTCTTCAAGGCTTTCTCTGTATTCCCTTTTTTTCCAGTTTGTTTTTCATATAACAGATTTTCACTCGTTTTCGTTTTCAAAATTTAAATAAATACTATTCTAGTACTTTCACTCCAAATCTCTTGATTTATTTTTTTATTTTTTTTTCATTTACTTTTTTTTTCCATTTTTGTTAGCCTTTTCTGAATTTATCTAGCCTGATCCACTCCAGTGAAGAAATCTAAATAAACTGTTTCTGTGTACTGCTTCCTTAGTTTACAGTGCTCTAACTTTATGTCCAGCAAATGCATTGCGTTTAAAATCGAAATAAAAAAAAATGATCGCGCGAAGACTACTTTTCTATCAATCGCTATATAACACCCAATTGTCACGGACTTACACTTCATGCGTACGTGGCCCTTTAAGAGAGAAAGTGTGACGAGGAAGAAAAAAAAAAAAAAAAAAAAAAAAAAAAAAAAAAAAAAAAAAGGGGGGGGGGGTATTTTTAAGAAAATCAGCATACTGATGAAAATCAGGATATTCATGAAAATCGGTAATTCCAAAATAAACTGATTTTCCTAAATATACGAAAATCAGTATATTTAAGAAATTTCGCGTATTTATCAAAATCAGTACAATTATGCAAATCGGTACATTTATTAAAATCAGGACAGTGACGTGGCAGAGAAAGAAGCGAGGCCACGGGCCCTTAATGCAGGTACATCTCCCGACGTCACTCATAAAGTTTAAAACAAGACAATAATAAATGGACTTGCATTAGCAGTCTTAATCACGTGCTTCATTTGCATTACAAATACTGTCTGAACACTAATTAGAAACTGCATTATGGAATAACAATTCTCAAATGGAGAAACTGTACAGGAAGGTATATGATTTTTTTTTTTTTTTTTTCAAAATTTGATTTTGAAAGCCAAAGGCCGTTGGGATTGGCATTCTCATGTAGAAGCTGTTCAGGGAGGTACAAGACTTTTTCTTATCTTTACTTTTATTTTGAAAACCAGAGGCCGTTGGGACCGGCAATCTCATGAAGAAACTGTTCAGGGAGGTATATATGACTCTTTTTATTTTGTAAACCAAAGGCCGTTGGGGCCGGCAATCTCATGGAGAAACTGTTCAGAAAGAGTACGTATATCTCTTTTTTATTATATTAATTTTGGGAATCATAGGTCATTGTGACTGGCAGTCTTATGGAGAAACTTTTTACGCAGGGTACATGACTATAATTTTTATTCTAATTTTGAAAACCGGAGGCGCCGTTGGGACTGGCAGTCTTGTGCCTAAGGAAAAATACCAACGAACGGAGGAAGTTTAAGTAGGGCACAAACGCCACAAACGCCATTTAAATCACAGAATAGCATCAGATTTCAAAAGAAAATATTGATAAAAATATAACATGAAATTTGAAAACCAATTAAATTATAGAACAGCATTTTAGATTTAAAAAGAAAAAAAAATGATAAAGACAACGTCAAATCTGAAAAGAAATAAAATCACAGAAGTGTTTTTAAGATTTAAACAGAAAACTTTAATAAAGGCACCACCTAAATTTTGAAACCCAATTAAATCACAGAATCGAATCACAGATATGAAAATAAAACATTAAGATAGACATTACATAAAACTTAAAAACCAACTGAATCAAAGAACAGCCATTTTAGATTTAAAAGAAAATTGTTAAAGCCATGACGTTCGAAAACCAATTCACCACAGAACGGCATTTTAAATTCAAAAAGAAAGACATTACATCCACTTTCAAAATCAATTACATTACAGAACCGCATTTTAGATTTAAAAAGAAAAAACTAGAAAGACATCACGTAGAGTCGCCAAAGAGCAGCCTCAGAGACACGTCGATGTCGACATATTTACCGGGGCATTCTCCACAAAAGAAGGAGGAGGAGGAGGAGGAGGAGGAGGAGGTGGTGGTGGTGGGCAGATACAGAAACTCCTTCAGCAAAGACGACAATGAACTCCTTTAATTCCTATCGTCACTCAAGGCCATGCAGAGGTTCCTGCACAGATAGCTGGGCAACGGCACAGTGAGAGAGAGAGAGAGAGAGAGAGAGAGAGAGAGAGAAGAGAGAGAGAGAATTCTTTTCTTTTCTCTCACGAAGTCACAATAAGTCTCGCTAGCTGACCGCGTTCGGAGACGCCTTTTCACAAGGACGTAAATCAACTTCATATGAGGAAACACGTTGGTAACACGTCTCGAACTCGTTCTTCCTTTCTTTATGACGTCACAGGTAAGGAGGAGGATGATGCCAGCAAGCGAAGACCTTGCTTTCTGTATCTCTGTCTATACACACCTTGCAATCACACACACGGAATTTTATATTACATTTTATATATATATATAATATATATATATATATATATATATATATATATATATATATATATATATATATATGCTCACCTACCGTTTCGGAAGTCCCAAGTTCGGTTCGCTTTGCCAACGTGGAATCAAAGGAATTTGTTTCAAGGTGATTAGAAATTAATTTCTCGATGTAATGTGGTTCGGATCGTGCTATAACTTGTAGGTCCCGTTGCTAGGGAACCAATGGGTTCCAAGCCAAGTAATAATATCTAATCCTTCGTGCCAACCCTAGAACTGCTGCTATAATCAGCTTAGTGGTCTGGTTAAACTAAGATATACTTATTTTCTCTCCTCTCTCTCTCTCTCTGTATTATATATATATATATATATAATATAATATATAATATATATATATATATTATAGTATATATATTATATATATATATATATATATATATATATATATATAGTATATATATATATATGTATATATATATACATGGATATATATTAACATACATGTATATATACACACATATATATATATATATATATATATATGATATACTGTGCATACACACACACGTGTATATATATATATATATTATATATATATATATATATATATATATATATATATTATATATATAGAGAGAGAGAGAGAGAGAGAGAGAGAGAGAGAGAGAGAGAGAGAGAGAAGAGAGAGAATATCTTAGTTTTACCAGACCACTAAGCTGATTATAACAGCAGTCCTAGGGTTGGCACGAAGGATTAGAGATTATTAATTAATTGGCTTGGAACCAATTGGTTCCCTAGCAACGGGACCTACAACTATTGCGCGATCCAAACCACATGTTACCCACTCGTCCAAAGAGGAACGAGAGAGAGAGAAGAGAGAGAGAGAGAGAGAGAGAGAGAGAGAGAGAGACTAGTTTCCCCTCTCTAACCTGTCAGAAATTACGCTTTTCCTTTCCTCCTGTATGCGTTGACAGAGTCCATTTTTAGTCGACGTTGCAGGTCCGGCACTTTTTTTTCCATTTTTCCTTTTTTTTTAAACAACGACAGTTTTACTAACTAAATCTGCGTTATTTTTATTGCAAGTCAATTTCACTGACCAACGTTTGCTTGCCATTTTCGAAGCCTTTATTGCATAAAAACATATTTCGTTGCTTGCCTCCATTTTTCGCCAGGATTTTCCCTCACGTGTTTTGAATTTATTGGTTCGTCGTTTTTATTTCAGAACGAACTGTAATGGGGGCGCTCGTCCATCGCAGGTGTATAACGCAATTTGAAAAAATAATGTATTATGGCAATTAACCGTCAAAGCGAAAGTGAAGGTTAATGGATATGGCAGCCTTGCCGTTCAAACCCTCCACAGGATTTATGCATTGAAAGGAAAGGACTATATTCATCCATGCACCCTTGTATAGCATTCCCAACCATGCGTGTATATATATATATATACTTATAGATTATATATTATTATATATTAAATATATATATATATATTATTATGAGATAAACATTAGACATATATATATATAACACATTACCTTAGTATGTGTAATATATCAAGATAACATATTGTTTGCATACATGCTCAAATGCAAGCACTATTTTTTTTTTTTTTTTTTACTTTACATGTCATCACTTACTCATTCCATTGCTATCTAGGCTATTAAATCAGCCACACCCACCCTTAACATTTTGCAAATATTTAATCAAATAAGACTTCTGTAAAGATATGCAACAACGTACAACTTGACTCGGTGTCTTTATCTTGACTCAGTTTCTTTAACAAAATAATTTTTTACTCAAAACTGTCCGTAACAGATCACCTATGTAGATCTGATTCCGCAAATAAGTACATTCGTTATACTAATCTTTCACTGCGACAGCAATGCCACAAAATTCATTCGACAATACAGCAAATTCTGTAATCATCGCTGTAACGGGTTTTCTTATATGAAAAATGGAGAAGAACCGATTTCACAATCTTCCTACTGAAGCGTTGAAGCCATTCGTGACTGAGAAGTAATTCGGCACGGCTATCACTGAATATGCCTGACAACTGTCATAAAACCTGACACATTTGCAGTCAAATGTCATAGTATTTAAGAAAACAATTATAATTTGTGTATAAATATCTGAACACCGAAGCTTTGCTTAGGTTTCATTAAGCCCAATTATACTTATTTCCATCCTTCTTCCGCAATAATTTTCTAGATTCTTTTTTTCTGAACATTCGCCTTCTCTGTAGAAAACTTTTTTACCAAGCGCAAGGACTTTTGTATTGCCCCATAATATGTCGTCATATTAATATAATTTCCTGTTACCATCGACATACCAACATTATCTCGCAGATTCTAAATATAGCTACGGCATTTATCTAATCTTTGTGCCTATTTATTTGAAATGATGTTTATCATTATTTTATTATTATTCAAAATAACGACTTATTTTTTCTGGAAACCAAGGCAACCTCCTTTCTACAGCCTCTTAGACCATATCAATCTTACACCTGAATTAATTATCGAGCTGTAGGAGTTCAAGTGATAGCAACCAGATTTGCTAAACAGCAGCACCAGTATGCAGTAAATGTCCCTCGCTGTCGAACTTCTCAGTTCCAGAGGTCATTTTACACAGTTGGACGGTGGAACAGTCTCCCTGAGAATGTTGTGCAATTGCAACTTCTCAAGTTCAAGCGAAGATGTAGTGAATTATTATCCTAACACAATTCTCTTTGTATTTTAACAATCAACTTACATTTTTATCTGTTTATTTATCTATCAATTTTTTTTAATAAGTGATCTCTTCTTTCCGTACTTCCCATTACTTTGTTACTTCTCTCTAATTATCACAATATTCTTTGGGAGCTTGAATTTCTTACAAATGGCTCATGTGTGCTTGTTCCAAGTGAATAGAGTTCATCTTTGAATAATAATAATAATAATAATAATAATAATAATAATAATAATAATAATAATAATAACAACAACTCTTAGCACTTAACATCTGCGAGTCTTTTGAATAATGACGATTAACACCATAATTATTCTTGAATCGAATGGGAACTTCCACTAGTTTTGCTCAATCTCATCATGACAGCAAGCAATCACCTCCTAGCACATTAGACTGAACTCTCATTAAGAGTCACAGTTGAAGTTTATAAATGAAATGGTTACAAATGGTTTCCTGACATCATTAAGGTAGACATACTAAATGTTGCGCCTTTCGTTCCGTCAAAACATATTTTATTCCTGGTGACGATGACGATGATAAAAATAACCATCACGTGTACACACACACACACACACACACACACACACATATATATATATATATATATATATATATATATATATATATATTATATATATATATATATTATATATATATATATATATATATATATAATCGGGAACGTGTTGACTTCTGGCAAGTCGGATACGTAATACAAATAGGAGGACGGAAATGATATGATGCATCTTTCAACTTTATTTCCATCCAACGTTGCAAAGCATGGGCTCCATCATCAGGGCTAAAATGCAAAGGTAAAAAAAACAGTTAATACCAATACAAAAGACTCAGTAAAATTTATTAATGCTAAAATACAGATTTGTACTAATATATATATCATAAATCATTCGAGCTACAAATGTCCTTTAATATCTAATTCGCTATACCTCGGAATTGATATATTTTCATATATGTAAACCAAAGGGGAATTTTTAGTTGATAATTTCGTTCCCTCATGGGATCGAACCACCCAGCGGACAGGCACGAAATCAGGACGACATTGACGTATCGATTAGGCTAACAGTGAGGCTATAAGTTTATACCGATTCTGACCTTACAAATCACCGTAGAACTGGGTTTTTCGTAATTAGAATCGATATGCAACCCCTTCTACCATGTTAGCCAATTCGAACGTTTGATGAACGTAGCCATGTTATGAATAATTATCACATCACCGTGATTCATATAAATCATTCGAGCTACAAATGTCCTTTAATATCTAATTCGCTATACCTCAGAATTGATATATTTTCATATATGTAAAATGAAGGGGAATTTTTAGTTGATAATAATTTCGTCCCCTCATGGGATCAAACCACCGTCCAGCAGACAGGCACGAAATCAGAACGACATTGACGTTACCGATTAGGCTAACAGGGAGGCTATAAGTTTATACCAATTCTGGCCTTACAAAGTATCAGTTCCGAGGTAGAGCGAATTAGATATTAAAGGACATTTGTAGCTCGAATGATATATATACATATATATATATATATATATATATATATATATATATATATATATATATATATATTATATATATACGGTATATGCATACATACCAATTTCTGACTCTCATCAGGATCGAAAACGTCTCTCAATTGTAAGACCAGATAAGTCATAAAAGAAGCTGGAAACCTATGTACCACTGTCTGTACCTAAGGCTTACCTGGGGGTAGGCTAACTGCCTTGCATACTAGCATGTTTTCCCCAGGTTTTTTCCCTTCCCCGACCCAGCAGTGACCCAACTGACAACATTTCATTCGAATTATCCTTTCTGGGTGAATATGAGATTAATAACCAACAAGTAATCACTGGTGGAATAGAAATAAATTTTGACGCTCATTAGGATCGAACCCAGGTTTCTCAATCAAAAGACCCGGCAGCAGTTTGGTCTTTCAATTGAGAGACCTGGGTTCCATCCTGATGAGCGTCCAATCTATTTCTATTCCACAAGTGATTACGTGTTGGTTATTAATCTCGATCCTGATGTAAGTCAGAAATTTCTTTCTTATTGCACGCGTTACTGTCTTGATTATTAATATATATATATATATATATATATATATATATATATATATATATATATATATATATATATATATACACACACATATAAAAGCCTAGATGCCTCATCGGCCGGCCGGCCGGACATACGTCATCAGGTCCGCCATCTTGGCGCGGTAATCGTAAACAGGTGGTTTCAGACGTGGTTTTTTCTAAAATGCCTCAATATTGTGCTGCATTTGGCTGTAACAACATACGAAATTTACGTAGCCGAGAGCAGGGCATCACACTTCATAAGTAAGTTTATTGTAGTATGTATACAATATCATTTTTTGTCGGGAACAGCAGCAACAGCCCTATCTCTGCAATGTAATTGAATGTTGCAAAAGTAGTTATGGTTAATCCCGGGTTATCTTTCCTGTTCTAATAGAAAACTAGGGTTGCCATACATCATTTTAATCGCCAGAATGTAGTCTGTCCATCTGCTAGGGTCTCTGTTTCTTTATATTTGTTGTAGCAGTAATACAAGCAATAATACAGTGCGGTTTTAGAATATTTTCTGCTCAGCTCTATCTGTCTATCATGTTAAAGTTTAAGTTTCACACTTTCAAGTTCAGTGCAACTAAAGTTCTGCTGATCTATGTGATTTTTGTACATGTATTGTTATTAATCTATTTACCTAAATATGTATTGTAGATTTCCAAATGAAAAGGATCTTCAGAGGAGATGGGTAGTTGCACTGTGGAGAAAAGGGTTCCATGCTAGCAGCCATTCAGTTCTCTGTAGCAGTCACTTTACAGAGCAGGAACTCCATCTGATGAGTCACATGTAACTGAGTCCCCTTTTGAGAAAGACACTAGTCTAGTTGACCATAGTTATGCTGCTTCATTCACCAAACTGGTAGATAACATACTAGTTTATATGGCTGGGTGGGTAGTGAGGAAAGTTATGACAAAACTTTCCTGTGATGTCTGCCGTGCTAGCATTGTAAGCGAAGCTTTACCATCCACAAATGATGAAAGTTACCATCTTCTGCAAATAAAGAATAGGGGTGGTCTTGTCATACCCTCTGCAGGTACAGTCAAAGTTGTTCGTGTGGCAGAGAAATTCATACATCAAGGCCCTAGTGTCACATCTGCTGCCCACTTTGTCACACTGTTGCAAGTCTTCAGAGCTGTTCGAGCAAACATTGGAACAGATGATATATTTGAACTTGGTGATCATGTTCTAGAAACTCAAGAAGGTCTGTCAAACCATCTGTTTCACCTTACTGAATTGGTGGTCTCTTGTTTCTATCATGTAAGACAACACCACCTAGCTAAATTACATACTCCGCAATTGGAAGGTGGCAGCCTACGAAAAAAATGGTTAAAACAATATTGTTTAAGGGCCATTAAGTCAATAGGGTAAATCATGTATGGTGGACACTAATTTGATGTTTCTAGATTTCTTTCACTGCTTATAGCTATGTAATATTAAAAGTGTTAATCTGGTCCTTGTAATAAACTAAATGGCCAAAGCAAGGCACATTTATGAGTTTTTTTTGCTGATGCCTTTGATATAGGCTGCTAATTTCATATCAATGTATATAGATTATCATTATAATGTAGTATCATTAAACTTTTGGAAACAGCAATGAAAAAAAAACTTGTTTAAACTCCTGGGAATATTTATAAATAAATGAACAGATGTACAATAAATGTTATATATACATTCAATGTAAGAACAAATATCATGAAAATAAATCATTGTGCAATACATTTTGAGAGTTGATGCTTCAAAGTATAGACTTAATGACCCATAAGGTCACCCATAGCTTTAAATTTACATGCCTGACCAAACCAATGAACAGTTAGCTGAAGAAAATTAGACTGGCCTTATGATTGTGGCCTAAATTTTTCCAAAGCCAGGTCTAGAGGTCAGAATTCACCGAGGAAGCATCACCCATTTCCAAAAAAAAAGCTGGACAAGAACCCCCCCCCCCCCCCCCCACCCAGGCCTCAAAGGCATCAGCAGAGATGCAAAGGTTAGATAACACAGAAATCCTAGTTATTCTAGGGCCTACTGCAGTTTTATTTTAGGCCCAACCCCTACAGTTTCATGACCTAACCTTGTAGGCCTGTGCCAAAAATTATATTGGGGGAATTTTCAACAGAGCACTTTGAGAGACAAAGATTTTACTTATGTTGCACAGATCCACAGCTGTAGGCCTACTTTAGTAATCTGTCTTATCACAGCATTTCAAATTATTGTTTACAGCAATAGTTATGGGTAAATATTAACATTTGTGTACAACTAGCCCCCCTTCCCCCCCACCTGCTAAAACAAAGTCATTGCAAGTTAACTTTTCAAACAATAAGAACAACTTTATTTTATTAGATCCTTGTAGAGAATTATGTAAGTTTTGTAACGAGCCATCAGACAAGAAAATCCGTGCAATATTAAGCGAATAGTGGCGAAAAAACGTCATATACTGCAGCCTGCTGCATTGTTTGAATTAAACCACCCGCCCCCAAGATTGGCGGACCTGATGACGTGCGCCAGCCTATTCAGCTAGCGGCCGATGCGGCATCTAGGCTTTTATATCTGTGGTGTGTGTGTGTGTGTGTGTGTGTATATATATATATATATATATATATATATATATATATATATATATATATATATATATATATATATATATATATATATAATATATATATATGATATAATGAATATAGGTATCAAATGCTTAAAATTGTGTTCAGTGTTACGCCCCTATTGTTTGTTTGTTTGGTGTTTTTACGTTGCATAGAACCATTGGTTATTCAGCAACGGGACCAACGGCTTTATACGTGACTTCCGAACCAAGTCGAGAGTGAAATTCTATCACCAGAAATACACATCTCTCACACCTCAGTGGAATGCCCGAGAATCGAACTCGCGGTCAACTAGGTGGAACCCGCCAACACCATGCCGACCATGCCACTGAGGCGCTTTACGCCCCTATCGTTTGAGGAATATGATGAAATCTTTCAGACCGTGCAACAATCTTGCACAATGAACAGTTTCATGAGGCTGACATGCAGACAATGCTATTTGGAAAACCTTATTTCAAAAAGGTCTTGCTAATGAAGTCACGACATGGAGATCTTTGTTCTGGTGTGGAAATGCAAATCCTCCTTGTTGCTTCTTCCATGGGGCATGTGTCCAAGTGTGAATTGTCATGAACGTAAGCTAATGAAAAGTGTAGCTCAACTTTTGTTACAGAGAGAGAAAAATAAATAAGTTCAACATATGGAATTTCTCTTTAAGGTAATGTGAAATAATAGGCTAAAAGTGTTATAATCATTGATTAATTTTTTTTATCGACCTGGAATCTGTAAATTTAGAAGATAAAAATACACGGGGTCCAAACGACTAATCTGGTTACTGAAAATTACTTATGTTGAGTAACGGGAGAAACTTTCCATTTTTACAGACAATAAAAATCTACCCCAACTACATCTTACTTTCTAACACCTTTCCTCCTCTCTAATAAATCTTACCTGCCCTTCCCATCCACAACCACTACCTTAAACTAGCACGAATGTATTAAACTGAACTGGCGCTTGAAAGAGACTTTGTTTATGAAAAAATAAGGTTAAAGTATCTGAATACCTGAACTGAACAAGGTCTTTAATACTAGAATGCTCCAGAAAGTTTGATGCTTCGATATTCGCCAACTTTATTAGGTAAATTTCCCCACTCATTATCCTGTAATCTAGTGGGATACATTTTCCCAGACCCTTAAACCTGGACATCCTTCTAAAGACTTGTCACAGAATCTCTCTCTCTCTCTCTCTTTTTCTCCTTGCTTGAACTATGTATGGAATTTGTTCCCTACATCGTAAAAAGTGAAATTTTTTTTAATGGCTACACCCACTTCTCCTGAGGCTTCCGTTACAAAGCCTTCCTTCCAGACAGGTTTTTATGAATGTTTTTGCACGAACTTACCTGTCTTGAAGTCTTCCTCTCAGGAGTATCCTTTATAAAGACTTACTACCCAGAGTATCTGTCCAGTGTGTCAGTTAGAAAGATTTTTTTTCCCAGGCCGGCCTGTTCAAGTCTTCCTCCCAACCTACCACTACAGACTTACTCCCATTAACATCATTTATTCCTTTCCCATTAGTCCCTCAGGCATTTTAAGTTTCATCTTTTTTATTTTTCCAAAACTCCTTCCATCCTATTAACCTTCTTAAGTGGTCAACATCTTCCTTGAATAGTCCCCTCCAGTGATGGATATATGGGTGGCTTTTGTTATTTTTATAATGACGGGTGTATTCAACTAAAATAATCTTTTTAATTTTTCCTATTTCCAGAAAGCAGGTATCAATACAGCACCAAGGCGCGTACACACGCGCGCGCGCGCGCATACACCTGTCACCAATGCTATGATGAGATGACAGTTATCCTTTAATAATTCGGGTTCTACTCTGGGAAATAACATAACTTCCTCCGTTTCTCGGACGGCCACGCACAAACACAGACGTGCGTACACACACACACACACACAGACAATCCCATTAAAAGAATGTATAAACAAGTAAAAAATGAGCCGAGGATATTTTCAGCCCGCAGTGGTGGTCAGTGTTGTTGTATTCCCAGAAGCACGATCATGGCTAACTTAACCTTGAATAAAATAAAAACAACTTTAGCTAGAAGGCTGCAATTTGCTATGTTTGTTTATTGGAAGGTGGATGATGAATGTGTCAATTTGCAGCCGTCTAGCCTCAGAGGTTTTCAAGATCTGAGGGCGGCCGGACAGGAAAAGCCATCTCAAAAGTTTTCTTTAGAAGCAACAAATTTGAAATATTTCTTTTATGTACGTTTTCACATTTGAAGTCTTAAATATATTCATCTTTCTTTTTCATTGGTATTAGTTGAAATCTCGAACACGGCCCACACTAAGGGCGCCACCCACTCTCTCACCGCCCCCCCCCCCCCCCCCCCCCCCCCCCCATAACAGCTCCACACACTTGTAAAGGTAACTTCTTATGCCTGGCCAGCCAGGTTCCATGTGGTACATTCTGCATACATTTCATTAACGAATGCAGCACAGCTCTTAATAAATCGAATATGCTTTTGTATGCAATTGCGCGATATCCCAGGTTGCATCACTGAATCTCGGAAGAGAATCGGGAAGCCTAGTTGAATTTCAGATCAACGGAGAGAGAGAGAAAAAAAAGTCTTCGAGTAATACATGCAACAGATCATCAATCTATGAAGAGATTGCTGTATGTTGTTGTCCAACAGATCATTAATCTATGAAGAGATTACTGTATGTTGTTGTCCCAAGAACCTGTCAATTACGCTAACCTGTGATACGTTGTCAATTTCGTAACTGTATCCAAAGACATACTTCCAGGAGCTTTTGACTCTTGCTCTTCAAGTAGCTTGGATTTCAAGTCAATGCCTTTGCGGGCTTGCTCCATATGAATAGGTTTCATCTTTGGAATAATAATAATAATAATAATAATAATAATAATAATAATAATAATAATAATAATAATAATAATAAAGTAGCGGCTAATTAAACCCCTCATGAGGAAAACATCAGGTCCTCTTTTTATGGAATGAATCAATGTTTTGTGAAAAATATTCACACGAAGGTTATCATTTTTGGCGTCTGTATTCTTTACTATATAACATTTTGGCAAAAGGCCATGGGCTGGGACCTATGAGGTCATTCAGCACTGGAAATAAAGTTGAAAGAATCGTTATAAGAGGGTGGAAAGCAAGATATGAGAGAGATAATATAAACGGAGGCACAGCAGAAAGGAATAAAATGGTTTGCAGCTACGGGGCCGAAGGTACACTGCATATAACCGTAAGTAGTGCCTACAGTGCACGCGTGAGGTACACTGATGGCACTATACCATCCAACAAGAAGGACGCATGGTTGTCACCACACTAGAAAATTCAACCAGAAGGAGCATGGTTGTCATCACACCAGAAAATTCAACCAGTAAATCAATCACCTCTACCTTTCTTGGAAGCCTAAACATCTTCGACCGACAACTTCGTTCATTCCAACGTCAGTTGGGAACCCGGTTGCGATTCACAAGCCTCCATTTTTATGCCATCTAGACGTACAATCGGTGATTACCAATCTTTAAACCTCTAAAGAACCCCTGAAACAATTTTTCATATCCTAGGGAACCTGCATCTTCAGGCTGGCTCTCTCTCTCTCTCTCTCTCTCTCTCTCTCTCTCTCTCTCTCTCTCTCTCTCTCTCTGTCTTATATATATATATACAGTATATATATATATATATATATATATATATATATATATATATATATATATATATATTACTTTATATAAATCATTCTATATCTACCACTGCTACTCGAGCTCTGTAAATTCAGATCAGTGTCATTTACAATACCTATCTATTTCAAGATTATTGCGAAACCCTTGATGATGGCATAAGGAACCCGAGGATTCCACGGAACCCTGTTTGGGAATCACTGAGTCGTACATTTGTGCTGTCCCATTCTTGAACTGAATGAACTGAGATAGTTCAACAGCATTGTTATGAATACTCCACAATTACTGACCTTAAAAACTATGGTTCTCTGAAGACATAAACTGGCAACACTTCTACCAACTAATGCGATTCATCCCAAGTCAAAAGTACCTTTGAGAATCTTTTAAAATTGAAACTCCCTGAGAATTATAGAAAATACAATGAACTTGATGCATATTTAAAATGAGGCTGCAGTGAAATTTCCACAGGGATTTTGTAAATAGTCACATATAAAATGTATATTTATGTGGGCGGGCTGTTACACACGTCAGTCACACAGGGCCAAACAATTGGGTGAAGAGTCGTGCACATATTTTGCTTTAAAAAACCAGTCGAGTATGATATTAAAGGATAAACATATACCTTCACATACCTCTATGAATAACTTGCATAACAAAAATATTCATATTCTTCCATTCTTGATAGAGAGTTTGCTCTAAGAAGTAACAGAAGAAAGATTTTCATTTTTTCGTTTTGATCTAAGCTCACAATCAAAAGAACAACGCCAGTTCCTTAGGGAGGTAACACAAACCCCAATACTTAATACATGGGCTTCACAAAGGCTTAAGCACCGAATTCTGTACTTTTCGAACACAAAGAAATCACTCCCACAAAGCGAACATCGCGTCATACAACAGCATCCTTTGTTGTCAAATATATATAAGCACACCAACCTTTGTAATATACATTATTAAGCTATTTTACTTATTTCCAAAGAAGATGCAATTAGCTCTGTAAAGAAAACGCATCAAAGCACACCGAGAATAACAAAAAACTAATTGAACCTGGACATAATGGCAACTTCCACTAACTGTACTGCAAATGACAGGTACAACCATTTCTCCCAACCAAGGATACAAAAGTAATTTTTTACCCGAGAAATTATCCGCAATATAACACTTATTATTGATAAATACACCTTTAAATGATAGTATCATTTATTTTCCCGGATAGGAACAGCTGCAAATAATTGTCAAAGCTATTTTACAAAAATTCACTTGCAGATAACAGTAGCTATGGTTTCCAGTTGTGCATGCTGATAAAAGTCAAACTATTACCTAGACAAATAGGCAGGCATAAGATATTAAAAGGGTTTCACTAGCACAGCAGTACGTAGATGAAATAAAAGTAATTTTCATAATGCGCTATTGCGCCTGCTGGCAAAATATTATTTATCAAGAGATAACTGAGCCGACACTAATAGTTGAATGTTATAACATATACTATATATATATATATTATTAATATATTATAATATATATATATATATATATAATATAATATAATATATATATATATTCGGCAAATCCAGCAGGGTCCATCAAACACATAAAAAAGTCCATGGTTTATTACAAAAACGTTTCGCACATAACTCAGTGCATCTTCAGTCTGTAAAATTAAAACATACTTCAGTCTGTAAAATTAAAACATACTGCATATGGACGCATGGAACCATGCGTCCATATGCAGGATTCAAGTTGATAAGAAACATTTTTCTATTATTGGTGGTACAAGCCACAGTAACTACCTCACCACCCTTGAGTCTTTATACATTAAACGGCTGGTTCCGTCTTTAAACTCCAACGTATCTGCTGCTCCTCTATATCTAGCATAACTGAAGTCTTGGGTGGGTCTGCAGTCTTGGTCATTCGTTCTTCCTTCTCCACTCTAACAGGTTGTTAGGCACTGGGTCTCTCTTTTACTTTTGACACATTCTTGTGATGGTTTTTTAAAGTAAAGTTAATTCTTAAGTTTTTTCAATTTTTTGATATTTTTATTTACTTTTTAATGTTATTTATAATATTTTTAATGAGTATGTTTTAATTTTACAGACTGAAGATGCACTGAGTTATGTGCGAAACGTTTTTGTAATAAACCATGGACTTTTTTATGTGTTTGATGGACCCTGCTGATTGCCGATACAATATCTCGTCTGGAACCTTTTATATATATATATATATATACATATATATATATATATATATATATATATATATATATATATATATATATATATATATATATATATATAATATATATAAATATATACATAATATAATATATATACACATATATATATTATATATATATATATATATATATATATATATATATATATATATATATATATATATATATTATATATTTGTGTGTGTGTGTGTGTGTGTGTGTGTATGTAAAGTGGAATGGGTAAACAATCACCAAATCCCCTTTTTAGATGTCTTAATCATCAGAACTAAAAACTACAAATTCACAGTCTTCAGGAAAGTGACATTCTCATTTTCATACAAACATTTTTACGGCTATCATGACATTTCAGCTAAATTCGGCATAGCAAGCAACTTATTTCTTAGAGCCCTGAGAATTTGCTCCCCAGATTTTCTTAACAAAAAACTGGAAACAATGAGAAATAAACTTATCTTGTTAAAATACTCCAAGCACATAATAGAAAATGCCATACATAAAGCAAAAAGCATTTATTACAAACTCACAGAAAACAAAAACAAAAAATACACAAACAAAATCATAATCCCTCACATGGATCATTTACGAGATCACACAAATATTGGGCCAACCCATCCTTTCACCTTCACTCATCCGAATACACTGGGGAAATTCTTAATCAACGTTCAGCAGAAACCAATTTCTAAAGACATAGGGGTTTATTAAACCCCTTGTAGGGATTGTATGTCATTCTATGGGTTCACTGAAAAACCTCTCTCAGAAAGATTAACTCAACATAAACAATGAGTTAGATATGGACAATGGAGTTCAGCAATTTTCCATCATCTAAATAACACGAACCATACCATGGATTGGAACTCAACCCGAATTTTATACAAGAGCAGTTGTCATTACAAATGTTAGATGATAGAATCTTCAAAGATAACAGAATCAATCTTTACACTAGAGCCTGGGACTCTGACCATATAGACAATATCTTCCTTAAGGCAATGATGAAGTGGATTAAGACAATTAACAGAACTAACTTCGGCTTTGGGGTGAGCGCAGGCATCAACCTAAGGGCATATCTCCCAGTAAATAATTTCATCAATGTAACACCTTGTCATTCACTACTTGATAAGGGCGGAAGTGTATGTATATATATACACACACACACACACACACACACACACACACATATATATATATATATATATATATATATATATATGTGTGTGTGTGTGTGTGTGTGTGTGTGTGTGGTGATTATAATTGTCACAGTGCCCTCTTAACTTTTTAAATTCTTTGTTCTATTTTGGATATGCTTGTCACTACAAAACCTTGAGATCCAACTTCAAAGAAATATGAAGAAATCGAGATGTCTGGTAGCGGCCTACCGACATCATGATTTCTTCATATTTCTTTGAAGTTGTATCTCAAGGCTTTGTAGTGACAAGTGTATAAAAAAAACAAGAATTTGAGAAGTTAAGTGGGCATTCTGGCTATTACAATGACATACGTGCATTGTAAAATGACCAATAGATTCTCTCTCTCTCTCTCTCTCTCTCTCTCTCTCTCTCTCTCTCTCTCTATATTATATATATATATATATATATATTATATATATTATATATATATATATTATAAACATATATATATATAATATATATATATATATAAGATAATATATATATATATATAATATATATATATATATATATATATATATATATATATACATATATATATATTATATATATCATATATATATATATATATATATATATATATACATACATATATATATATATATATATATATATATAGTATAGATAAGAGAGAGAGAGAGAGACGAGAGAGAGAGAGAGAGAGACAGAGAGTAGAGAGAGAGAGAGAGAGAGAGAGAGAATCTATTGGTCATTTTATAAAACACATATGTCATTGTAATAGCCAGAATGCCCACTTAATTTCTCAAATTCTTTGCTTTTTTTTTTATACACTTGTCACTACAAAGCCTTGAGATACAACTTCAAAGAAATATGAAGAAATCATGATGTCTGGTAGGCCGCTTCCAGACATCACGATTTCTTCATATTTCTTTGAAGTTGGATCTCAAGGTTTTGTAGTGACAAGCATATCCAAAAAAGAACAAAGACTTTGAGAAGTTCAGAGGGCACTGTGACAAATATAATCACACTCACACACACACACACACACACACACACACACACACACACACACATATATATATATATATATATATACATCGGGAAATATGTGCTGAAAAGTATCTTAAATACATTTATGAGTGACAAAGTAAATTCCACATAACTAATTCACCTGAAGACCTAATCAACGGTAATCCTCCTGGACGCATGTAATTGCAGATAATTAAGAAAAGTGATTTACATTGAAACTATCCCAGCAGATAATAGTAACATAATTTATATAAAGAAATACACTTTCGGATTGCAGTAAATGTAATGAAGTATTGGCTCACACAAAAATATTCAAGTAGCTTCACAGGCATTTAATGACAAATCAGCTTACGGTAAGATTGCAAATAACACCGCCCGTTCAATCAGGAAACATGAGAGTATTGGTCTTGTTTTGAAGTGGTAGTAGAAAATTATGTTTGCCCTATGGATCCATTTCTAAGTTACATGGTCAGGGAGCTGCAAAGATGATATCTGCTTAAGGATTTGTTCAATTTCCTTTTCCAGAAAATCCGGGAGCAAATCTGTAAGGCTCTAAAGAATGAATTGCTGGCTATGCCAGTCTTGATAGAAATGTCATGATAACTAAAATATTGAATGCATGAAAGAGAAAATGTTGGTTTTCTGTATATGGTAAATTTGTAATGTGTCGTGTCTCTTATTATTAAAACATGAAGAAAATGAATTTGTTGTCTGTTTGCCATTCAACTTTATATTTGATGCTGGCATTAATGCATTAAATTTTGAAAGAAATTTATTGGGTCACAACAAGACCTGAAAAACGCCGGAGACAATTTCAATAGGGCATTGCTACCTAGGTATAACTGCTTCTTTGAATTTGTGACAAATTCACAGAAGCACATATACCACTTCACAACTTAAACTTTTAAGCATAGATGTGTATTCCCTATTCACAAAAGCCCCAGTACTGGACATTCAACAGTTTTTGAGAGAAAATCTAGCCCCCTGTTCAGGTAATTTCCCACTAGTCCCAGATAAAATAATAAAGTTAGTTGAATTCTGTGTATCAAATAGTCTTTTCATTTGGGGAGTCATTCTATAAACAAAAATTCGGGTGCAGCACGAGCAGCCCTTAAGGCCAATTTATCCATAGAATAATTTGAAACTAAAGTAATAAATGCAATAAAACCTAAAGGTATTCTGTGGATGAGATATGAAGATGATATCCAAACATTATGTAAAGTTGAATGGCAAACAGACAACAAATTCATTTTCTTCATGTTTTAATAATAAGAGACACGACACATTACAAATTTACCATATACAGAAAACCAACATTTTCACTTTCATGCATTCAATATTTTAGTTATCATGACATTTCTATCAAGACTGGCATAGCCAGCAATTCATTCTTTAGAGCCTTACAGATTTGCTCCCGGATTTTCTGGGAAAGGAAATTGAACTAATCCTTAAGCAGATATCATCTTTGCAGCTCCCTGACCATGTAACTTAGAAATGGATCCATAGGGCAAACATAATTTTCTACTGCCCCTTCAAAACAAGACCACAGGGACGCACAACAATAAAATGAAAATCCCATACCTGGACAGGATTAAGAAATTGACACCGACACTCGGAAACTAACCTTTTGCCTATCTAAATACCTTAGCCAAATCCCTGATTAACATCCAACAAAAGCCAATCCCCAAAGACACAGGAGTATATGAAATCGCTTTCCTCGACTGTGAAAAATCCTACATATGTTTTTCAGGTAAATCACTCCCCCCCGAGATTATAAATGTTCAGTTAGATATGGACAACAGAGTTCAGCTATTTCTCACCACATAAATAACCATAATCACAGAATAAACTGGAATTTGTCATGTATAATTTACAGCAGCAATTTTCGGTTTAAAAACCAAATGGTAGAATCAACTTTGATTAAACAAAGCAACAAGATAAACTTCTCAAAAGCAGCTTGAGAATCAGATGATATAGAAACAATTTTCCTTCAATCAGCAATTAAGAATGTTAAAAGATAAACTGTCAACAGAAGTGACGTAACGGCTCACCTCTGCATCTCATGGAATAAAAACAGCTTTTCTGTAACCCATCTCTTTCTTCACCTGCCTGGAGAGAGAGAGAGAACAGTTCTCGAAATATTGCATTAACTTTCTACATTTTGGGATTTTTATGGGCTCCTTTTCTTAAGATATAAATATCCGTATATGAAAGCTACAAAAGTTGCGTAATATCCAACTCACTCTCCTTCGGAAATATCACTGAAGGGGAGTTATAATTCATAATTTGTTTAGTACCGGGAGACTCTTAATACATGACAGTACGTATTCACAATGGTAATGTGATAAAAATTCATATATATGTTCTTCATATATATTGTCAAATGCCGCGCAGTTGGGTCCTAGGTTTACATATAGTTGACTGGATCCTAGGTTTAGAGTTAATTTAAGTAAATCGATGACTTGGCTCAAATTTACTGCCTTCACAACAGGACAATTAATCAGAGACTACAGTGGACCAACAAAGGGCAGGGAACAGAATAGTAATGTAATAATGTAATGCAGTGGAAACTATGGAGTCTACCAAATTGGTTCAAGAGAAACACTATCAGGCCACTTAAAGTATAATTTCGCTTAAAATGCAAAGATATTACAGGGGCTGCTATAGAACCTCGTGACACTGTCTACTATGTTACAAGGGTTACAAAAACTAACTAGTGCCACATCAGGTACAAACTCATGTAACTAAATAACTAGAATTTACTTCTAAGATTATCACATTCTAAGAGTAAGTAAGATTTCCTTCGATGAGTCTAGCACAGAACAGCAGGTAAATGCGCCACTCTTATAGTAAAATATGATCACCTGGGGAATGGTGCACTTGGCATATCGTAAAACACGGTTGCTTGACACACAGATGGACACAACAGGACTACCAGTAAATCTGCAAGACAGTCAAAGTAGCAATAACTGAAGCTAGGAATTTGCAGGAATTAACTCTACTAGTGGCGTACGTGCAAAAGCAGTTGCATAATTCATGCTATGATTTCATGCAGATTTATTTGAATATGCTTGCCATGAAATATAACAAATCACTAATCTAAGATATGCTCATATCACTTCACTAGTAACACGAATATATATGTGATGAAATAAAAGGTCACTATTCACTGGAACATAATAGGGAGACAAAATCCACAATGGATTGAGGATCTGGGAATAGGATGGAGGTTTTAGGAATAGGGACTGATTAACAAGCACTGATAGCAAATAGAAAATAAAGTTTACGTCACTCTACCAGGTGAGTCAGTGGAATTGAACTCCGATGTAGAATGAGCCAGTAGAATTTGTCATTGAGGTAATTATATCGTCACACTACCAATGAATGGAGTAGGTACGTTGTGACCAGAGTAGTCTGGTCATGCAAAACCATAGTGATGGTATGGAATGAGGTATAGTGGAAAGCTCATCTTTAGTATACGTCCAAGAAGGACTAGTAGATTTCTTGCATAAGTCTTCTGATAAGGCACTAAACAGACAAGAGTGCAAGCTGGGGCCTTTGAGTCTCTCTCAACTCATTATGGACAACTAGGTCTAGAGATACCTACAGAAGTAGGGTGCCATGACAAAGCAATCAGGGGAACTTATATCCCCGTCAGTGTGGTGACCATCTTGGATGTTTTCAATGGTCAGCTGGTATTGTTCGAATCTTTCACACAGACCTTCTTAATCCTCAGATAGTGCCAGACGAAAACAGTATTTCGACAGTATTTTGCATTTGTATTGTCAATAACAAAGGGAGGCCTTGCAAGAGAGAGAAAGGTTAGCAAGTGCGAAAGGCAAAAGTCAGGTCAGATCTTAAATGATTCGCAGATGGGTCAAAATGGGGATGGTCGTTGAAGCATAGGTGTTAATGAAGGCATCATGATACAATAGAAGAAGGAGCCGTTTGAGATGTGAATTTGTCTCCCCTTCCACCCGTTTTAACCAAATGCAGGTGGCCTGCTAGCTGATAAGAGTAAGGTGTGAGGCACTTAATGACAGCTATAAGACATATGAGGTGATTATAAGGAATTGGATACGAACTCTTACAGTAGAGTTGAGGGACAGTCAGTTTCCTGGTCTAGTTTGAAGGATGTCGTTAAGGCGAGACACAATAGTTATAAGATACCGCGATCTATGCCAATGTTTGGTAGGGATCCAACAGAGTGTCAGAGGCATTCTATTGTACTCGCTACGACCTGAGAAGACGTTTCTGAATGATGGAAAGGGTGCAAGCTATAGGACAAGCAAGATGAATCTAAACCGATTTATTTTGACACTAAGCTGTCATTTCTATCACCAACGAGAGTCTGGTAGTGCTTATGATTTATTTGACAGTGAAACAAATTCGAAGTAATTTTCCCTAACACTACCGTTCCGCTACTTACTCACAGGATGAAAAACAGCCCCAGACCAATCAACTGAATTTGAACTGATAAACAACCTTTCTTGCTTTTCATTTTCTTTTAGTTTGACATTGATCAAGAATGAAAAAATAAGACGAAAATGGAAGCAATATAAAATTATATGCAGCGATATATACATAATATAAGATATATATCTAAACATATATCATAGATATATTATATTATATATATATATATAGAATATATATAATATATATATATAATAATTATAATATAATATAATAATATAATAATATAGATATATATATATATATATATATATATAATATATATATATAGATATAATATATATAATATATATAAATATATATATAGATAATAATATATAATTATATATATATATATAATATAATATATAATAATAATATATATATATAATATATAATTATATAATACATATATAATAATATATATAATATTAATATATTAATATAATATATTATATATTAATATTATAATATATCTAAATAATATCTAATATAATAATATATCTAATATATATATTATATATATATATATATGTGTGTGTGTATTTTATGTGTGTATGTGCCACATATAATTTGAAATGCATTGAGAGCCAGACTTGGTATACATATGACTTACCATCTGGAAAAGAATACTGTGGGGGCAAGACATCACTGACACCAAAGGGGGGCATGAGAAGGGAGTGAAATATAAAAATATCCCAAAACAAAAGATATTAGTGTCAAATTCATAGTTTTTGAGGTCGCTGAGATGAACAGTGACACTCCAATGCCCTATAAGTCCAAGTTCAGTACTGATAGGAAAAGGGGGGTGAGAAGGGGTGGGAAAGGGGCGACATGTAAAAATAAACCAAAATATTAGTGTCTAATCCATAGTTTCTGAGGCCACTAAGATGAACAGTGACACTCTTGATGCCC
>NC_087218.1:27829884-27844884 GCF_015104395.2 Macrobrachium nipponense | reverse complement strand
GCTACACTATACAAATTCAATTTACCTGCCGTGTAGTCTGTGATGTACTAACTATAATCCGATCCCATTGTTTAGCTATTGGGAAGCTTTGCTACATTTCTGAATATATTTATAGATATATAGTATAATAATATAATTATATATATATCTATATATATATATATTATGTATGTATTTATGCATGTACCTATGTATGTATGTTATTTATATATATTATATATTATATATATATATATATATATATATATATTATATATATATGATATATATATATATAATATATATATATGTGTATGTATGTATATGTATGTATGTATGTATAGTATATATATATATATATATATATATATATATATATATATATATATATATATATATATATATATATATATATATATATATATATATATTATATAATATATATATATATATATATATATTATATATATATATATATATATATATATATATATATATATATATATATATATATATATATATATATATATATATATATATATATATATATATATAATATATATATCTTAAGAGTTTTTAGAACCCAATGATACTCGTTTAGACAAATGAAAGAAACCGCTAACAAGAAACTGCCTATCCTCCATCTGTGTCTGAAACTGAAATGGAGGACTAGGCTAATAAACCCACCTAGATACAAAAATATACTTTTTATTTCCCAAACTAGCTAACATTAACATGGAACAAAATGAATACATTAAAGTGGAATTAAATGAATAAAGTCGGACCCCCAAAAAACCGTAAACTGTCATTTTCCTCTCCTGAACCAGGTTTAAGTAAGTACCCCCTTAAATCTTACTGTTTGATTAACTACTCCATTTTTAATAGTCAATTAAGTCTTAGAGAACCCATTCTCTTATATGGTGCCATTGAACCCATCTGAAATAAAGAGACCACTCCACATGTGGAAGTTAATCAAAATAAATGTGTATGCACCACACTTCTTTCTCTCTTTTCACTTCAAAAATTAACTTTTTCAAAGTCTTATCTTGCGTTACCTTATTTGATGGGCATTCTCAAACCACTCCCAGGTGTGTTCTGCACACTGACACAAGCAATTAACCCTTAAACGCCGAAGCGGTAAAAAAAAAAATGTCTCCCGTGTGCCGGAGGTATTTCAGAGTGAGCGCGGAAGCGGAAAAAATATTTTTTTCAAAAGATCACAGCGCGCTTAGTTTTCAAGATTAAGAGTTCATTATTGGCTCCTTATTTTTTCATTGGCTGAAGTTTAGTATGCAACCATCAAAAATGAAAAAAAATATCATTATCATATATAAATAATGCGATATATGATAGCGCAAAAACAAAATTTCATATATAATTGTATTCAAATCGCGCTGTGCGCAAAACGGTTAAAGGTAACAATTTACTTTTTTTTAGTTGTAATGTACACTAAATTGCGATCATTTTGGTATATAACACATTGTAAAACGATAAAAGCAACAGAGAAAATGTTATCACAAAATAATGCATGAATTCGTAACGTGCGGACGTAAACAAATATTTTTTTCAAAAATTCACCATAAATCTAAATATTGTCCTAGAGACTTCCAATTTCTTTCAAAATGAAGAAAAATTATTGAATATTACTATACTGTAAGAGTATTAGCTTACAAATGCAGTTTTCGACCATATCTGATGAGTTAAAGTTGACCGAATGTCGATTTTTTTTATATATATTTTTTTATATGCAATTATTTCAGAAATAAGAAAAGCTACAACCTTCAAATTCTTTTTGTTTTATTCTACATGAAATTGCACACATTTTCATATATAAAACTCTATGAAATGCCTAATATGAAACGGAGCAAATATTCCGAGAATGGGACGTACGCATTTCGGAGATTTGTGGCGGAGAACCCGCGCACGGAGGGAAGGAAAGTTTTTTTTTTTTAAATTCACCATAAATCTAAATATTGTGCTAGAGACTTCGAATTTGTTTCAAGATGAAGATAAATGACTGAATATTACTAGACTTTCAGAGTTTTAGCTTACAATTGCGTTTTTCGACCATTACGTTAGAGTCAAAGTTGACCGAACGTGGCTTTTTTTCTATTTATCGTGATTTATATGCAAATATTTCGAAAATGAGAACAGCTACAACCTTCAATTATTTTTTGTTGTATTCTACATGAAATTGCTCACATTTTCATATATAAAACTTTATGTAACGGCTAATTTAAAATGGTGCAAACATTACCACAATCGCACGTATGATTTTTTCGGAAGAGTTATTGTGCGGACGTAAAGAAAATGTTATTTTTTTCATAAATTCACCATAAATCGAAATATTGTGCTAGAGACTTCTAATTTGTTGCAAAATTAAGTTAAATGCTTGAATATTACTATAATATAAGCGTTTTAGCTTACAATTGCTGTTTTCGACCATTTCGGTAGAGTCAAAGTTGACCGAAGGTTGAAATTTTGGCACTTATCGTTATTTATATAAAAATATCTCAACACTGATAAAAGCTACAATCATGAGTATTTTTTAGTTGTATTCTACATAAAAATGCACACATTTTCATATATATTACTCCATGTAACGGCTAATTTAAAATGGTACAAAAATTATGTCAAAGTGACGAAATAATTTCCGAGATGTGTCACAGATACTTTTTAGTGCGGCAAGAAAGAAATTCGCGCTTACGCGCCTGCGTAACGATTGTAAACAAAACAACACCTCGATCCGAGAACTCCCAGCATCCCCCAAGGCGCGTGATTCAAAAGTTTTCGGCTGGTAGGCCTATAAGTATTTTTCCGTGAATTTAAAAAAAAAAATATTTTGAGTCGACGTATGGTACGTCCATTCGGCATAAGGGAGACAATTTGACTCGACGTTTAATCTGTCCATTCGGCGTTTAAGGGTTAAAGAGAGTCCTCTCTTCTTTTCATTACCTATCATCAAGCCCATATATCATATGCTATGAACACACATGAAGACACGCCTGTGGAGCATCTAGCAACGATGGGTGCCGCATGTTCCTAGCATGTGATCTCTGAGGTGACGCCGATTGCATTGGTCATCATTCCTGGCTGTTTTTCATTTCAGCATTCTTCAAGGAGCCTAGCGCTTGTCACTAAGCACTTGTCTCTAACCGGAAAAAGCCGAGATTAACAATTCACTACCACACCTTTTTTAAGATGGCTCGGCCACCTATGTCTTTTGTGCACTCCCGTCGCACACCACATCAGCAACTGGTATATACTGGTTCATATTGTTTGCAAGATAGCCGCTATATCACATATTTTGACTATCACTATGGATACCATAACAGCAATCAATGGAGCTGTGTAGCGTTCGTCGAAGAAGAATTCATTCTCGTAATTATCCTACAACGGTGGGACCGCAACTGTCTCCAAGATAGGCGGAACTTGAACTGCCTCGTGGTTTCATGTAAGTGTTTCACGAACACCTTTGTCGAATAATTGTAGACCCCAGCTGAGCACGTGAACCATCTCGAAACAATTCAGCATGCACCATTATCCAGCCTCTGCGACCCCTGTAGGTGTATCCAACACCCCCATCGCTGAACTGTAGATTCAACGTCTTCCGATGAAGGAATCGTAACCACCACCTCGTTGTCAACGAAATATCCCGTGACTTCCATGCAAAGGCGATCCATAACATCACCCCTCGTGCGTAGATTCGACCTCTGGTACTGTAGAACTGTCATCACCATTGCATGAAGTAGGGATTTCTCTAAAGTCATTGTGTGTCCATATTTGAAAAGTCTACATGATCATAGAATAACTAAAGTCTTGCTTTACCACATGAATCTGTCATTAACTAATATACCCAATCTCATAGTCAATTATTAAAAATTCCTCACTAAAACAAAATATGTTCTTTACCCACTGAATCCTTATAAGTAATCCTATATCTGACAAATATACTATCAAAAACCCCCATAATGTCTATACAGCAAAACCCCTGTACTGTTTATATAGTTAACGGCCATCAAATATAATGCAGAATACCCTTCTATCTGACACATACCCCGATAAATTCTACCTCCTATCTATGATAGAAATGCTACGTAAAGCTTAACCCTGATTACAAATATCCCTTGTAGGAAAAAAAAATAATAATTAAACTTTTCCCATTACAAAATGTACACGGAGAGAAAAAAAAACATATATATAATCCAGCGCTTTTCCACATAAACGCAGTATGTACCATTACGTAATTTGCTTCCGCAACATATCCCATCGACCAGAATTGACCCCTTACCTTCATCTCCATGGAATGTCATAATCGACATCCCTGAAAACAGTGCAAATCTCCGAGTAATCAACTCCAAAAGAAAAAATCAGCAACCCGTCTCATCACAGCATTATCAGTATTAATCCACCTGTGAATACCTCGGGCGCTCATATCACACTATAGACTTGTCTAGTCAAGACTTGCAACCTCAGAAATCGTTAGTCTTCCGAATGGCCCAAAAATTCTTTACTGATACTATATAACCATGTTCCACAAAATTATCCCTAAGGCATCCACAAAGGTACCCAAAAATTGTCCTCAAAAACATAACTCATTCATGATACTACCACATGTATGTAAAACCACATAACCACCTAGTCGGGATATAAACCACAGAAAACCACAATTCAACAATTATATACCGCCAAATATAACAACTGGTGAATATAAAAATACAACCCTTCATAAGGACCCATAAAACCAAAAGAACCACAATACCCCCCCATTGGCTCGTAAAACCACAGACCACCGCAAAAAATTATAACCACAAAAAAAAAAAAAAAAAAAAATCCACCACCAAAGATTATAGCCACAAAAAATTCAGCCCCAAAAATTCACCACCAAAAAAAAAAAAAAGTCGCACAAATTCAATCCCAATAAACCAATACTGCCACGGACCACCACACAGGCCTGTTATAATATTTCTCAGCTTAACAGATATTTGCCATACTTTCCAACCCGATTTCCCACATGAAATAATTACCTTTGGTTTTCACGCCAAATCGCCGCAGTTTGCGCATAAGAAAAATAGTAGAAGAAATGAAAGAGAAAAAAAAACATATCAAATTAAACTGACTAAACAAATTTCACCATCTATTTGCGAAACCAGAAAAAAATGCAACTGCGCGACATCATATTAGTTACCACAACCAACTCTTTTCAGTTTTGATATATGGGTTAATTTCGACCAACCTATTTTTTCCTCCAAGACTATAATTCTGTTTCCAGTCTTTTCCTCAACGACTAAAAGGACCCTCAAATTTCGGACCCAATTTGTAATCTAGTTCATTTCTCACGTTTATTTTCAGAAATACCTTGTCTCCAACATTGATTTTAGGATCAGATGTTCTGCTATTACTTCTTTCTACCATTTCCCGGGTCATGGCCTCGAGATTACAGCTGAGACAAGCGTGTCTCTCCTTCGCTGTGGAAGTTAATGCTTCGATTGTGTCTTCCCCATGATGAGGTATAGTTAACAGATCAAATGTACCTCGTGCTCGGCAACCAAACAAAGCTTCAAATGGAGACATTTTAATGGAATCACTAACCATAGTGTTAATATTATCTCGAACAACATAAATATATCTATCCCAGTTTTTATCATTACCACCTACAGTCTTCCTGTATGGAATAATTGTTACTTTCTGTATCCTCATGACTTCCGCCAAGCATTCTAAAGTTTTGTTTACAAATTCTCTGCCAAGCATTCTAAAGTTTTGTTTACAAATTCTCTGCCATTGTCGGTCAATAAAACCTCGGGTGAGCCACATCTGCAAATGATACCATTGAAAAATGCTATAATTACTTCCTCACCTGTTTTATGCTAAGTGAAAAAATTTCTACTGTCCTTGTAAGTTCATCTATTACTACTAACAGGTACTTATTCGCATATCTAGATTTACAAAAATTTCCTAGGATATCCATATGTATTCTCTGAAAAGGTCTACTTGGTATCGGATACGACCCTAATTTGCATGAAGTTATACCTGCAAACCTGCAAGGATTTGCAAGCATTGCACACTGTACAGTTTTACACAAAATTTTTCACATCTTTCCCCATGCTTTTCCAAATATATTTAGCACGCACCTCATTATACGTTTTTTCTATCACCAAGTGTGGACTACCGAACTTGCAATGTACTATATCCTAAACCACTGGGATCAGGACTTTCGGAATTATGATCTGTGTCATGTCTCCTTTACTTTCACTAGTCCTCAATTTATATTTAATATTCCTGACCAACAGATTACCTTCTAATTCTAAACCCGAAAAAGGTAACTTATAACCTTTCCTGACTAATTACCTTCTAAGAAATGCTTCTGTGTCCGCCAAAATTTCATCTTCATCTTGCCTTTGCTCTAAGAGACGCATATCCCATTGTATAGAATCGCTAGTGACTAGCGCAACATGAGATCCTTCCGTGTCATGAAAACTTCTACTAAGGGTGTCCGCTATTACATTTAATTTGCCTTCTATATATTTGAGCTTTGCATCAAAGTCCAAATTGGGCTTATTAAAAGATCCAATAATGGCTTATGGTCTGTAAGGACTTCTACTTTATTCCCCATCAGTAGCATTTTAAACTGAACCAAACTTGATGCTGTTGCAAAGACTTCTTCATATATGGTAGCCATTACTCTCTCATTGCTGCCCTTTGTCTTAAACTTCCTGCTACAAAAGGCTATGGGATTGAATTTCCCATCAAACTTTTGCATAAGGCAAGCACCTATACCCTCCTGACTGGCATCAGTCACTAATGTGAATGGTTTGCTGAAATCTAGAAATTTCAGTACTGGGGGATTCATTAACACATCCTTAAGTTTCTGAAAACTATAACTCTGGGGTTTCCCCCATTGAAATTGAATGTCTTCCTGCAATATATCTGTTAGAAGGGCTGCTATGTTAGAAAAGCCTTTCACAAACCTACGTAAGAAACCGGCAATACCTAGGAATGACTTAATTTCTTTCTTTGATCTCGGAGTGAGAAAATCTGCTATTGCTTTGACTTTATCATCGTTTACTCTAACCCCTTCCTTGGATATGACATGGCCTAAATATGTGATTTGCTTTTTCAAGAATGAACACCTAGCTAGCTTAATTTTCAACCCTGCTAATCTAAACCTCCTAAGTACTTCCTTAAGCACTTCCAGGTGTTGCACGATCGTGTCTGTTGCGACTAATATATCATCCATGTATACAAAAACATTTTTACCCAATAACCCGTGCAAAACTGTGTTCACCAACCTGGTAAAAGTCATCGGACTGCCTGATAAACCGAACGGCATCTGTGTAAATTCATAATGTCCCTTGGGCACTGAAAAGGCTGTATATTCCTTACTACTTTCACTAAGAGGGACCTGCAAAAGACCCTGCGATACATTAACTGAGCTATAAATATTATGTCCCCTGATTTCTACAAAAAGATCTGGTATGCATGCAACTGGATTGTGGTCAGGGATTGTTTTTTCATTTAAACGTCTAAAATCGACGCATACACGGACAGAACCGTCCTTCTTAGGCACTGCTAACAGAGGAAAGTTGTATGTAGACACACTAGTCCTAATGATTTCTTCCTCTTCCCATTTATTGACCTCTTTCTCTACCTGTTCTCTGATTTTGAAAGGTATGCAGTATGCAAGAATATAAATAGGTTTTGTGCCTTTCTCTAAGTTTACCTTATGTTCTAACACATTAGTCAATCCCAGTTTATCACCTTGTAAAGCTGCTGTATCCCCAAATTCTGCCAAGAGCTCGCTTACCACTTCAACATGCTCACTATAATCTGCATTAGCTACATGCTCTCTAAATATTCGCTTCCTTGATTGCATTTCTGCCTCTGAAAACTCATATTTCCCCTCTACAACAGCCACTGAACCACTGTCATTACTCCAATCTTGGGAGATCTACCCCATATGTATTCTTCTGGTATTTCCTAACTGTATCATTACAGTTCAGTAATTCTATCCATGTATTACCAGTGTTGGATACACTGTTCACTGATGCTGTGCTAATAATCCCTCTTAGTTTCTCACTACCCTCAATTACACACACATCCGTGGGTTTTCTCACTTCCCTCAACTTGACTTTTACCACAGTCTTTGAACCTGGCATTAAAGCAACATCTTCTAATAAAATACATTTATACTTGGGTTAGTACCTCTCCGCTCCACGATCCCACAAATATCACCATCCATGGTTCTCACTACATCCACCCCATTGTTGGTATCAGTAATAATATCAATATTAGTATCAGTATCATCAATATTAGTATCAGTATCACCACCCATAATGCCATTGTCACATCCACCAAAGTTGTTATCACTGTGGCCCCCAATATCCCGTTTAACATCACCACAGTTATTTCCCGTATCATCAGTGTGGGTTTTGGTATCATCACCATTAGCACCGCCAAACGCACCCTCTTTTTTCAATAATCTCGATATCCTCAGTTTCAATTACATCCTCAAAAGGGAGAAAAACACCAGGTATTCTAACCGTTATACCACTAATACCCGCATGGACCGAAATATTGTGTCTCCTACATGCACGATGACCCAGCAAAAGTCTGTTGCCCAACGCAACCCCTTTTATAACCAAAAATGGTTCTATTAACACTATCACCGAGAGTAAATCGTATTCTAACACAACCCAGGGTGTTTAATCTATGGGCTTGCACATCACACACCGTCTCCGTTGAGGGTTCCAAAGGGTAATGGGAAAACATGGATTGATACAAATTATGATCCAGTAGGTTGATACTCACACCGGTATCAGTGAAGACTGGGATATCAACATCCTCTACTGTTCCATAAACTATAGGCCTGGGCTCTGGGGCGTCCCCCACGAGACCACAATGGCATGTAAAAATCATCTGTACCCTTTTTGTTGATCAGCTTTCCAAAAGTTTTGCCGATCCCTTTGCCCTCTTAAGTGAACTGCCTGGGAAGTTCTCGTATTATAACTCCCAGAACTTTGAGGTGTAGGACTCGCATATTTCCGTATCTGAGACGGACAAGATTGCCATTAGTGATCCACACTCTTACACATTCCACAATATTTGACTCTACATACTTTCTTTGTGTGCCCTGGTTTATTACAATTGTAGCAACGCAACTGCTTTTGCCTTTGATCAATCGATCTTCTATTATATTCTACTTTTGCACACAAACGGGGAGAAGGAAATTCTGTCTCTCTTTGCACCGTATTTCTCAGACCAATCCCATTAAAAAATGTACTATCTACAGTGGGAATTTAGACATTTGTTTCTGAATTTGGGCATAAATTAATTCTTCGTCTGATGTATGTTCAATCTTTTCATCAAAACTGTCCACTATTGCGTCCAGTACGTCGTGTAATAGCATCGCAAAATGGATCAGTTTATGTAAATTGTCAAGTGAGAAATTACACCCATTAACCCATTTAGATGTTTTCAATTTTTGTATCCATTCTCCTGCTAAGTCAAAAAGCTTTGAGCTATATTCAATAAGGCTAGTTGTGCCTTTCTGGAATTTATATAGCCCTCTTAAATCTCTCACCATATCCCCGTGTTCCTTTGAGCCATAAGCTGCTCTTAAAAATGCCTGTAAATTGGTCCATGACCGGCATTTTGCATATTGAAAGCTCCAACAACGGAAGGAAAGATCACCCTTCTTGAAAGCTAACAAGGCTTTCGCCTCCGTGAACGCCTCTATATCATCTGTAATCCCTTTGGCACTTAAATAGTTATTCACCCCTTCAATAAAAATTTGCACCGAGTGTGAAAGAACTCCGTCCACAACCCCATGAAATGAGCTCACACACGCATTAACATTTGTAATCCAGTGAACCAGAGTCTGCGTACCACTTGCGTCAGCCATTTTGCTTTCTTTACGAAAACCCTTATACCTCACGATCTTCCCTGACCTCAGTAACATTAATATATTTATGCACACCCAAATCCCAATCCAGAAAAGTTAATAATCACCATCCACCAATAAAAGATAAAAATAAACATGCACCGCGGTCAGCAAACCGCCATATGAACAGCTGTTAATAGGAAATACAAGGTTACGCCGGAAAAAAAAAACAAAAAACAAGAAGACAAAAAAAAAGTTAAAGAGAAAACCGCTAAACTCAGCACCCGTTCTCTCTCTCTCTCTCTCTCTCTCTCTCTCTCTCTCTCTCTCACAAGGGCGTGACCCACAATACCAATTTCCCCGTATTTCTTACCACACAACCACTAATGTCCACCGAATCTCGAAGGACATCAAAATAAACACACTTTTGAGTAAATTAACACCAACAAAAAGAAAAAAAAAGAAAGGAAAGGAAATATAAAATTATACACTCACGTCTTCATAGAACCGGAGCCAGAACATGTTTACCCATTGCAAATGCACGTAATCCATTCACGATACGCTGTAAACACTTTAATATGCTATAAATACACTAACTCCCGGAAACCCCAAAACATGACTTCACACTAAACTATTGCAAGAAAGACTAGCTGGATGTGCCTGCACACACATACAAACACACAGCCACATCCCGTGTATCTACACCTGAAGTCAGCAATAATGCGAGTTGCCCGAGACATAATTACAAATATCCTTCCAAAAAATATGCCTACTCTATCTATAGTCTCTTCAGAAGTGCTACCTATGGCCAATGAAACCTTTTAACAGTGCCACCAATCTCTTAAACGAGTTTTTAGAACCCAATGATACTCATTTAGACAAATGAAAGAAACTGCTAAGAAGCAACTGCCTACCCTCCATCTGTGGCTGAAACTGAAATGGAAGTCTAGGCTAATAAACCCACGTATATACAAAAATATACTTTTTATTTCCCAAACTAGCTAACATTAACATGGAACAAAATGAATACATTAAAGTGGAATTAAATGAATAAAGTTGGACCCCAAAAACCGTAAACTGTCATTTTCCTCTCCTGAACCAGGTTTAAGTAAGTACCCCCTTAAATCTCACTGTGTCTGATTAACTATGCCATTTTAAATAGTCAATTAAGTCTTAGAGAACCCATTCTCTTATATGGTCCCATTGAACTCATCTGCAATAAAGAGACCACTCCACATGTGAAAGTTAATCAAAATGAATGTGTACGTACCACACTTCGCTTTCTCTTTTCACTTCAAAGGTTAACTTTTTCAAAGTCTTATCTTATGTTACCTTATTTGATGGGCGTTCTCAAACCTCTCCCAGGTGTGTTCTGCACACTGACACAAGCAATCAAAGAGTGTCCCTCCTTGTTTTCATTACCTAACATCAAGCCCATATATCATACGCTACGAACACACATGCAGACACGCCATGTGGAGCGCCTAGCAACAATGGGTGCCACATGTTCCAAGCATGTGATCTCTGAGGTGACACCGATTGCATTGGTCATCATTCCTAACTGTTTTTCATTTCAGCTTTCTTCAAGGAGCCTAGCGCTTGTCACTAAGCGCCTATCTCTAACCAGAAAAAGCTGATATTAACAATTCACTACCACACCTTTTTTAAGATATATATATGTGTGTGTATATATATATATAATATATATATATATATATATATATGTTCCTGTGATAGGGGTGTAAGAATACTACCACTGTAGGTCCTGAGTGTCGTAAAAGGCGACTAAATCGACATCCACTGCCTTGCAGTCTTAGTAAAAGGCTAGACCCACACCAAAACTATGGTAACTGGTGCCTTGCAGTCATACTTTTTAGGAAAATGCCAGGCCCACTGCCAACAACTGTGGTTGATGACAGCAAGGGCATGCGGTTGTTAAAGTCATTTTGCCAAACAATAAACCATGCCTGATGATGCCTTTGACAAAGGCAGTGGAGAAGGCGCATCAGGGAACCGACCCCTTAATGTAGGGAAAACGGTGGGAGAAGAAAAAAAAAAAAAAAAAAAAAAAAAAAAAATTATATATATATATATATATATATATATATATACTATATATATATAATATATTTATATATTATTATATACACACACACATATATATATATATATATAATATATAATATCTATACATATATATATATATATTATATATATAATTATTATATAATATACTATATAATACTTATATACATATTATATATATCATATATAATATATGTATATATATCTATATATATATATATATATATTATATTATATATATATATATATATATATATATTATATACTAGCTGACCAACCTGTGGTTGCCGGGGAAAACAGATGTCAACCAATACACACACTCTCTCTCTCTCTCTCTCTCTCTCTCTAACAATCCCTTCTTCTTACACAAATCATACCAGACATTTCACCAGCAACACTACAGATATTCTTCGTAAATAACGTTATGTTATCTATTCCACGAACAGCAGCGTTCTATTTCCATTTCTCATCAGTTATTCTCCATGGCATTTCGAAGAGAAATGTGACTGAGAACCATCGGGTCCACCTTTCAAGGAAGACAGTGAAGACCAACAATGGCTCTTAAGTCTTCATCCTTCCACCGAAACCCAACGCAGGAGGCCGTCGGCATGATCCGCCAAAAGTTACGACTGTCACCCACCGTTTGAGGACTTCTGGAAGGGAGGGAGGGGGGCCGGGGAGGGTTAGGAGTCACTTAACGTGGACACACGATACCACAAGCCGCCGGCATGATGACCAACTTTCGGCATTTGCCCTGACTCGCAAGCGCGTCGCTGACAGACTCCACAACGAGTTGGCGAATTGGGGACATTTGACCAGAAGCAGAATAAGAAGACGAAGACGAAGACGAGGAGGAGGAAGAAGAAAATGATGATGATAAAGACAATAAACACAATCTCTGGAAAGATGATCTTTATATTTTCATCACGACCGTTCCAGACTCCGGTAATGACAACTTATTCCCGATGTCTACTTTATTCCAGTAAAATCAAAATTTTTTCGACAGCCATTTGTGAACGTGCGCGCATCCACTGGGATTATAAGTAAGGTCCACTTTATTCATTAACGTTTCGTTTTCTCCAATATACTGACTGGCTGATTAAATTACGGTTACTGAAACTGGCGTCACAACCATTACATTTATATAGTCTACGGGCAAAGAAGAGCTCAGACACCCTCGAAGCAAAGAAAGAGGTTTGAATTCAACTTCGCTCTTGTTTAATTTACTGACAGCAAGATCCCGTTGATAATACAGTAAGAGAGAGCGGGACTCGATGAAAGAAGTGGAGGGTTTATCCACGAAGAGAGAAAAAGGGAGTTGATACGAACGCCAGAATAAAGAGAGAAAAAAGTCACCTTACACACGGTGGAAAAGATGGAAGAAAAAATAATGTTGAAACATGAGAAACCAACAGTAAGGAAAAACAGAAGAGCACAAACACAAAAAAAGCGAACCAAAAACGGACGAAAAGAACACGGGAAAAATCTATTTAGCACAAAGGAATACTTTTGCCTACCCTGCAAAAGAATCCAATCAAAAAGGTAAGGAAAAAAGAGAGGATGCAGAGATTGCCATAAGATTTAAAAGAATTATTTTACAGCCCTTATACAACGAGAGATTGAAGTGAAACAAACTGCACCAGATATTCTCTCTCTCTCTCTCTCTCTCTCTCTCTCTCTCTCTCTCTCTCTCTCTCTCTCTCTCTCTCTCTCTCTCTCTCTCTCTCGTTATCAAAGGGACCAACGAAGTACGTTTACTGATAACATACTGCAAGTAAAACAGACAGAACAAGCTTACATTATTTCCCAAATGTATAATTCATCGCGTGAAATTTTTTAAAACATTTTTTAGGCTGTTGGAAAGAGAATACAATACATACTGTGGGTGTTGCAAATCAACTGTAGAATTGCACTAAAGCATTATCAAACAACGATATGGAATAATTTCTTTATGAAGCATTCCAAAGGTAATAAGGGATTCCTCTTGAGCATTATCACACAAGGCTATGGGACACAATCGTTACTTACAGTATTGCAAAGGTACGACGAGATTGCACAAAAAATTTATTTAAAAAATTATCGTATGCAATTGATCTTGAAATTATTACAATAATTTCACTAAAGCGTTATCACAAAATGATTAGGAACACTCCATGTTTTAAGTATTGCAATTTTGACCGTGCAATAATATCCCTTATGACATACATTCTTAAATCTTAGAATCTTCAGATTTCTTGATATGAAACAAAATTCACAAAGCAATACCTAGACACTCAAATTGTTCCAAGTATTTATTGGAAACTTGTATTTCCTAAAAATATTTAGTCTCAACGCCGCTGCTTTACTTTTTTTCAGTCTTGACAGACAACCTTTCGAAGAATATTAACATTTGCCATTTTATAATTCAAGCGGCTTTTGCACTGTCAATTCCACAAGGGTATTGTCCAGGAGAGAGGAAAAGCAGAATAACTAACTGCTGTATTTCCATAAAAAAAAAAAAAAATTCGATAAAGCAGATGAAACAACTGGGATTCTGGAGAGGAGAGACATCTGGCGTCAGCAGCATATACTATATCAGGTCAAAGGGCCGAGGGACGAAAAAGGATTTATAACATGACGGGAAAAGAGGATGGAGAAGTATGAAGAGAGATGCAAGGAAGAGAAAGGAATTATAGATAAAATGCGAGAAAGGAGATGGTGGTCAAGATGTAAATGTGGGAAAGGGTAAGGAATTATGGATAAATGTGAGAAAGGAAAAGGAGGTAAAAATGTAAATGTGGGGAAGGGAAAAAAAGTTATTGATAAAACGCGAGAAAGGAAGAGGTAAGGATGAATATTGGGGGAAGGGAAAGGAGCTATGAATAAAATGTGAGAAAGGAAAAATATACTGAGGAAGTAAATGTTGGGAAGGGAAAGGCGTTATGGATAAAATGCGAAAAAGAACAGGAGGTAAGGATGTAAATGTGGGGAAAAGAAAGGAATTATGGATAAAATGCAAAAAAAAGGGAATAGGAGGTAAGGATGTAAATGTTATGGATAAAATGTCAGAAAGGAAA
>NC_087218.1:27814884-27824884 GCF_015104395.2 Macrobrachium nipponense | reverse complement strand
ATTGAAAATTTCAATTCCTTTTAAAAACTAGCACAAAAATGTATAAATAGTAATGTACTTATAACATTAAAACAGAAGCTTATTTACATTATTTGCAAAACATTTTTCATTTTTTGCGAAACGTTTACTTGCTCAAGTATGAATAAGGTAGGTACATTTTTGCACATTAATGTTATATATATATATATATATATATATATATATATATATATATATATATATATATATGCTTAAAAAAATCAAAGTAGATGCACGTGACTTCATTAAAAAAGCGAATACCAGAGGAAAATGATAGTCAGAAATCCAAGCGTTTTCGTCTTTACTAAGACATTGTCAAGGAACGTTCCTTGAAAATGTCTTAGTAAAGACGAAAGCGCTTGGATTTCTGACTATAATTTTCCTGTGGTATTTTCTTGGGTCAAGAGAAGATTTCTGTGGTTCTTTCTCTTTGGTTTCGTGACTATTTAGAGGCGAGTGGCATTACTGCATTACGAGTCCTGTGGAGATGTGTGCATTTTTATGTTCACAAGTGTGTTATTTTGGAGGCATATAATTGGGCAATGTCATGGTGAGAGAATACGTCTTTGAGACAAATGTTTGAACACATTAGTCATATCCTGGAGTTAATTTTGTGAAATGTGTCAGTTAGACCTTTTTCTGTAGAATCATGAGTTTCCAAACTTGTGTGTCTCACTAGACAATTTTTGTGCTGCTGTTTGAGCATACGTCCACAAGCGGATTTTCTGCTGACAAGCGATGTGATGAGCCGTGTGCTGACTTCTTTTCCTCTGATGGTGATCGATCAGAATTTTAGCAATATCTGTAAATGTTGACAATAGCATTTCATGAAAGCGCATGGGTAAGAGTTTGCTTTCTGGACATGCCAGTCGATAAAGTTGCGATGTCGAGAAATTCCGTAACTTTATATGGGACATTTCTTGGGGAAAAAGTGGGGAGTTATGTATATTATGCATGTATTATGTATTTTGTGATTGGGGAAACCTACTTGTGATCATCCTTTTTTTTTCTTCTTCCTTTTCCTATGAGAGATGTAATTGGGGATTGAGATTAAATAGCATTTCTTTTTGGACGGGAGATGTAACTTATCGGGAGATGTAATTTATCCGGGTTGTTATTTACGTAAATGGGAGTTTGACATTAAGTCTTATTGTACTTAATTGTATGAACAGTAAAGGGGTTTTTGCTGTTAAACACTGGAGATTTTTACTGATTTTGTGGGTTGTTCAGATATCAGAGCTTGAGGGAACATTTTTTGGGTCTGAGCGTGTTACACGATTCTTTTTTTTTCCTTGGGCTCATTCGATTTTTTCTTTTTTCTTTTTTTCTTGTGAGAACATTCGAGCTTGGAATGTGAGTGCAGAAGTCCGTGGAGTTGCTGTGATTTCTGAGTTGTGTGTGTGCTGATGTGTGAGTTTGGAGAATTGAGTTGGAGAACTTGAACTTGATGTTTTTTTTCTTTGAGAGTTATGATGATGACTTATGATTTAGTAGTCATGTTAAGGGAGTTAATTGGGTGACGTTCAGTTAGTATTTCTGACTTTTTGAGATCGTTGTTTGATAGAAGTAGTATGTCTGGGTTAATTTTCTTAGATTGACCAGTGACTTGACTAACATACTAACACACCGAAAAGTCGTTTCCCAACATTAGCAAGACGTCCACCAGCCGTGCAGAGAGTGTTGCTGTCGTTTTGTCCCTGGTGATTACAAGAGTTTCCATGATGGTGATCACGAGAATTCTACAGCGTGTCTTTTGGGGATCTGCAGAAGTCGTGAGAAGTCTTCTACAATGAGGGAGGCGTTCCGTCTTCCTACAGCCTGCTACAGTCTACTGTCTGTTCAGCTACTTGCAGACAAAGAGGGATATTCAAGAATCCGAAGAGAGAAAATTCTAGTGTTATTTGGAGATAAAAGCATAACAGACTTTATTTCATAATGCCAGAGACGTGCAGTTATTACTTATATTTTATTTCAAGCCGGCCAATGTGTTTTATATTATATAAGCTATTTTGCTAGGCGGGGGCTAGCATTGGTTAGTGGCCGAGCCATGTAGGCCTAGGGTTTTTGATTAATAATATATTGCCAATATGTTCGCTGTGACCTATGGAATGTGAAGAACAGAGCAGAAGCAACGACCCGAGAGAAGCTGACAATGAGTTTCTATGGATGGCGTGACATAAAACTGCTTAGTTAGACAAGTCAATGTACGATAGTTTATTAACTCTTCTCAAAGTGCCTTTGTGAAACTGGTTGAAGCTAGTATTGTGAGGCGCTAACGAACTGTGCATTTGTATGTGCATGTGTGCCTCTTCTATTCATAATGTATCTCTAGCCAAGTCTATGGGAAGACTTGCACAAAGATTCGTGGGAGGAAGGCAGAGCCACGATGGCGGTGCCTAAGTGTTTTTTGGAATAGTGAGTGAGATATTCCGGCTGCATGGGTGAGTTGAATTACTTTAGCCAAGTTGAATTACTTTAGAAGATATCAAACAAGCCATCCCTTTGGCTAAGATGTTCCATTTTATTAACTTTGTCTTTAAACTTATGTGTGCTAACGAGTGTGTTCTGTGTCTTTGAAACAGACGGTTCTGGCAATGGGGGGACAGAGAGTCCTAGATGGGAGAGACGATTGGTGTGACTATAACTGTTCAGACATTTTTGTTGGGGTTTTAATTGAATTGAGTTAGTCTGTAAGACTTGATTACTTAATTATTTATTCATTGTTAATAAATGTATTTTCTTATGATGCAACTCTCTCATTTTCATTACCTGTTAGAGTGGAGAGAAAGAGGTGAAGAAAGATTGCTTGGAGAGAGAGAGAGAGAGAGAGCGAGAGAGAGAGAGAGAGAGAAGAGAGAGAGAGAGGACGAGATGATGAGAGAGAGAGAGAAGAGGGGGGGGGGCTGTTTGTATTAGTTTGCCTTGACGCTCGAGTTACACGTTTACCAAATAAATAACGGGGAAATGTCCTCATTACATATATATATATATATATATATATATATATATATATATATATATATATGTGTGTGTGTGTGTGTATGTGTGGTGTGTGTGTGTGTGTGTAACTGAATCACGAAAGTTTGGAACATGATAAATCCATAAATAAAGGTATAAGCCGCAAGGAAAAATAAACAACAGTTTCTGCAAGATCTTTCGACGTTCAACGTCTTTTACTCAGCAGATAAACTGACTTTTATGAGAAATTGACAGTACAGGAAAGCTCGTATAACTGACAGATAGGGATTATAAGGAGATTAGTACCTAGAATCCGGCAAACCTGGAGAAAGAGTAACCTTTCTAAAACTAGCATAAACATGGGCACAATTTAAAAAACAAAAAGATTAAGTCAATCTGCTCAGACACAAGGACAAGACAATTAAAGGATAATATAGGGTGACAGCTATTCAGAACTTTGGTAAACAAAAACTTATTCACAATACATATTTACAATACACATTAAACATACATATACAACAAAGATATCTCTAAGGCAACTAATTTGCATTGAAGTCTGTAATTATATCTTTGAGGTCATTCTTAAACATGTTACAAATACTAGGGTCTAAATGAAAGGACGTTGAAAGTCGAAAGATCTTGCAGAAACTCCGTTGTTTATTTTTCCTTCGTGGCTTATACCTTTATATATACTATATATATATATTATATATACATATATATACATATATATATATCATACATATATATATATATACATATATTATGTACATGACAATCAGTTCAGGTGGACAAATATCGTTTAATACCCAATTCACGATATTTCGGGATGACCCAGAAGGTGAATTTTCAAGTGATAAACGGATTGGTATTGAAGTGTCTCGAACACTCGACACAGTAACTGCCGACTCCAGTCGACGGTCAAACCACTGAGCCACCAAGTTGTTTGACTGTCGAACAATCCATTTATCACTTTCGAAAAAAAATTCCCCTTCGGTGATAATCGTGACCTGGATATTAAATGACATTTGTAGCTTAATGATTGTCTAAATCATGTGATAAAAATTTCATACTATATATAAATATAAATAAATATATATATCTATATATATCTATATATAATATTATTATACGATATTTATAAATTATAATATTATATAATCTATATATATATATATTTATATATCATATATACTATATAATATATATACCTATATAATATAGTATTATATAATATATAATATATATAATAATATATATATATATAGTACACTATTATATATGAGATAGATAGATTATATATAAGATAGATAGATAGATATATTATATATATAATACTATATATAATATATATATATATATATTATACGGTGTATATATTATATATATTATCTATATATCTATCTTACTCTCACTATAATAACGCAAGATTTCTGAATTTCTTTGTTTTTCATCAGTCTCTAGTTAACTTATCAGGGAAATTTTATATTCAAGGGCATTACATCAAACCATAAAGGTTACACATGTTTATTGCCACTATTTATAACTTAAGCTAATGAGTATTCAAACCAAAATGAACCAATATTTTCCTTATGGAACATGGTGGATGTCCAAGTATTATAAAAATAGGAAACATGGTCTCTGACTGGCTGCCAGGCTAGGTCAATGAACTGTGTCTAGATTCATTCTTTCTTTCTCTGCCTCCAGAAGAGCGGAATGAAAAAAGCTGATATTCTTCAGTGGTATTCAATTCTTCTCTAGTTTTTAATATTTTCTTCAAGTCCTTGTTCTACCTGGCAGCGTCCTTCCTTTCTGATGATTGGTGTGTAGCAATATTATGTTCGTTACACTCAAGCACAGGACAATATGCAATCAGCGGTTGTCTGAACGTCAATGTTTTGCCTTTGGCAAGAGACAGAGCCGGCTTTGGAAACTTATAAGCCAATGCAATCTTACTTAAAAGTATCATCAGTTTGAACAACTTGAGTCTGCTGGCATAACGTGTTCTCTTTGGTGTGTTATGTATAGCACTGGAAGATCGCCTTCGGAATAAATGGAATGGAATATATAAAACTTATGCCAAAGGCCAAGTGCTGGGACCTATGAGGTCATTCAGCACTGAGGGTTAAATTGAGAGTAAAATGGTTTGAAAAGTATCACCGATGGAAAACCTTGCAACTGCACTATGAAACCACTGTAATAAGAGGGTGGAAAGAAGGATAGAAGAAAGATATGAACAGAGGTATAGTAAAAGGAATGAAAGGGTTTGCATCTAGGGGCCGAAGGGACGCTGCAAAGAAGTATGATTAAACTGATTCACGATCTCCTATTGTACTTTGTAAAATTACAGGCCCCAGTTGATCATATGCTCCTTATTTATTCAGCGAGTACCAATTATATTCCACATTTCCACAAATAAACTTAGCAGGTTAGAGCATGTGACGACCGTCCGTTCATTGCTGTTATAAAGGACTGAATCCAAGAAACGAAACAGATGTAAAACACAAAACGTACAAAACCAGAACATGAATTTCCGTTGCTAAAAACTGAGAAATCAAGCAGGAGTCATAAAAGTTAAAAGATGTTTAATAAACGAGCTAAACAAACAGAGAAAAACATATCTCATGAAAGCAGAGTTCTGTGAAAATAACAGAAAAGATGGTCGGCTCGTTCTCACGAGAGACCTCTTCCCAAATCGTCTCCAAACTGGGAATCGTGTCAAAACAGATTAATAAGATATGACGATGAAGACGAACGTCTCCGGTACCGCCAGCAATTACTCGAGAGAAAAGCAACTGCGGCAATCAAGCCGTGACTTGCATCTTTCAATTCGGACTGCCAAATCACTCTGGCTGTTTGTCCGTCCGTTATAAACTGATGAAGGGCCTGAGAAGGACCCGAGAAGAACCTCCAACGTCAAACATTATTGATGTCCTTCTTCGGATGGAGTCTAAACATTCCACCTTGGTTGTACTCGACTCCCAGAACTTAAAACCGAAGACTATTTGTCCAGATCTCGTCTCTCGCTGGAAATTCCTATAAAAAAAAAAAAAAAAAAAAAATCGTCGAGTATTTGTGCAAACTCGCCTCTGAGATACTGGTGAATATCTTTTGTAAGAATTGGCGTTGTTCACATTTCCTTTTTGCCTCTTAGAAACAAAATTAGCGAATGAGATTTTTTTTTTATAAAGACCAGCACTCGATACCATGATGAAGCCAACGCACAGTCGTTTCATTTTTAACCGATTCACTCTTTAGTGTGCTGATTAAATTATAAGACAACTACCTATCGCAGAGAGAGAGAGAGAGAGAGAGAGAGAGAGAGAGAGAGAGAGAATTATATAAACTCACCCTTCCCTAAAAGTAATCTATTTCAGGGTGCTGGTATGAGAGAGAGAGAGAGAGAGAGAGAGAGAGAGAGAGAGAGAGAGAATTATATAGGACCATTCCCTATTTGTAATCTTTTCAAAGCATGCTGACGTATGAGAGACATATCTTACCTTACCTTACAGACCTTACATCTTGTTCGGGTTGCCCCAGGTCCCTCAGTGTGAGGCACCTCTAATGTCTACCAGAGAGTTGCTAGTGCATCTTCCGGTATATTTTACATCTACCAATCTTGGATGGTTTGGGATGCAGCTTAGATATTTGTTGAGCTTATTCTTAATTAAACACATCTATGCTCACTCCTGATATATTCCTCAGACGAGCTGGCAACGCATTGAATAGACGCTGCATCATCGATGCTGGTGCGTAGTGGATTAATGTCCTGTGTGCTTTCCTTATTTTTCCTGGTATAGTTTTGGGCACTATTAATCTACCTCTGCTTGATCTTTCTGATATTTCTAGCTCCATGATGTTTTCGGCAATTCCTTCTATCTGTTTCCATGCCTGAATTATCATGTAGCGTTCTCTTCTCCTTTCTAGACTATATAATTTTAAAGATTGTAGTCTTTCCCAGTAGTCAAGATCCTTAACTTCTCCTATTCTAGCTGTAAAGAACCTTTGTACACTCTCTATTTGTGCAATATCCTTTTGATAGTGTGGGTACCATATCATATTGCAATATTCAAGTTTTATAAAGCATAATCATGTGTTCAACTTTTCTTGTTTTGAAGTGCCTTAACATCATTCCCATTTTTACTTGTGATTGTCTAATTATTAGGTCCCCTATATGCATATAGCTTTCCTTCTCTATCTCCATAATTTATTGATTCAAATTTATCAGAGTTAAATACCATCCTATTTACCTCTGTCCAATCATATACTTTGTTAAGGTCTCTTTGTAGAGCGTTCTTATCTTCATCACAAGTAATTTCTCTACTTATTCTTGTGTCATCGGCGAAACTACTCACTACCGAGTCCTTAACATTACTGTCCTATTGTCTGAGAGAGAGAGGAGGAGAGAGAGAGACGAGAGAAGAAGAAAGGGAGGGAGGAGGAGGAGGGAGAGGAGAGAGAGAATTTTATAAGATGATCATTCTCTAAAAATAATTATTTTAATGCCGCTGAAATGAATCATCAATTAGGGGCAAATTTGCTTATTTATTTAAATATAATTGCATGTGAAGCAGCGATATAGATTTACAGCAAAAAAAAAAAACACAAAAAACGCGATTAGCAGCCATTGTTGTCGAGATTAATTATTACAGTGCGATTACAGTGAATAGGTTATTTCCACTTTTTTCTCTGGACGGATAGAGAATAATGCTTTGTATATTATCACTATTGATTAAACATTTAAAGATTTCATGTGACTAATGTATGAAGGAATCGTTGAGCCAACTCTCCGCAATGGGAGTGAAGTGTGAATGTTGACCACGAAAAGTAAGAGCTGTAGAGATGAACTGTTTACATAGTGTGTCTGTGTGTGTCTCTGTGTGTGTGTGTGTGTGTGAGAACAAAGTATGAGAAATATGGCAATACATAAAGTGAGGCGCAGTAGAATCGACGGACAAATGCCATTCAAGTCGGTCTTATGAAGGCACACTCCCTCGAAGTCAGAGAAAAATCGACCGAAACAGCTGCGTTTCCCTCGGCCCCGGGAAAAGAAATGTGATGGTGATGCTGCTGCTACGCCAAAGCCAGCAACTATAAAGCCTGGTGGAGACGCCAAGCAAATGTGATGGTGATGCTGCTGCTATGCCAAAGCCAGCAACTATAAAGCCTGGTGGAGACGCCAAGCTAAGGGCGTGTTTATTAGCATTCTAAAATGGAAAGACCCTCCTCTTGAGTCAACATAACGAACGCCGGCGATGAAGAGCAAATACTGCGGTGAAAGATGTAAACTGCGAATTCCTGAAGGGGCGACTCTCTCGTGTTGTTGTTCCCAGATAAACACGTCGTTTGCTTGAAGGGGGGTTAAGGGGGGTGGGGGGGGGGGAAGGTTTGGGGGTGGAGGGGGAATGGGGTAGAGATGCGCCGCGTGCTGCGATGAGAGCATGTATGATAATCAAAATATGCAAAAGGAACTAATACAGAGATTCGGTGGAAGATTTTATATATATATATATATATATATATATATATATATATATATATAATATATACATAAAATATAATGTATATATTGATTATATATATATATATATATATATATATATATCATGATATATATATATATATATATATATATATTATATATATATATACATACATTACTATGTATACTTGAAGTATTCAAAATTATACAATATGTATGCATATTGTATAATTTTTTTTATATACATGGATTAGTATAGACAGATTAAATTACGCAAAATATAAAGTTTATTGTTCATACGTAACATAAACAGTGCCTTCCGGAATCTTTTATCCTTGCAACAAATTACCTAGTTATGTGACCCCGTACATACACATACATACACACATTACCCACATACATATAATATACACACGAACACACAACATTTTTATTATCTTATGTTTTTGTTGATTTCATGTTTCATAACGAAAGCCCACAATGGTATTTGAAGAAACACTGGTTTCCTTCGAGGTAATTCGAATCATTACCCACAATCTTCCAGCACGGAGGAAACCCTACATTCGTCTCAAACCTGGAAACTGTGACGACTGATACAGTTAATTTTTACGGCGTCTGACGATCAACTCAATTATTCCTCCGTGCGAAAGGCGTGTGCGAACTTTATAAATAAATAAAAAAAAAAAGTTTCTCAAATAAAGTTTCTCAAAAAAATTAGTTTCTAAAAAAAAACTTTTCTAAAATAAAATAAAAAAAGGTTTCTCAAAAAAAATAATTCGTTTCTCAAATAACAAGAAAAAATTCGTTTCTCAAAAAAAAAAAATTCGTTTCTCAAGAAAAACCGTTTCTCATAAAAAAAAAAAAAAAAAATCGTGTCAGAAAAAAAAATAAATAAAAAATAAAGGAGTTCTTTGGAGGAGTCGAGTGTCATACATTTCCGGAAGATCTTGCCGGGAGCGGAGAAAAAAAAGCTTCGCATACAGATTAGCATGACTTACCGACAAAATCCCGGTTTACTGGGTTTACGGGTTCCAGGGGGCTGAGCTGTTGGACTGTGGAGGTCACGGTGGAACAGGCTCCCTCCTGGAACTTCAGAAGTTCACGCCAAGATGCAAAGCATTACTACCCTAATGAAATTCAGCATGTATTTTAATATTCTCTTTACATTTTTATTAAGTAATTTCATAATTTATAATTTTTTCTGATATCTGATCTCCTTTTCCTGCATTTCCCCTTACCATATATTACTTCTTTCGAATGAACGGCATATTCTTTGGAAACCTGAATTTCAAGACAATGGTCCCTGTGGTGGGCTTGTTCCATATGAATAGGGTTCATCTTATGAATAATAATAATAATAATAATAATAATAATAATAATAATAATAATAATAATAATAATAATAATAATTTGACTTCTTGGAAAGGACAGAAAACCTCAAACGGAAATGTAATTAAATTAACCATAACTACCGAGAATGGAGAGGGCCAGTACCTATAATAGCAGACCGCGAACTGGTAGGTACCTCCAAATATGAGTAAC
>NC_087218.1:27802384-27812384 GCF_015104395.2 Macrobrachium nipponense | reverse complement strand
TCCTCTGTCCTTCAGGAGCAGAACAAAGACTGTCATTATTCTCTCGCTTAAATGGTGAAGAATGCTTTGCCTCTACAACAATATGTCTGCAAAGAGAGAGAGAGAGAGAGAGAGAGAGAGAGAGAGAGAGAGAGAGAGAGAGAGAGAGAGAGAGTTTAATGCTCAATTCTGTCTTAAGAGTATATACAGCATTATCGGCTAGCAATATTTTGTGCTTGCAGTGCATAGATTCATTTAATACACACATATATAATGCATAAATTCATATATATATATATATATATATATATATATATATATTATATATATATATATTACATTGAAACAGAGGAGAGGGAGGAAGAGGACAAAGGGAGACTCACCAATCCGTATTTCATCATAATTCATGAATTCCCAGAGGCTTTAAGAAAAAGATAAGAGTGCAGATGAGACACTACAGACTCTTCCTTCGCGAGAGAGAGAGAGAGAGAGAGAGAGAGAGAGAGAGAGAGAGAGAGAGAGAGAGAGAGAGAGAGGCAGTCTATAGTTGTTATGACGCAAAGTTTGTATATCATCATCTAGGAATTACAGAGGAAGCAATATCAAATGTAATTATTCTTAATGACACTTCTGAATAATGTCATGACCCACCATACCTCATGATAACTGATTTATGGTGACTAAATCTGGTGTCACAACATTAAACATCATGATAATTTGGTTGAAATTGAGATATGATACCGAAGACAATAATAACTATTGATGAACTAATGGATGCTTCATTTTGTCTTTACGAACATATTTTTTACTGAATAACATAAAAAAAACTTGAAGACCAAAGGAGAAATTTAAAATATCAGGTAATTGGAGTCAATAAAACAGATCATATAATGTTAATTTTCATGAAAAGCGGTTCGCTTAATCCGATGACAAATCGATTAATTAAAACAACTATAGTATTCTACGTCACACTCATACTTTTTCTAAAGTTATAACAAAGGTTGTTTACCAATTTTATGATGAATTTGATCACTTTCTCAATCAGAACACACATGTATAGGCCTATAGGGCTGCATTACATAAAACAATGTACTACATAGATACCAGTGCCATTCCTAGTCATCAGTTCTCAAGATTGACGTTACGAGTGACAGGCAATTTATTGACTCCAACTTCCAAAGGTTCACTGCCCACTCACTTTTCGCCATTTTGGAAAAAAAAAAAAAAAAAAAAAAAAAAAACAAAAAAAAAAAAAAAAAAAAAAAAAAAAAAACACGCTCACACACACAAACACAGCAAAGGGAAGTCCTGCTACCTACGAGCATTTCCACACACGCAAAGGCGTGAACGATGTCAGCCAGGCAAGAGGGGAGGTGGGCAGGGGATGAGGGGGGGGAAGGCCCGCTGCTAAATCCTCGGCCGCCCTCATTTCTGCGGTGATAAACTACCCCTCGTTAAATTAAATAGCATATTAGCGTCATGAAATTACTACTGAACGCGAGCCGTATCCTTTAGCGTTAGAAGAACTCCATTATATGTCGTTTATCCTAAGTATTTCATCAGTCGAGCTGTTTGTGGAGCCGGAACAAAATGAGAAGGGAACTGAAAGGGCGCCTTCCTCCGGTAGAGAGAGTTGGTGGTGTGAGTGGGAGCGCTCCTTCCATTTAATGCAGGTTCGCCCAGTTCATGACGCCACCTGGTATCATTTGATCTCCGATGAGGAATGAGTTTTCCTTGTGCGTTGTTTGTTGCAAGAGCACCTCTGAGAATGACAGTGAAAAAGCCTCGCATGTACTTAAATGAAAGGGGAAACTGGAAATGTTGCATTGCGATCATTCGTATAGGTCCACCTGTCACGTTTCAATGGAAAATGACCCAAATTTAGCTCAGGGGTTCCCCAAAAGTTATCACCAAGACCAAGACACAAATCATTTGAGAAAGAATTGTCTACAAAAACTGGTTCATTTATTTGTTTTTCATTCATTCACTCAGCTATTCATACATTCTTTCATTTATTCGTTCATTCGGCTATCCATTGGTTCAATTTTTTATCTATTTATCCATCCGTCCATTCATTCATGCATCCATCCATTTATTCATCTTCATTCATTCAATCATTCATTCATTTATTCCTTAATCAGTCATTTATTAATTCATAATTTACACTTTATTCATCCGTTCATCCATTCTTTATTCATCCATCCATTCATTTATTTAGTCAATCGTTGTGGGAAATAGCACGCTACAATAATCATCAACATGGCTGCAACAACAATAATCATTAACATGGCTGCAACAACTATGTTATCACGAGCAGCACAGTTCACAAGCCGAATAACCACGATTCTTTGAAAAAGAAGTCTTTTAATGGAATATGAAAATATATACTTAACACGCCATGCGCCATTAGGATTTATAAGGCTCCACACACACACAAAGAGAAAGAGAGAGAGAGAGAGAGGAGAGAGAGAGAGAGAGAGAGAGAGAGAGAGAGAGAGAGAATTTTATTCCAAATCTGTATACATCACCAGTTTATCAGTCACGTCACGTGACCAGCTCCTTAAGCACTGACGTCACCAAATTCTTGTTGGTCTATTTCCATTAGAACCCCGAAAAATTACGAATAAAAAGTAAAAAGCAAAAAGTAAAATCAAAATTAGAGTAAAAAGTAAAAGGGTAAAAGTAAAACTAGTTAACAGATTGCCGTCAATATCGCCTCTGGATGAAATTCCAAGAAGAATAGTAACTGGGAGCAAAACTAGTTTGCAGATTGCTGCAAACATCGCGTCAGGATGAAATTCGCGAAGAAATAGTTTACTTGCTGTAAAACGCAGTCCTACGCAGGATAGCGTAAAAGCCGATCACCCGCTTATTCACGTTTCCGTGCATAAACAGGATCTTCCCCCAAAATCTCACGTGAACTTTACTCGGCATTGTGCGTTTCCTCCGATATTTTCCAAATATAAGTAAAATCGTGCTCAGGGTGTAGCCCACTTATAAAAATGATTTCCTACAGCCTAGATATATTCCTGGTATGAAACCATGACTCAAGACAAAAGAAATGGGAGGGAAAGAAATGAAAAAACGTTTTCGTTACTTCAAGGCCAATGTGGTAATGTGGTAGAATTACTCTTAAAGAGAAAACGTTTTTTATCACAAAATATTCAGTGTGGAAGAATGACTCTTCAAACAAATGTTTTCATAGGAAAAATTTTGATAATACGTAAAGAAGTTTTATCCCAGCGGAACGGTTCAGTAACAGGATCTCTCGCAGACTAGAAAAAAGGTTTTGGTAATCGCTAGAAAAAATAAGGGGTCGAAACAAAGGATTGAGAATTGCAACACCGCAAGAGATGCCCTCAGGTTTTTATAGTGGGACTATATGTACATTATATATATATATACATATATATATATATATATATATATATATATATATATATATATATATGTATATATATGTATATATATATATATACATATACTATATATACATATGTATATATAATACCACACAAACGTACGTGTGTGTGTGTGTGTGCGTGTGGTATTATATATACATATGTATATATATGTTAGTATGATATATATATATATATTATATATATATATATAGATATATATATATATATATATATACATATTTGATATATATATAATCCACACACACAAATGTGTATATATAATATATATATATATATATATATATATGTATGTGTGTGTGTGGTATTCAGTATATATAGTATATACATATGTATATGTATATGATATATATATATATATATATATATATATATATATATATATATATATATATATATATATGAAATCCTAAATAAGAAAACGATAGGAAATGATAGAACCTATCATTACCGCCCGTGGCCTAAGCATCCCAAACGCCCCCGATGTAGGACCATTACTCATTTCTCATCTTTATTCTTTAGTCCAAATATTTGACTTTCAATCTCCCCGTCTTTGGAGACCTGCGCTTATAACTATGATGTAAAATATCCTTTCACATATCTATTTGAAGTTCAATATCTGGAGTTCATATAACTCCCGAGGGCTCTTGCTTACGCGTCGTTCCCCATGAATTTATTATCAAATAAAATGAGAGAGAGGAAAAGAACACTGTTTCATTCCATTCCAAGTACATGAGAGAGAGAGAGAGAGAGAGAGAGAGAGAGAGAGAGACAAGAATACTGTTTCACTTCCTTTCATATAGAGAGAGAGAGAGAGAGAGAGAGAGAGAGAGAGAGAGAGAGAGTCAGGACAAACACCTGCCTTGGTACAGCGACGTTGTAAATGAAATATGGTTTACGAGTGAACGAAAAACAATTTTAGCTGTTGATGAAGCTGTGTTTGTTAACGTAATTAAAAATTTTGCTGTGACAGGGATTTGACAGTTACTACAATTGCCAGAGCTGAACAAGGAACACTACTGAACACGACAAGGCCATTAGGGTTATGACGTAAACAGTGATAAGAATGTGAAGGGTGTAAATGTACAACCATTACGACATCGTAAATCTGAAAATAGTCAATTAATTCGTACAAGCAACAACGTTGGAATGAGACCTTAAGGAAAATCTACATTTGTCCCTCACGGTTGTCTTAAAATTGGTTTTCTATTGTTTCTTCATATATTTATGGAAGAAATGACATGATCGATTAAAAACCTATCAAATGAGGAACACACATAGCTTTTGTCAGTGCAGGATGAAGGAAGGTTTCTGAAAATGAAAAGGAACATTTCTTTAATTTTTCTTTGACATTCTTATGTGAACGCAAGAGGAGAGCCCAAAGATATAAAACCAATAATCCAGAAAGCGTTAAAAAATAATCTTAACTTATAACTGACAAAACTAAACAGAAATAAACAAGAGGACTTAATGAACACCGCTACCCAGGTGGAATCCATTTTGTGAACTGGAGTTGAGACTCTGATATCTCTTCTTTAAACTGAGCAAAGCACCGGGGGACTTCACTGAAATGAAGCAGGTGTCTGAGCAAGAAATACAATATCGTGGTTCTAATCTGCAAGCGCCTGTCAAGGAGGAGTGTCAAATTAATCCTGAAAACAATAAAACTTCTAACGAAAGTCCATGGACGTTTAAGCGGACAGGCATCTGGTGATGTTATTTACCGAATGGCAGACTTGGCATTTTCCTTTCTTGTCTCGAGGACAAAATAATAATCACCATGGGTGTAAATGACTGTGTAGGCGTACAGCACTGCAACGAAAGAGTGAAAATGTGCAAATTATCCTTGACTTGAAGACCATCAAGAGATCATGAGATCATTTCTATCCGGTTGAAAATTCCAAATCTTTAACGCAAGGCTGTTGAATAACAGGCTCTTGTAAAATATCAAATGGCCGTTAATTTACAAGAGGGGAAAACTGGTAATGAGGTTAAATATGTCAGAAACATTAACCGACGGCTGCTACGTATATTACTCGTTTATAATTGTGACTGCTTCCACTCTATGATTTCTGTCAGAATTTTTGCCGTTTATTTATTCTACATCGCAAGCCCTACCCTGGGTACTTACAAAAGCGGAATTAAGTATGTTTCTCAACTCAACATCTGGGAGATTTCCTGCAGAAATGTGAATAGCATTTAAATTTACGTAAGTTCATAAGCAATACAGTAAATAGAACTAGACTGTATCTTAAATACTCGGTTGGTCGAAGTAGAAGAAAAGAAGGAATAGAATCAATACGCAGTATAAGCAAACGTAATATATAAACTAGTGAAAACTGGGCAAAAGTGTCTTCGGCTCAATTGAGATATCTGTACAGCGTATAATCAAGGCCATCGAAAATATATCTACCTTTCGGTGGTCTCCGGTATAATGCTGTAGGAGCCGCGGCCCATGAAGCTTTAACCACGGCCTGATCTTTATCATTGCCAGACGCACGATTAAGGCTAACTTTGACCTATATAAAATGAAAACTACAGAGGCTAGAAGGCTGCAATTTCGTATGTTTGATGATTGGAGGGTGGATGATAACACCAATTTGCAGCCCTCTAGCCTCAGCAGTGTTTAAGATCTGAGGGCGGACAGAAAAAGTGCAGATGGACAGATAAAGCCATCTCAATAGTTTTATTTTAAAGAACACTAAAATTAAAATAAACTTTACCACAGAACTAACACAAAAATGAATGATAAAAATAACAAAAATAATAATCAAAGAATTTCAGTTAAAAATCCTATGGGCAAAATTCTCCGGAAATACAGACTTTAGCAATATACTTTGGAGATTTTAGAAGAAAAGAATTATTCAAAAATAGACAAAAGAGTGGGATTTAAAAAAATCAAATACTGAGTGTGGAGAAACTATCAATAGGATTAACTTAACGGGAAAATGGAGGAAACTTTGTAAAAATTAAAGGAACCAACACATATACCACAGGTATATTACATACAATTCACCTGAAAAAAAATTAACAATTCTTCTAAGGTACATATAAGAAGGGCCTTCCAGGACTGCCTTATGCCAAATTGGAAAAACTATTTTTCTAAGTATGAAGGACTTACAAGAACCGCTTTATGACAATTCATCTGAAAAAAACAGAAAAATAAACAATTGATCTAAGTAATAAAGAACATACAAGAATTGCCTTTTTGCATTGCTCTATGTTGTATCACAAGCACGTATAAATAACAATGAGGGTGATCAGCACGGACCAAAATCCCTTCAATAAACCACCAAGATCCATGATCCGATTTCGCAAATGGGGAGGAGGGGTGTGAGGGGGAGCCGAGAGCCATTAGGACACAAGAGTCCCTTGGGGTGAACGGTCTTTGGCAGAGGCAGAAGCTTTTATGTTCTCAGGTGATTGACTGCTCCTGCTTGCTTGGGAGGGGAGTGGCTCTTTTCGTGCGTGGATCCGTTTGTGGTTCTTTCCGAAGGGTTTTTCGTGGTTCTTTTCATGGCTCTTCTCATGGCTATTTTAGTGACTCTTTTCGTGGCCTTTCATGGCGCTTTTCGTGGTTCATATCATGGTTCTCTTCGTGGATCTTTTGGTGCCTATTTTCGTAGGTTTGTTTGTGGCTTTTCACTAGCTATTTTCGTAGCTCATTTTCTTATTTTATTCGTGGTTCCTTTCGTGGCTCTTCTTCCGAGTAATTTCGTGGCTTCTTTCGTCGTTCTATTCATAGCTCTTTTTGTGGCCTTTTCGTATCTCTTTGCACAGCGTTACGAAGTGACCTTTTTTGCGTGGCTCTCTTTGGATTTTTTTAAGGGCTCTTTCTTGGCTCTTTTTGTGGCCCCTTCCTTGTCATTTTTCACGTCTCTTTTCGTGGCTATTTTCACGATTCCTTTCGTAGTTATTGTCGCCACGTTTTTCGTGGCTAGTTTTAAGGCTATTTTCAAACCTCTCCATGGATATTTTTCATGCCTCTTCTGTGGCTATTTTCATGGCTTTTTACAAGTTCTTTACATGGCTATTGTCATGCCTCTTTTCATGGCCATTTCCGTGGTTCTTTCCATGGCTCTTTTCGTGACTATTTTCATGGCTCCTTTCGAGACTATTTTTAATAAAGGCTCCTTTCGAGACTATTTTTAAGGCTCCTTTAGAGACTATTTTCAAGGCTCTTTTCATGGCTATTTTTATGGAACTTTTCGTGGATATTATCAAGGCTCCTTTCATGTCTGTTTTCAAGGTTCTTTTTATGGCTATTTCCATGCCTCTTTTTTTGGCTATCTTTAAGGCTATTTTCGTAGATATTTTTAAGTCTCTTTTCGTGGAAATTATCAAGGCTCTTTTCAGGCTATTTTCATGGTTTTTCGTGGCTATTTTCAAGGCTCTTTCGGGGCGTATTGCCTCCGTCTCCACATTCTGCTCGCCGTTGTTCCTTTCTATTACTCGAACGTCTTTTATTATTATTATTATCATTATTCACAATGGGATTCGACAGTACTCTTGGAAGATGCAAGATCTCGGGACGCTTAACTTGTATACGACGACGAAAGAGGAAACGCAATGTTGAATAGGTACTGGATGTGACAGTTTTCTTTTTACAGAAGTCACAATGGGAAATCCGCAATACGCATCATGTTACTAAATTAAAGAACGCAGGAAATTTTTTCTTTTAATTGCACTATTTTCAAAGTGCTAATTTTGAATATTTTGCAAAAGAATGAGACAAGATCTTTAATATCTTGACTTCACTCTCAAATTTTGAAAAATAAGATTTCGATTTATGCTGTTTTATAGTATGTTAGGAACTCTCTAAAGGATTGTAAAGATATACTTTCAAAATATATTTACTTGTAACACTTAACATACTCATTTTGCTGTTGAACACTTTTCTCTAACACTTAACATACTCATTTTGCTGTTGAATACTTTTCTCAGATTTCGTGGTTGCTTTCGCAAATGTAATAACCTTTCCCTTAAAAAACAGGCAAAGCGGCCTTTCCATAACCTGTTGGCTAATACTGTCTCATGAAAAATTAAATATTATCGTTGATAACGGAAGGTATATATTGAAAAACAAGTGGATATTGAAGGTATATAAAAAAAGTGGATATTTAAGATAAATGAAAAATAAGTGGATACTGAAGATATATGAAAAACCAAGTTGATATTGAAGGTAAATGTAAAATAAGTGAATATTGAAGACCTACACGATAACACGACTTAGAGATATCACGAGATCGACGGAGTCTGGGGTGAGGGGCAATGAGTCACAATGAAGCCTGTGAGCCAACCCGAGGCCCGCCTCTTACCACTGGCCCCTAATCGTCCGTACTTCGGTGTGGAACAAAACATCTCTAAGATGAGGACCTCCAGTCTCGAACTCCTCTTAATTTTTTGAAAGGCGTAATTAATGGTTATTGTAGATAATAACCGTCCTTATCACAATTACTATCAGTCTTCATTCCGTCTCAATTATTTCTACCGGTTCTAATAAACTTTTCGGAATCCAATAGTTCACTATTAACTCCGACCTGAGTGTTTATTCATGTCAGAATTCCAACCCCAAATAAAAAAAAATCAAAGTTTGTGCAAGAAGCTTCACATCCTTATCGATAAAAGCCTCCACAACACTTACTCGCTCTTGCACAATCATTAATGAATATGACAGCGAGGCTCACAAACGTACAAAGTGAGAACAAGCGAGTAAGAGTTGCACAAACAAGGAAAAGAGACAAAACAAAGCTGACAATGAGACCCCATCCCTTCGGGCGGTGGAGGAACACCCGACGTTTATGAGAAGACCCCGTTCCGCACTGTACTTAGCATAATAATAATAATAATAATAATGGTGTTTGTGCAGACAGGTAATGTCAAGCCGTGTCTACCACTCCTTGGCTCCCGCGATGAGTTATGCAACTGACAATTCAACTTAATGCAGAATAGTGATTTATATGCAAATGACCCTGAGCATAGCTCGCCTATCCACAATTACGGTTAATTGGCACGTATAATCACACTAATTCATGTAATGATGTACTGTAGTTTAAATTAAAAAAGAAAACGAATTTCGTCTGGTGGTCGTTACGGGAACAGGATCTAACTTTACAGATTATCCAGGCCCATTTTCATCTATTGATTTATTTTTATAATTTTTTTTCACTATCAGCATTTGCACCTACTTTGATAAGATTCATGTCAACTTCATTTATTGACACACACAAACACACATACTCACTATGCTATTTACAAAAAAATGCCATTTACAAAACAATTAATAGGTAACTTGAACTTGTCAGTACGAATACAATCCTTTATCACGTCAACAATTTCGTAAAAGAAACATATTAACGACTTCTTAATTTCAATTATAATTTCACTATAAATTGCAAATATGAATCTCTCTTTTGAATCTTCCTCCTCACAATAATCACAAAACTAAACAGAAAATAAATAAGATACATTTTACAGCAGTAATCACTATTAACACCTCACATCTTTAACATTTAAAATTTAATTCAAGTTAGTATCCAGAATTTTCACACACAAAAATCAGCACCAACGAACGAAAATATTAATACAATGAGAACAAT
>NC_087218.1:27789884-27799884 GCF_015104395.2 Macrobrachium nipponense | reverse complement strand
CGTGTCAGTATGACGACTTGGGGGAGGGGGAGGGGGAGGGGGGGGGGAGGGGAGGGGGAGGGGGAGGGGAAGGGAAGGGGGGCAAGTTTAGTATATCTTAGTTTAACCAACCCACTGAGCTGATTAACAGCCCTCCTAGGGCTGGTCCGCAGGATTTGATATTTTTACGTGGCCAGGAACCAATTGGTTACCTAGCAACGGCTTCTACAGCTACCACATTATAAGGAGAAATTAAATTTCTAATCACCAGAAACAAATTCGTCTGATTCCACACTGGCAGAGCGTCGAATCGAACTAGCGACTACCGAATCAGTATGCGAACATGTAACCCACTCCTCCAACGAGGAACTTTAAAGGGCGAGTTGGTGAGGAGGTTTGGTAGTACGTAATCACTTACTCGCTTGCTTACAGTCGTTACTATGCAAGCAAGAGTGATACTGAATACTACGGTGGTATAAGAGGTTTTACATAACTGCCTCCCCTTCCTAAAGCACCATTCATACATGTTACAAAAATGGCGTTTTAAACAATAAAATCTGTTCTCCTTAAACCCGACACTTAATTTTTCTTTTACAAGAAACGCGTAATTAATTCCATTCCATCGGTACTCAATTATCACTGCGAGAATAATCCGCATTTAATGAAGACTTCATCATCGAATAACATTTAAAATCTGTTGAAATGAAGCAGCTTCTCGAAGCGTGATGCGATTCGGGTCTCAGTTACGAGTTTAATCCTTATGGGCTCTCCTCCTCCTCCTCCTCCTCTTCTAGAGCCTTTCATGGATTTTCTTTCTTTCTTTTTTTTTTTTATCTAGCTTACATATGGATGTCATTTCCCGAGGAATATAGAAGTTAAGCAAAGGTGCTGCATACTCTGGTAATCGTGAGGATCCAGAATACGGGGAAACAAGCAATTTCCTAAAGAATGATTAGGAATCTGACGGAGACTGCCACTCCTCTCAACGATCCCAAGTTGGCCTGCTGGATCAAGCAAACTATACAAAAAGATGCCAGCCCTCTAAACCCCCTTCTGCTACTGATTATACACTGCCTATTTTCATCCAGACCCCTTTTCTATTTACTACCATCATGGTCAGTAAATATGATAATGATATCAATCCAATACATCGCAAATTGCGAAAGAATAAATGTGTTTCTAAACACCTACTTCTTGTGCTTGCTGGAACATGGTAAAGGTTCAGGTGCGCCTTCTTTGACAAATGGCACTGATGGAAAGGGACAATTTCAATGAAAAGTATCTTTTGTTCAGGTGTGTTTTTTGAGTAAACACAAGTCAAATTTTACAAGGAAGCCTGTGAGGAGTCTACCATCTCCAGCATTTGACAGCAAAACCACCCGATGTTCTAGTCGTTCCACGAGATAAGTATTGATCAAAATCTGATGTTCACTTTAGTGGCGGCTATGTAGCGCGTCTCAACGATGTTGGAAAGAAACACTGTAACCCGGGAGTAGATTCAACGGAAATATTAGGAAGGTCCTTGAAAAAAAAAAAGAAAAAAAAATGTCTTTCACTAATGGTTACTCATCTCATCCCGTTAAAAGATTAGATTAGATTATAAAATTCTTGGCACAGCCAAGCGCCGGAGCCGAGGGGCCATTCATCGCATATATTTCTTTTAAAAAAGGCACTGTCGCACAAACAAACATGCACACAACTGATCTAACATACAATTCATTTATTCATAAAAACCAAACAAGAAACCTAAAATAATGAAGAGAAAATTACAATTCATAAAAAAAGATTAATATTTTCTAAAAATGTCATAATTTGCTCTGCCTGAGCACCTTCACCTAAAATATCGGCAAGTCTTATTTGCCAGCAAACAAGCTCTACGTTTGTTTTCAAACTGAGGGCACTCCACCAAAATATGCACCACAGTCAAATCCACATGACAGGTGGAACAGCGAGGAACCTGCCTATCCGCTCCACTCATCACTAGATACCCGTGAGTATATTTAGTGTGGCCAATACGCAATCTAGCTAAAACTATCTCAGACCTTCTATCCCTCCGGCTATGAGGCCAAGGATGGATAGTAGGCCTAATCGACTTTAATTTAAGATTATTATCTAAAGTAGACCAGTGGGCCTGCCACTGGTCTTTACAATAAAATCGAATGGTGCTTTTAAAATCTGAAACAGGGACGCCCATGTTGGAAATGTGCCTAAGCCTAGTTGCAGCCTTAGCAGCAGCGTCGGCTTGCTCATTCCCAACAATTCCAACATGGGATGGAGCCCAACAAAACCTAACAGAAAAACCTTTTCTATTAATTAAAAGATAAAACCAATCTTGAACTTCTTGCACTAAAGGGTGACAAGAGATCAGGCTTCTAAGAGAGGATAAAACACTCAAAGAGTCTGTAAAAATGGTAAAAACCTTGTTAGTACAAGAACTATAAAAAATATATTCAAGCGCAGTCAACACTGTGAGCAGTTCAGCTGTAAATACAGAGGAATTAGATGGAAGCTTCTTTTTAATTATATTATCACTTGTCACTACAGAGCAACCAACACCATCAGAACCCTTCGAGCCATCAGTATATATATGATTAGAATCACCATGTTCGGAAGCATGGTCCAAGAAACTTGCCCTCAACTGATCACCAGAATTGTTGCTCCTGCTGTCCCTAATTGGGCAGATCTCTAGGCATGGTCTATTCCAAGGAGGAAACTTTGAGGGCGAAATTTCAGCTACTGCAGGAGGTAGTAATCCCACCTCCCTGGCAGAGGTTGCTAGTCGAACTTCAAGTGGCTTTGGCAGTCTAGGTCTATTTGGGGCTCTATCAGTTGGTTCTCTAACGTACTTATAGTTGGGGTTCAGCTTTGACGTAAGTACTCTTAATATGACTCTCAAGCCTAATTCCTCCCTACGGATAAATAGTGGGGGAAAACCTGACTCAACATACAGGCTTTCTACTGGTGAAGTTCTATAGGCTCCCGTACAAATACGTAAAGCCATATTATGGACAACATCTGATTTCTGCAGTGTTGTCTTGCACGCACAACCATAAACTTGGCAACCATAATCAATTTTACTTAGGCATAAAACCTGGTACATCCTCAAAATGGTGATTCGATCTGCCCCCCAAATTAAAATTTGACACAACTTTAAGAATATTAAGATGAAGCTTCACGTTCAACATAACTTCATTAACATGTTGAGTAAAAGTTAATTTTTTATCAAATGTAACACCTAGATACTTAATGCTATCTTCATAAGGTAAAATGGAACCATTTAAAAACAACGTAGGGATCTCTTCCGCTTTTCTTAATCGACAAAGTCGTATAGCTTTGGTTTTTTCTGGTGAAAACTTGAACCCTTTAGTACTGGCCCATAATGTTGCAGCATTAATAGCAGTCTGGATCTTCTGACAAGCTTCGACAGCTGTAGACTTACTACAGATTATTGCATAATCATCACCAAAGGCCAGACCATGCACCCCGACAGGAACTTGTTCTAGTAGACTGTTGACAGCTACATTAAAGAGTGTTGGACTAAGGACGCTTCCCTGAGGTAACCCTTCTTCTTGAGGGAAAGCAGAAGAAATGTAGAGCCCACTCTTACTTTCAGGTAACGTTCTGACAAAAAATCTTTAAGACAATAGAACAAATTACCCACAATACCCCACTCAACAAGTTGCCAGGTAGTGTCGTAGGCTTTTTCTAGGTCAAAGAACACTGCAACAGTCTGGTTTTGCACAGCAAAAGCATTCTGTATCTCCTGAGTAACGAACATCAAAGGGTCAGAAGTACTTCTATTTTTCCTAAAGCCAAACTGCCGATTAGATAAAAGATTCTTTGAATCCAAATACCACACAAATCGAGCATTGACCATCCTCTCATATATCTTGCTAACACAGCTAGTTAGAGCAATTGGCCTATAGTTCTTATGAAGGAAGGAATCTTTAAAAGGTTTTAAAACTGGTACAATAATAGATATCTTCCAAGACTCTGGTGAAGTTCCTGAAAGCCAAAGACTGTTGAAAATGTCTAAAAGAAATTGTTTTGTACTTCTAGGCAGATTAAAAATCATTGTGTACAGTATATCATCTTCCCCAGGAGATGTTGGGGAAGATAATGAGATTGCAAAATCTAATTCTTTCATGGTGAAAGGAAGATTATACGACTCTGAATTTAAACTAACAGGAGGAACAACCATGGTACCGTCCCTAATATTCCTGAATGCAGGAGAGTAATGTAGGGCACTAGATATATTGGAGGCAAGGGAGGTGGAGAAAATTTCCCTTGCAGCTTCCGGATTCTGTCCCAAACTAATGACATAGGGGAATCATACTTCAATTCACTTATGTATCTAATAAAGGATTCCCTCCTTGCTTGCTTAAAAAGTGCTTAAAATTTTTCTTTGCTTAGCAAGAGCTCTTTTATAGATAATTTTATTGACTAAGCAAGGATATCTACGATATCTTTTGTAGCAAGTTCTTGTTATCTTTCGGCTTAAGGCACATGCATCACTCCACCAAGGTACTAGAGGATGCCGAGGTTTGTCAGAAGTTCGAGGAATAGACAGCATGGCACCCCACACAGCAATATATGGATTAAATACTCATAAATAGATGTTGGGCTCGTAAAATCATTTTTCTCTTGAAAACTTCAGTAGATTTTTTTAATAATCCCCAGTCAGCCTCCCCTACCTTCCAGTTTGGTAAGAATGAAGATGGAATATTTTTCACATACTTTAAGTGAATGGGCCAATGATCATGGAATATTTTTTACATACTTTAAGTGAATGGGCCAATGATCACTGCCATGATCATTCTGGTCTACTACCCACTGGTAATCTAACCTCAAAGACGAAGTGCAGATAGTGAGGTCAATGGCTGAATCAGTATTATGAAAAACATCATGTCTTGTAGGGGAACCATCATTCATTACAGTGATGTCATTTAAGTCAAGCAGCTGTTCTATTATTAAACCCCACTGGTCGCAGTTTGGCTCTCCCCATCAGAACGAGGGGTTTAGGAAGCTGGTCTATCAGTGTCTGTAGATCGTTTAATTCTAGCTGACGGGGATTACCCTGCGTAACCTGCAATCTACTTTCTAATGATGGATCAAGGTAGAGAGAACAAATTGTGATCCATTTATAATTAAAAATTTGAACTGCACAAGCCTGCAACACAGTGTTCAATTGAACAACCCTGTGATTAACAGACTTGCGGACTATGATGCCTGTGCCTCCCTGAGCACGTACACCTATCAAGGGTGGAGACCTGTGAAATTAATAATTAAAACCCACATTGGGAGTGTGCTCTCCCAACTTCTCTCTTGTAGACACGTCGCAGATAAATCATGTTCCCCAAACAGAACCCGAACTTGCTCTCTATTTGGTATAAAGCCACGGATGTTCCACTGCATGAGAGCCATTATTTAAAGGAAGGGATCTTAAAATTCTCTACTAATTTAGGAATCTGTGTCCTGGTGAGAGAGATCTTATCAGTTTTACCAGTGCTACTTGATCTAGATCTAGGTGTTACAGATCTTTTAGATGAAGGGCCTTTACTTGCCCTTTCAGTTTTGCTTTTGTTTTTCCTTTGATATCTGAATGATCGTGAATGGGGTGAAGAGGGAGAAAGGGCCCTCTTCTGACGAATAAAGAGGGCCTCCATCTCCTCACCGTCATCCCCACGGTGCACTGTTATGTCAAGATCAGGTGAGGGCTCAATGTCAGGCAATGTCCCTGACATACAGAAGTTGTCATCATACTGAGATGGCTTGACCAGAGTCTCTGCAACATGGGAAACCCCACCAGGGGGGGCATGAGAAGCCCCACCAGGGGGGCCATGGGAGGCCCCACCAGGGGGGGCATGGGAGGCCCCTCCAGGGGGGGCACAGGAAGCCCCAACAGGGGGGCACGGGGTGCCCCACTGGAAACCCCACCAGCGGGGCACCAGGGAGCCCCACCAGAAGGGGCACCAGAAGAAGCAGTATGCAATAATTGTGCCTTCAAGGCATCCGAATAGGTTTTCCTGGCCAACAGCTTCTTGGCCTGTCCCACACTGATGTGTTCAGCAATAGATTTTAGTAATGCCTCTTGATCTTTCTTGAATGTACTACATTTCTTATCACAAGCTCGATGTTCACCCTTACAGTTTACGCAAATTACCAGTCCAGAACTTTCCTCATGCTCAGGCTGGCCACACGATTCACAGAGTTTATTTCTGGTACAAACGTTAGAGGAATGTCAAAAACCAAAACATTTAAAGCACTGGAGCACTCTCGGTCTATAAGGGCGAACTTTCATGATTTCACTGTCAAGAATAATTTCAGATGGCAGAAAAGGACTTACAAATGTTAAAATAAGCATCAATGAGCAGGGCACTTTAAAAACCTTCCAAACAACATCTGGACACATTTCCAAAATTTCCTCCTCATCCATTTCCTGTAAATCTTCATTAAAGATAACTCCCTTCGCATAACTGAAATTATAGTGAGGTTTTACCTCTTTTACCATACCCTCAGGATCAAGTTTCAAATTTAGGAGCATTATCGATTGAACATTGGTCTTGGTATGAACTAAAAAACTATTACGCCCAAAGCGAGTTACTTCTGGGCTCCCAACGTTGCCGATCTTCTGGCTTACCAACCTTTTCACCTTGAAGAGGTTACCTCTCTCACCATGCGTAGTGATAATTAACCACTTAGCAGGGTCTGGTGATCTGGAGATTTTACTTATTCTACTAGGATCTTTTATTTCATTTGGTGGTTTATAAATGTCAAGATACCTAGGGACCTCTTCTGCCTCTACAAGTCCAACACTCATAGAATCTGACCTAAATTCTCTAAAGGCTCTGTGAGCTTCCGATTCATTGTTGAAAATTATACAGAATTAAAAAAAACAATTTTTGCCAAGTTTATTCCGTAATTCTTTGATGTTCCCAAATTCACAAAATTCATTAAATATTGTGTAAAATTCCAGTCAAAAGGAAGTGGTTTCACATGCAGAATGTTTGTAACAAGGAGGTCATTTGAAAAAGGCTCCAAAGTTACAAAGGATGAAACGTTTTTAGTAAAAGGAAAGGGGCTGACTTATTTAGTTGGATCAAGAGCTGGGCACCAAGACCCAGCGAGAAAGCAGTTCCTCCCAGGTATCAGGGCCCAGCTGCTGAACCCTAAGCACCCCCATCCTCGGCAAGGCTTCAGCATCTGGGCGGCATCCAATTCAAAGCCACACACCTCTACAAAGATTTCTTATTCTTATCACTTTTATCTTTAAAAGGACGGCTTTAAATATTATCTACCAATCTATGTGAAATCCTTTTTCGTAAGATTGAACAAATACCAGTTTCCAAAGTACATTAAAGCCGAATTTAATAGGCGAGTTTTACTTTACCTGTTTTTGCAAATATGTCCCAAAAATTCGTGAATATCCGACTCTTAATGGACTTCGTGAAAAATCCGACATTTTTCCCGTAACCTTAATAAGACAGAAATGTTTTCACGATTTCTTTAACATGGACGAAAACGAGAGCATTTTCCCATTTCATAAAAAAAGAAAAAACAAACACACTAATTCACTACCATGAAAATCTCATTTTCTATTTCCTAGCAATCCGAAGATGCTATTCCTAATGTTTATGAATGCCATGAGTTGTGCTTTTGTATTTCGCGGAAATCTACTAAGACTTGGCATTTTACGTAACACCTGCGATTACTTAGTTACATCAGCTACAAGCAGATATAAGAGCAAGCAGCAAATATAATCGCATGACCAAAACCTTTATATAAAATCTATTCGCCTACCGCGTACCATAATCGTTACGGGAACAAACAGCCACTGATATTCCTACAACACCGGCCATATCCAGATTCAAAAAAAGCGCCTACCGTCAAAGAACTGTTTTCTCGTTTGTTCATAGCGCAGCAGGGTCGAATCATACACAACACACGAGGGCAAACACAAAAGGATGGTCGTCCATCTGACTGGAATCCCGAAATCATAACAAAGAAATGTTCCACCCCTTACAGAAAGAGTGAGTGTGTGTATATAAAGCTTTGTGGTAACCTGGACGCGAAATAATTATTGTTATTATCCCGGAGATCGTCGGAGGCATTTATTTAATAACGCTCGCGCCAAAAAATGCGGGTGGACGTAATTTAATCCCATTCTGTTCGGCTCCTTCCATTTTCTTGGTGTATTAGAAGCTATTAGCGGCAGGAATTTAAGCACTGTCTTTAATTACGAATCATTTTATTTCCTGGCCTCCGGTGCCCCCGGGTTTGAAGGGTACAGATTCGGGCGATTTCTGCTGCAATGAGCAAAGCGATGGCGGGAGTGGCGGAGCTGCAAAACAGCCGATTGCAGTTGTTTATGATTACGAGAAAAAATCGCGTTGCCGGAAGCCAATTTCTTATTTGTTCAGAGAACATAGAAAATGGAATTTAGGCCAAAAGGCATGCTGGGAACTATGAGGTCATTCAGTGCTAAAACGTAAATTGACAGTGAGAAGGTTTGAAAGGCGTAACAGGAAGAAAACCTCGCTATTGCACTATGAATCAATTGTTAGGAGAGGGTGAAGAGTAAGATGGAAGAAATAAAGTATGAACGGAGGTACAGTAGAAGGAATGAAAGGGGTTGCAGTTAGGGGCCGAAGGGACGCTACAAAGAACCTTCAGCAATGCCTACAGCGCACCGCATGATGTGCACTGACAGCACTACCCCCATACGCGGGGTATTTGTTCTATAAAGGCCATACACAAGAAATCAATGGTATCGACGAATACATAATTTTACATTGCATTAATTCATGTCATGGCCGTTTCAACAGCACATGCATGCATTTACGTTCTCAACAAAGAATCACTGTAATCAATGAATAATAATATTATCAAAATAACTTTACCAGATTACTGGGCTGATTATCAGCTATAACATGGCTGGCCCGGAAGGATTTTAATCAATGAATAAGCTAAAATTCATTGACAACAGGGCTGAAAGTTATCAAGTGGATCTTCACAAAAAATACTGAACTTCTTAAGAAGGAAGGAACGTTACCTGAAAATTCGCCGTAATCAATAATACCGATTCATTTCTGTATTCGACTGACTGTAACGTGCAAGCATCATGAAACCAGACTCGAAACAAAGTACCATTACTTTACAAGAACTTTATAAAGTGAGAACTTTATGATAGGAGAACTTTATAATTTATAATATGAGAATTTTACAAGTCCTAGCATAAAGCCGCTGCATCGGACACTTGGAATTCTCAATAAAGAATCGACTTCAACCAATGAATTCATTGTTGAGTATCATTCCAGTTCTTGCCTCACCATCATTACAGTAACACTGCAGTGAGCATCCTACAAGCAAACGCACAGCACGACCACAAACAAACAACGTTCTTCCTTTTCTTATGAAATAAGTTTAAAATCTTGACGGTCCCGACAAGGATAATTAACCCTTGACATTCAAATGTAACTTTCTCTGTGTGAATCATTTTAGTAGAATTCCCGGGATTACCTGCTGTTTGGAAGAAAATGAATTCGCTCTCCCCGGAAAGGAAAAATATTTTGTGAAAAAGGTAAGACTTCCGGCAAATAAATTACGGCTAACCACTGGAAGTCAGGATCGGATTTAGATCAAAGGCCAAGCGCTGGGGTTTAAGAGGTCATTCCGCGCTGAAAGGAAAATTGAAAGCAAAAGTTTGAAAATGTATAAGAAGAGGAAAATCCCGCAAGTTGCACAATGAAACAACTGTTGGACGAGAGTGGAAAGTAAGATGGAAGAGAGATATGAAAGGAAGTGCAGTAAAGGAATGAACTGATGGTACTAGCCCCCCCTACGTGGACAGTTACGCTAGGTTACTGAGCCTTGAAAGAATATTTTCAACTATGCTGACGTCCTTTTCAAATTCCCAGAGCCTCAAATTTCTCTGAAAGATTTGTGAGGCCGGGAACGCAGAGTCAGTTAAAATAAAATTATATCTGCGATCTCAAAAGTCTGTAAATAATAACATTGTTCA
>NC_087218.1:27744884-27787384 GCF_015104395.2 Macrobrachium nipponense | reverse complement strand
AAAAACTTAGCTCTGAATACTGACCTTTCTAACTTTCAAAACGACCTGTCCACATTTGCCCATATCAATTTTAACAAACTAAAAAAGATGGGCACCATTTTTTAATAAAAGGGGCCTTGGTATCCTTAAAAAACAAAGAAAACGGCAATATCTTTTTCTAAACCCGATAAAGGTAAGGGAACCGTCATAATGAATAAAACAGAGTGTAGCTGCCGTTTTCTTCAAAGCCACAGGGATGAGATGTAGAAAAGACACAGATCTGTTACTCACGTCACACTTTATTAAAAATTTGATAAAAAGCTCAAGTTGACATCACTAAACACTTTAAACCAACTTAAAGCTTTAAATCACTTAACACTACAACTAAAGTTGACCGTTGCTGTAAGGGCTTATAGTTGGTCATTACTCCAAGACCAGAGAACCAATGAGGAGTACTTTGCTAGTAGTACAAGGCGACGAGGTTCAAGAAACTGAAAACAACAAAATATACAAACTTACTAAAACTGTTAAATAGAAATTCCATAACAAACAAAGCATTGATTATAGTTTGATATAACTACAAAACACCACAAACATTAAACAGAATATATACAAATTTCAGTAAAGAAATAAACTTACATCTGTGTTACTCTAAGCTACATCCAATACAAACGAAACGAATTTCCAAAGAAATGTTCTTTACACTTCGAAGACTTCTCCTGCTCTGTCAGTCATCAAAAAACCTTGATCCTATTTCCAGAAACTTATAACTGTTACAGTGTAATTCCAACACTGATAACTACCAGGATAAACAATCTTTTCAAGAACTACTCAACAACAATTAACAAACAAACAAATTACAGCAGTAACAATCCAAAATAGACTGAACAATGTTTACATGTAAATTGGACAAAATATCTTTAGCATAATTTAACCCTAATCACCAAGTTGAAAAACAAAGCTTATTAAATTATTATATACACAATTGGTTTCTATAAAAAGCTGCATTTACATTCTCGGCCCTATAAACAAATTATTTGTTTATCAAAATCAATCATATCTATAAATGCAGGTGATATAAATAACATCTATATTAAATGTAATATACTCTCAAATCCTTTGATCCTAATAAAAATAACTATTATAATCATTGTTCCTCTACTGCAAGGAGAAGAACAAGCTTTTGAATGGGTCGATGGAGCTCTGATGTTTGTCTTCAAAACTACACTTCGTACAAAACCGGTTCTGTCCTTTTCAGTGCTGATAACACGACCCATCATCCAGTTACTCCTTAACTGATTATCATCTTTTACATGGACAATATCACCAACTTGAATGTGCCGCTTTTCCTTGTTCCACTTCTGTCTCTCTTGTAATGTTGATAAATATTCTCTTCGCCATCTAGTCCAGAATAAGTTAGCCAAGAATTGAACATATCGCCACCTCTGTCTCAGATACATATCTCCTTTCGAAAAAACACCAGGTGGTGGCATCACAACACTTGATTTCTGTGTGAAGCTGTGCTGGACTGAGTGGTTGTAAGTCATCTGGACTGTCACTGACTGTGGTCAAAGGACGGTCATTCACTATAGCCTCAACTTCTGTGAGAAGAGTGCGGTAACTCATCATCCAGTCGTCCAGCATGTTCTTTGAAGAGATTAGTCAAGACCTTTCTCACAGTTCTAATCTGACGTTCCCACACACCTCCCATATGACTAGCTGTAGGGGGATTGAAGGTCCAGCTGATGCTTTCTTTTGAGAGGAAAGCTCCGATCTGATCATCATTCATCTCTGCAGTGACTTCCTCAACTCCTTCTCGGCTCCATGAAAGTTTGTCCCATTGTCACACCAAATCTTCCTTACATTTCCTCTTCTAGCAACAAACCACCTTAAAGCATTTATGAAGGACGATGTGTCTAAGGAATTGGCTGTCTCTATATGAACTGCTCTTGAAGACAAGCAAGTAAACAATACACCGTACCTCTTCCTGATTTGCCTTCCTTCTTTGACTTCCTGTGGCCAAAGAAGTCAACAACCTGTGTGTGTGAATGGAGCAGCTGGAATTACTCTTTCCAATGGTAAATCAGCCATCTTCTGGTTAAGAACAGGGTTTCTCATTTTTCTGCAAATGACACATCTTTGTAGAACCTGACGGACACTTGCATTGGTACGGATAATCCAGTAAAGTTCTCTAAGTTTTGCCATCACATGGTTGCGTCCAGCATGAGCTAATTTTTCATGTGTGTAACGAATAATCAAAGTGGTAATATGGCTCTTTCTAGGTAATATCATTGGATGCTTTTCGTCAGCTGAAATTTCTGCTTTGGAGAGCCGTCCATTAACACGAAGAAGCCTGTCTTGCAGATCAATGAAGGGATCTAGTTTATAAATGCTACTGCTACTACAAAGTCCTCGGCCCCTTGACCCTTCGCTCTTTTGTAAGAGTGCCACTTCCTTACTAAAAGTTTTCTTCTGGATATATCTGATGACTGCTTTTCCAGCAGCATCTAATTCATCTGCTGTAATTGAACCATTAAGTCTAGTTTGTCTCTTAGATTTCAGTATGAAAAAAAGACGGTGATACACTGCAAACAGCCTTCCTCAATCGATGCCATGAAGAATAATACTTAAGAACTTATCAACAGCATTTCCCTCCTCATCCTCTGGATGTACTGCAAAACTTGTAGATCCTTCCAATTCAACATCATCTTGAGGCATGTCATTTTTCCACAGCTCCTCTGGTCCTCTAAGAAAATATGGGCCATCAAACCAAATGTTACTGTTCAGCATTTGCTGACTTTGAAACCTCTAGATGCAATATCAGCAGATTCTCTTTACTCTGAACATATCTCCACTGTGTATTTTCAGAGAAATCCTTAATTACTTTCACTCTATTTGCAACAAATATAGGAAACCTCTTTCTATCACTAAAAATATAGTGAAGAACTGTTGTAGAATATGTGTGATATAGTCTGGTCCACTGTAATCTGAGCTCTTTCAAAATGTGTTGTGCTAGATTTATGACACCACTGCAGCAGTCAATTCCAGTAGGGGTATGGTTGTTGCCTTTACAGGACACACTCTAGACTTTCCCATCAGCAGAGCAGTAGAAATTCTCCCACTGCTATCGGAGCTTAGTGATGCTGCAGCACCATAGCCTTCATACTAGCATCTGAAAACATGTGCAGCTGTGTGGAAGTCTGTACCAAATTCCTTTGGCTTGACACATCTTGGAATCTTTAAGTTACCCAGGATTGGTAAATCATCAAGCCACCTTCTCCAGGGCTGCTGGTATTTTTCGGGAATAACATCATCCCATCCCAAGCTGCTATCCTGACAAACTTCGCGAAGATTCTCTTAGCTGCAAAAGAAAAGGAGCCACAAAACCAGAGGATCATAGAGGGAACATACTGTTGACAAAATATCTCTCCTTGTAAGTAGTTTTGGGTCCAAGCTTGTGGGAGAAAGTAAAGTAGTCATTTTCAATATTACCACTGAAGACCAAGAACTCTTTCTGCATGAAGTTCATCATAGTCAAGATCACAAGTTTGAAGATCTTTTGAACGGTCCTCTTGCGGGATTGATTTCAACACCAGCTTGCTGTTACTCACAAACTTTGTCAGCCGAAAACCTTGTTCCTTCAATGCTGACGTAACGTCTTTCACAAGTCTTAATGCCTGCTCTTCTGAGGGTAGAGACTTTAAATAATCATCCACATAAAAATTAGTCTTAATGGTGCATTCTACATCTGGCCATACTTATCCTTTGCATGGTCAGCTGCTGCCCTCAAAGCGTAATTGGCGATGCTAGGTGATGATACTGCTCCAAAGATGTGAACACCCATTCGATACTCTGTAAGTTCGCTTTCAAGTTCACCACCAGGCCACCATAAGAATCTAAGGATTTATGTTGAACTTTTGGTACCTGCACTTGGTAAAACATAGATTCTATGTCACCCATCAAGGCCACCCTCTCTAGTCGAAATCTGATGAGAGTCATATCAGGACCTTGCATCAAATTGTCATTAAGGGAACTACCCTGGTATTTAGCACTACAGTCAAAGACTACTCTAATCTTATTTGGCTTCTTTGGTGGATGGTAGACACCGTGATGAGGTAGATACCATGCAGGCTGTTCATCATACGACTGATCCTCCGGAACCTTATAAGCATATCCTTCAGACACCAATTTCTCGACAAATTCCACATAATCTTCATGGTACGGGGTTGGTGGTTTTTAGTTTCATTTTTTTCTTCTTTGCCATTGTGCTCGTTTCACTGCCTGTTCTCTATTGTCTACCAAGTTAACTTTATTGGTTCTAATGGTAAGGGAAGCTGGTAGTGTCCATTGGTAAACTGAATGTTTTCTGCAACTTCTTTGAGGAACTGTTGATCTTCTTGTGACAGACCCTTCTCATCAGGAACTCTACCAACATCTTTCTCACTAAAGTCTCTTTCGAACATATGGACCACAGCTGCAGGATGAATACACTCCTTTACCCTTTCAACTTCCTGAAGAAAGACATGGTGACATGAAATACTGTTCTTCTCTGAAGAGTATTTCAAATGTAAGAGGGCCATTAACAGTCCATCCATGGTGGTAAAGACTGCAAAGGAATCTTGACCCTTGGCTGGAAGCACTTCTAATGGTTGCAGTGCTTTAGGGCAATTACTGCCAATCAACAAACCAATCTCCAGATCTGCTCTATAATCAGGAATCAGATCAGCAATATTCCTCAGACCGGCTACCTTTTTGAGCAATTCTGGTTTTGGTATCTGTTGATGACTCACTGGGATATCTTGACGAGTAAAGGTTTTTGGCAAATCAATAGTGTTGTTTCCTTCCATATCTGTAACACACAAATTATTAACCGCCAAAGCATTCACAATGTTTACGCCATGCATGGTTTGGAGCTTTAAACATGTCTCTGTTCCAGATGCACCAATCTGCTCTCGTAAACTCTCTGTGATGAAACAACCAGTGCTGCCATTATCAAAAAAGGCATAAGTGTCCAAAACTACTTGGTTTCCTTTCTGATATACTTTACTGGGAGAATAGCCTGTAATATTGTATTTACTTTTCACTGACATGATTGGTAGTACATGTGCTAACAATAATTTCACTTGCTACTTTTCTAGACGAGCTATCATTGTCTTTATGTAGCTTGAATCCTTCGATATACAATGATGTGGGATGCCTCTTACAGCACGTCTTACATTGCTTCCTTTTCATACATCCTTTAGAGGTATGGTTGAGACCAAAGCATCCAAAACACAACCTTCTCTCCTTAAGGAAATCTATTTTTTCTTCAGAGGTCTTCTTAGCAAAATTCCAACAATCATCAAGATCATGGTTTTTCTTACACAGTGGACATGATTTCTCTTTCTCAGACACTAATGATGTCTTTCTATTTTCTGGATTCAGTTCTGCTTGGGTAGCAAAGCTTGAACTTTTGTTCTTTTGTTGACAATATCTGAGTTTGAAGCTACCAGAGTTGTTTTCAGGCTTTGAATAATTATTTTGAAGAGCAAACTTGCTGAATGTTGGGTCGTTTGCTGCCTTTGCCTTTTTATAAACAAATTCAACCAAATCTGCAAAATCAACTCCTCCCTTTTCTTCCCTCAAATGTCCAGCCAGCTACACCACTTGTTTCTGAAGGTATGTTGGAAGTTTTTTAACAACTGCTTGAAGGTTAGGAAGATGATTTAGTACTTCCATGTGTGACAAGTTGTTGGTCATAGGCATGTCTGCACTTAATAAGGAATAAAGCAAATCATATACAAGCCATGAGGATCTCGTGTTTCAGTGCAGACCAAGAAATAAGTTTCTTTGTTAAATATATGCCCATTGACACCTTGTAGGGATCGCCATACTCTTGACTGAGCAAACTCCTAGCTGAAGTAAATTATCCTTCTGAAGAACTCATATACAAGCATCCACCTATAAGTCTTTGCTTCCCCTTCAAGTTGCTGATCCAAGTAGTACAGTTTGTCAGCATCACCCGAAGCATTTGGGGCAATTCTGGCATCAAATGCCATCATGAAAGTGGCAAACTCAATAGGATCACCTTTAAATTTTTGTACTTCTAGTTGGCTTGGAAGCAACATTGCTGCAGTCATGTGTTGCTGTGTCTTCAGGAGCATCTCTTGTTGGGACTGTAGTTGCATATCAAGATTTGGCTCAGGGAACCGACAATGGCTAGAACTACTGGGAACGTTCGCTTTCAACTGAGGAGTATCTACTGTTATATCCGAAGGTTGTGGTTGGAACGGGTCTACATTTGGATTCAACTGGGAAGGAGTATCTTTTGGCACGATATCCGAGATATTGTCAGCTTCAGCATAAACTCTTTCTCTTGCTTCAGACATAGCAATTTTTGTTTCTAATTCTAATTGTTCTTTCTTTTTTCTAAGTCTAAATTCTTGCTCTTCCCTCTCCTGCTTAAGTCTGAGTTCTTGCTCTTCCATCACTTTTGTTTTTTCTCTCATAGCACGTTGAGCCATCAATTCTGCTAGTCTAGCTTTCTCTTTGAGGCGAGCAGATCTTACACTAGTTCTGCTAGACTTGGTCCTGGTAGTGGATGAGGAACAAAGACTTTTTCTATCAAGGTCTGCAGTTAATTGCAATTCACTTTCCTTGACCCAATTATTCATTTCTGTAATGAAACGATCGATAGATGCTGTATTTCTGAATGCCTCTTATTTACTGTGTTTCGTTCACGGAATCTGTTAAAATGCTTCTCATATTGCTGAAAAACATTCATCATATTTATCACGTAATTTGCACAAAATAATCACTTCAGACTTCACCAGATGAAGATTATCACAATTATCCATTAGTCTAAAGATCTCATTTCTCCTTTTGGTCACGGCAGACAGAGCAGCAGTTTGGGCATTTTTCAAAGTTTTTATTTGCTCTTGTATCACTTCATCGAGACAATCTTCACTGACTATAGACCCAGCAACTTCGCTAGATTCCTGCATTTTCAATCACAAGATTTTCTTGAACTAATGTAGCTGCCGTTTTCTTCAAAGCCACAGGGATGAGATGTAGAAAAGACACAGATCTGTTACTCACGTCACACTTTATTAAAAATTTGATAAAAAGCTCAAGTTGACATCACTAAACACTTTAAACCAACTTAAAGCTTTAAATCACTTAACACTACAACTAAAGTTGACCGTTGCTGTAAGGGCTTATAGTTGGTCATTACTCCAAGACCAGAGAACCAATGAGGAGTACTTTGCTAGTAGTACAAGGCGACGAGGTTCAAGAAACTGAAAACAACAAAATATACAAACTTACTAAAACTGTTAAATAGAAATTCCATAACAAACAAAGCATTGATTATAGTTTGATATAACTACAAAACACCACAAACATTAAACAGAATATATACAAATTTCAGTAAAGAAATAAACTTACATCTGTGTTACTCTAAGCTACATCCAATACAAACGAAACGAATTTCCAAAGAAATGTTCTTTACACTTCGAAGACTTCTCCTGCTCTGTCAGTCATCAAAAAAACCTTGATCTATTTCCAGAAACTTATAACTGTTACAGTGTAATTCCAACACTGATAACTACCAGGATAAACAATCTTTTCAAGAACTACTCAACAACAATTAACAAACAAACAAATTACAGCAGTAACAATCCAAAATAGACTGAACAATGTTTACATGTAAATTGGACAAAATATCTTTAGCATAATTTAACCCTAATCACCAAGTTGAAAAACAAAGCTTATTAAATTATTATATACACAATTGGTTTCTATAAAAAGCTGCATTTACACAGAGTATAATCACAAAATGCAAACAATTCTAAAAGATGCTAACAAGTTTACAAACATGGGTGAGACTACAAACTAATGTTTAGAAACGAGGACAGAATAAACCCGGTTCTTGAAAACTTTGAAAGATAAAACGATAGATCAAACAACTTACGAAAATCTGTATGTAACAGGTTCTCCATTGGGTGTTATGTATGGCCTACCAAAAATACACATGGAGGGTATCCCTATGAGACCCATCATTTCATCCTATACTACACCAGGTTATGAAACAGCTAAATCCTTGACACTTCTAACCTCTATTAGATAATCATTTTAAAAATGAATATAATCTAACCAACACTCTTGATTTTAAAAACAGTATTTTATCCCAGGAGTCGGACGTAACCATGGCAAGCTTCGACATTGAAGCACTTTTCACTAATATACCTGTGGAGGAAACCATCAGCTTTATTTTGGATACTTTTTTTTTACAGAAGACGATACTACATATAGTGGCTTTAATCGTGATGATTTTAGAAAATTGTAAGAATTAGCAGTGCGGGACACTGCTTTCATTTTTAATGGACAGGTTTATTTGCAAATAGAGGGTGTGGGTATGGACAATCCCCTAAGCTGTACATTCGCCAATATTTTTATATTCAAATTTGAAAGGGAACTGCTGGACAATTGCCCTTCGTCTTTTAAACCATTTTTTATTGAAGGTATATAGATGAAACTTTTTTGTTTTGTTTAAAGATAGGCATCATAGCGATTCCTTTTTGCAATAAGCTAACTCTAAACATCAAAATATTAAATTTACCTGTGAACTAGAAGAAAATGGACAATTAGCCTTTTTAGACAATTCAGTTCGTAAAGGTAACTTTTTAACATAGGAATCTACAGGAAACCTGCTTTTACCGGCATTGGCTTGAATTTCTAGTTTTTGTTTTTATAATTTTAACTTAAATTCTTTATCAACACTCCTCCACAGGGCCATAAACCTAGCATCAAGTAGGAAATAATTCCATGATATAATATTTTTTGAGGGATTTTTCAACAGCAATTGTTACCCATCGGCCCTATTTTTTAAATAGGTCAAAATACCAGCAATAACTTTTTTCATCCACCTAGTGCAGTCCATTTAGCACAGAAACTTAGATACTATGTTAAAATACCTTATATACATGATATGATGTTTCTGCCCTCCCTTAAGAAAATTTTAAACCACCATTATCCAGCAGTCGATGCCAGATTCACTTGTAGGAATCCTAAAACCATTGGTAGCTTCCTAAAACACAAAGAGAAATTGCCCTCCTTGATGCAATCCGGTGTAGTTTATTTATTTAATTGCTGCCGATGTAATCAGCAGACTTACGTAGGAAGTACGCGCCGGTTTCTCAAAGTGAGATGTGATGCTCATAGAGGTGTAAGTTACCGAACGGGCAGCAAATTATCCACCCCTGAACAATCAAATATCAGGAATCACGCCAGAATCTGTAAGGCAGACAAACTTTAACAACTTAAAGGTCATTATACGTCACCATACAAATACCACCTCCTCGTTCTTGAAAGTTAGGCAATTAAGAAGCTGGTACCTTCACTTAACAACCATATCACCAAAGTATATGGTATAAAGCCACGTCACTTTGTTCTTTGCCTCCTCTTGACTTTTTTCCACCGTCCTGACAATGGTCGGCGGGACTCATTTTTTAATATTTTTTATATATGTTTTTTAATGTTTTTATTCGTAATTTTACTTATAAATATTTTAATTGTTTATGATTTTACATTTCCCTGTCTTAAACGTGTTATGTATTGATGTAATACTCATAGTTTGAGATTTTTTCATTCATAATTTTACTTAGAAATACTTTAATTTATAATAATTTTACGTTAACTTGCTTAATTGTTTTGTATTGATGTAACATCTATTTCTTGCCTTTAGCCTGGAGATGGGACTTTGTCTCGAAATGTCGCTAGCAATAAAGAATCCAATATATGTGCCATGTCCTTCCGTATCCCCATGCCTATTTCTCCGAGGATTAGCCCAACAGTTATGATGAATATATTAGATATATTATAGATATCTTATATTATAATACCATATTATGATATATATATATATATATCTATATATATATATATATATATATTATATATATATATAATATACACCTATTCATGGCAGAGAAAAGAAGGAATGACAGCGTGTATGGCCGTTTCGTCGTCATTCCTCCTTTTCTCTGCTCTCGAATAGGTTACTATTTTTTTTCACATTAAATATACTTATACATTATATATATATATATAATATATATATATATATAATATATATATATTATATATATTATATATATATATATATTATATATATATAGATTATATATATATTATATATATTCCCTTTTTTACTTTAGATTTTGTGCATAGTTCTAATTTTTTTATGTGATCATTTCTTTTATTTATGTGTAATTTAATGAATGTGATGTATTTTGCTTATAGTATCATTATTTGCAGACTGAGGATGTGCTGACTCCAGCATGAAACGTCTCTTTTTAAAATAAACTATGACCCTTGTCCTGTTGGCTTGTGTTAGGGTTCTTGTTGCCTGTTGTTGTCTGGATTGATTTCCTTGATCTAAATATATATATATTACATCTTATATATATATATATATATATATATATATATATATAGTATATAATATATATATTAGTTATACATAGATATATATAATATAATATTTACATAAAGATTTATACATACAAATATATATAAATATATATACATATGAATATATATATATCTATATACACATATAATGTCACACTGACATTCGCATTTGAATCTGTATCTGCAATATGATTTCAATGACCAACCTTTGACATATAGCTGTGCCTGTCAACAAATCTGAGCAACATTTGTCAATAACAAATGAGAAATTCAGTGAATATATATCTTGTGAAACGAAGGTGGTTGGAGGAGTGAGCAAAGTGTTACTTGGCCTCTATAAATGTTAATGTTGTCTATGTATCTTAAAAACATATATTTACTGTAATGTAATAACTATTTTATAAAAAAAAAAAAGATTATCAAAATATTTATATAGCGAACCGTCCAACTGTGTGTTGTGAACAACTGCCTTTGTATTGGAAATTCCACTGAAGAAATTACCAAATAATTCACAGAGTTTTAGCAATATTATAAGCAATTATCACTGGGAATAACTGATCTAAGAGATTACATTAACTGCAGTTTAATTGTAACAGATATGTATGCAATTATTTTCTAAGATAATGGACAGAGTGATCGGTTGATTTCCGACTCAGTGTCATAATTAGGGCATGATGTGCCCACGATCTGGACCATGGATGTGCCCGTTGTATACATATTTTTAGAAGGTTGGCCCATTACTAGTGACCCATGGCTGACTGTGATAATCTCAAGAGCTACTGGTCTACCCAAATTTGGTAGAAAGTTCTTGCCTCACGTATTCTAGAGAGTACTTTGTGTGTAAATGCATATTCTCAAATATTCTAATGAATTCTATCGCAAAATGTATCACATTATTATTATTATTATTATTATTATTATTATTATTATTATTATTATTATTATTTTTTTTTTTTGCTCTATCACAGTCCTCCAATTCGACTGGGTGGTATTTATAGTGTGGGGTAAATACCACCCAGTCGAATTGGAGGACTGTGATAGAGCAAAAAAAAAAAAAAAAAAAAAAAAAATTATTATTATTATTATTATTATTATTATATTATTATTATTATTATTATTATTCTTCTTCTTTAGACATAAGTCGCGTGTGGAGGTATATATACCCCAAAACCATCGGGTGTGCAAGAGAAAGCTTTGCTTAGGGAGATAATCCCTCCCAGTAGCCAACGAGAATTATTCAGCACTGCCTCAGACGACCTTCATCATCATCATCATCATCATCATCATCATCATCATCATTATTATTATTATTATTATTGTTATTGTTATTGGTTATATTATTATTATTGATTATATTATTATATTATTATTATATGGAACAAGCCCACGGGAGCCGTTGACTTGAAATCCAAACTTCCAAAGAATATGGTTCTCATTTGAAAGAAATGATAGAAGGTAATAAGAAAATAAGGGTATTCGCTAAAAGTTTTCTAACCCGGAGTACTAAACATTGACTAACTAGACAAGAAGCAGTAAATACACGAATGTATCATATATTAGCGATAAACATACAGACTACAAATTGGTATTAGTTCATGAAATATTTAAGATCACTGATATAATGTTCTGTTATAAAAAATGGATAGTTTCGATGACGACAAACCATTACTTCTCGGTGGATTCTTCCCTAATGCTCATTATCTCAAGATAATAACTTAATGAATATACCTGTCAAATTTCTTTAAATTCTGCTCTATAATTCTTGACATGTCATGCTAACGGACTAAAAACAGTGAACACACACACACACACACTATTCATAACATAACTTCTTCCACTTCCTTTGATGGAGGTAGGAAAGTTAACGGTAAACTACAAACTTTTTTTATTATTTTATTAGATATTCCTTTTTCCATTGGTGCATATTTCAAGACTAAAATAAAAAAAAATATGCGGTAGTTGAACCGAAAGGTTTGAAAACGGGTATTCGAATCATCTGATTGCGTTTTGAAAATGTTAAAACTTGCATAGACACAACGGAAGCCGAAGGCAAAAGTGAGTTTTCGATGAATTACACAGATATATTTTTTTCCCGCAAAACAGTCATTGGAAAATGCCCTCCGATGCTATACAGCACGTTTTTGTTATTAATTTTTCTCAATTTTTTTTATTCATTGCTACAACGTAAAAAATGCACAAATATTTCTTAACCTATCAATATTCGTTTTATGAAAAAACACGAACATCCTTTCAACGTTTATGAATAAATCTTTTTATTTCCTATGGGGTATTTGTAAGCCATTCTTCTTCATAAGAATAAAAAATACGTATATGTATACTATATATAAAGGTATACTGTAAGGGCAACAAAACACATCAAAAAGGCCATATATTATTCACAAGAGACGTTTCACACGTGAATTATATACAGATATGCTCAGAACTCAAGCTACACGATTGCATAGGCTTTCATTCAAAATTCACTGACTGGCAACTAACATGCTTCCTATTTATCTGTTATTTCAAAGCAAAAATGCGATTACTACATACAAAAAGGCCATAATATGTTTCATATGAGTGAAATCTATCATATATTTCAAAACTGTAGGAAAATGTAACGTATAGCCAGATTTAAAAAAAAAAACAGAAATCACTTAAGAAACATTTTCAAAACTTTCGTTCACACATCGCTGCTGTATTTGACCAAAACAAAGTCATCAAACCTCAGTTCAAATTTGAAAAAAAAAAAAAAAAAAAGTGTCATAACATATTAATACTGCTTCCAAAGCAAGCATGAAATTTGAAATAGTCCCATTTGATTGTTTTTACACCTTAAAGCCGAAAACTTTTAAATATGTATATACAAAAGTAGAATGTGCTCACTGATATCAACGCGTAAGCGGAGCGTGTGTGACTCTACCCATTGCAGTGGCGGTGCATCAAGAGCCACCTTGTGTAACTCAGGTCTACATTGAGTAGTGACAATGAAATTATCTTGAAAATATTTATTCTACAGTTATTCGAGGAATATTTGGATTTTCATATACAATTATTTGCTATTTTTTCAAATACTTCAAAAATTATGTCGTACTTATAAATATTTGCCTGTGAAATTATTCTTTTGTCAAAACCAAGATTTTCTTCCTAGACCCAGGTGTGTTAGATTTCTTTACTTTACACTTAGCATTCACATCTCTATATCAACAGTTTCTGGCTAGAAAGCAAATTAGTTATTTACACATTCTTGCACTTCAAGTTACCTTATGAAAGAATAAATTATACACCAAATGCAAGCAGAAGGACTTTTAAGAAAATAATATATTAAGCCAGCTGAAAATCAAGTGTTCCATACGCCTTGATATTAATACTTTTGATATTTCGATTAATAGCCAACTTCTCCATATAATCAAAATCACCAACATCTTTTATTTCTCTAAGAACAGGTAATCTCGCTGTCACTGAAGGCACCACTAACCTTATCACGCCGTACTTTGAGCAAGTTCAAATCGCACGGATTACGAATTATACCAATGCATAAAAGGGATCATATTTATATAACCATAAGGAAAAGAGTGCTAGCTGTGAATTCGCAAACGTTTCGAATTGCACACTGAGTCTGAGAATCTGGACGATACAAAAAGAATCATGTCGCATGAGATTTGAGCATCTCTGTACATCTTCAATCTGCAATAACAAAATCCTTAAAATTTACAAAAACTATTTTTAAAAAAGTTAGGAAAAAACAGAATTATATACAAAAATTCAAAAGTTACTATAACGTAAAAAAAAGGTTAGGAAAAACAAAATTATTTACAAAAGTTCATTAGTTACTATAACATGAACCGTGCAGATTAAAAAGGAACCAGCGCTCAACAAACCTTCCAGAGGAGAAGAACGAATGAACAATACATGACACCAACCTACGACTTCACTTATGCTAGATAAAGAGGAGAACCTTCCACGTTCGAGTTCAAAGACGGAACAAGCCACTTGATGTATAAGGACTCAAGGGTGGTAAGGTAACCACTAAGGCTTGTACCACCAGTAATAGAGAAATGCTTTTTATTAACTCCGATTTTACGTATGGAGACATGGTTCTTTATATTAGAAAATTCTGGCTTACTCAGCTTCTGACCTGTTCTAACACTGTATCCCATATGGCTACAATATCTCATCTACAATAACCTACGGCAAGATCAAACATAGATATCAGGACATCCCGTAGTTATCCTTGTAGTAAAAGAATACGCCAATCTTGAGAGTGGATTGACTGGAATTAATTGAATCTTGAGGCAAACAAATTCTTGTTTAATAATTTGTTTAAGTTAGGTTCAACCTGTACGAAATAAACGGGATGGTGGCAAATATATTTTCTTGGGGACATTACAAGAAGGCGTTGGATTAGAGAAGTGTTGTGACAACAGCCTGTTAATTACTTCAAAACCTCATTTTCAGGGTAACAGTTCTGGAAGAACAATTTGACCAAAAACAAAATCTCATTATGAAAAAAGACCGGCTCGAAGAATAACAAAGAGCCCATTAAACCACCAAAGTATACATGGAGTTCAGTTTTCAGTTCTTAAAAGCATGAGCAGTAGAAGTTGCTAGCAAGTCCAGTGTATGTTTTTTTCCGATACACAGATGTAGTAAATTCACCATTGTCTCTGCTCACAATGATATCTGAAAAAGGTAAAGTTGTTTTCTTTTTCCATCGTAAACTTTATATTTTGCCATGGTTGTTTGAGTAACACGAGTGTGTTATTAACATATCGAGTACAAAAGACAGGTTTACATAATATTTGGACAGTTAGTTAAAAAGCTTTCTTCAACAAAAAGACAAAAATATTCCCAAACACCGGTCCCCATGGGGAAGCCCATGGCAACTCCATCGACCTCCGACAAGAGTTGACTATTAAAAACAAACATTGAGTCTTGCACAGCAAGTTCAAGAACCGTCCTAAAAAGTCGTCTATTAAAACCATGGAAAACTGCATAATCATAAAAAAATCGTGACATCACTGAAAAGTGCAGAGCTTTTGGACACATTCGCATGTGTGCATGTGTACGTCTATCAGGGCGTGATCAAAGAACCTTCTAGAAGTTAGTGTGTTCGTATGCACGAACTTCGAGGCCTTTGTGAGTGGAAATATAATGAGATAACCGGTGAGAAATCATTAATTAAACAACGGGCTTTTGGTGGTTACCAGTGAGGAAAGCGGGAAGGGAGGCGCACAAGATCTACATATAAGGTGAAAAGAAAACATTATTTAGTGTTGGAAGCTACAAGACTTTTGTTGAACACTGAACAATTTCCAGGTGCCCCGAGAAGCCATAGTGCAGTGAAAAACATTGAGTTTATAATTAGTTTCTTTTTCTCCCACGTATGCAGAAACATTTTTTAATTCTATTCCCATTATCACATGCTCACCCATTTTTACTTTTATTTCTAACGATTATCATTTCTTTTCCCTCGGGTAGATTTAATGTCGCCAAAATGGGATTCTGACTTTTATTGACAGATATATTTACATTTCTGAGTTGGGGAAAATAGTGAAAACTACGTGAATTAATGCATCTTGGTGAGAAATGGTGTGTGGCATTAAAATGAGATGACTTCTTTTTGCTAGAAGGGATTACACTTCAAGTTTGGGTTTTTCAACACATTTCATTTTTTTTTGGGGGGGTGAAATAAAAGTTCTCTTACATCTTTGAGTTTGGTCTAGCGACTCTAGCCCTACATTTAATGACTGAAAATAGTAGTAAGGATGCCGTCGCAGAGATTTCGGACGTTCGTAGAGGTCGACGTCACAGTTTTATATATATATATTATATATATATATATATTTATATATATATATATATATATATATATATATGATATATATATATATATTATATAATATATAATATATATATATAAATATATCTTTATATAATACATATATAAAATATATATATATAATAATATAATATATATATATATATATATGTGTGTGTGTGTGTGTGTGTGTGTGTGTGTGTGTGTGTGTGTGTGTGTGTGTGTGTGTGTGTGTGTGTAGTCAAAGGGCAGGCCGGAGGTTAAGATTTTATTTCAGGAAAATCTGAGGGAACTAGCTCTACTTCAAAAATGCCTTTTTGGAAACGACAACTGACTAAGGGTGGCCTACCACATGTGAGCATAAAAAGTGAAAAACATGTATCTTTAGCAAATCTTTATAAATTACTTTCACAAAAGGATTGCAGGTAAATAAATGTATTATGCCCACTTACAAGTATAATTCACTTAGGTAATCAAAAGAGTAAACATTATAGCAGCTCTCACTGACTCTGTGGCACTGAACCGCTACTGAATAATATGTACAATATCAAGAGCTAATGTGCCACTGGGTTGCAAGCAAAACACTAAATCTATTGAGTAAATATGGTGTATAGTACAACAACCAAACACTTAATAATAAAACACACAAGGTGGAGCACTGTAAGCATGGAATGCTCTCACGAGATCTCAAGAATATTATCCCAAGAACGGCACTGGCAGTAAATGTTGAGTGGCATTGTTGAAATACAGAAGACGGCACACAACGGCTAAGTCTAAACGAATCTGCAAATTATGTAACGTTGTAACACATGGGATAACAACGGGAAAGCTTACGTAATTCATTAATGCTTAACTGAGAATATGCAAAGATGTGAGTATATCAAGACAGGATAATAAGATCATGGAACAGGAGAACAGCTGGAACAAGGCATGAGTGCAAGGAATAGTGGGTGGAAGCTGACAAATCAACTTCCCATTCAATTACCTTTGTCCGTGGACAAGACAGGTACAGAATTGAGTCAGGCCGTCAGCAGAGGACTTCATCGCTTGCAATTCTTCTTAGGGAAACAAAATGGAAGAAAGTCCCACGTCAGGCGGCGCTCAGGTACTTCAAAGGTGACATCTTCCAAGTGGGATGTCGGGGTCGGACGTCAAGACAGAATCCGGATTCCAGATGGTACAGTAAAAGTAGGAACTAGCCATAAATCTTCACCAAGACTTCAGTATACTAAAGTATTATACCGCTTCGTTGGCTAACTGCCGACTCGGACAACAACATGTTAGCCAAGAAGGGAAAGACGTCACTGAAGTCCTGATTTCTCCTCTGTGCGCTGGTTCGAATCCACGAAAGGAAGTTGTCAACTAATAAAACAATTCCCATTTGGTTAACATATAGGAAAATATATTAATCCCGAGGCAGAGCGAATTGGCTATTAAAGGACATTTGTAGCTTAATGCATGTCTATGAATCATTGCTATCTGATAAAAAATATTATATATATATATATATATATATATATATATATATATATATAATATATTTATACATATACACATATATATATGTATATATATATATATATATATATATATACATACATATATATATGTATATATATATTATATATATATATATATATATATATACATACATAATATTATATATATATATATATATAATATATATATATATATATATATATATATATATATATATATATATATATATATATACATACATACATGCATATTCATAATATATGAATGTCTTTTACTGTAATATAACAGTATAAAGTTAAGATTAAAGGCCCATAAAACACTATTTGAACATTGCAACCATATATGTCGGGTGCTTCCTTCTGTGGCCATGTTCACTGGGAAGTGCAGGTGACCATTGACTCTGGAAGGATGGAAATGAAGCTATGTATTCCCTGGTGATTTGGGCCTCATTAACTCCCGTCTTTCTTCGAGTCCGGTGGGCGAATTTTCTGCTTGAGAAAAGGTTTAAATCGTCGATGTCATCCGATTTCCAATGTCCTCCTGACAAGTTCATATTGTTGGTTTGATTCATGATAGCAGATTCCAGATTCTTCCTTTGTAGTTTATGGTATGGCCTTTATCCCTTATATGTAGGAAATTCCCCGAACTCTCTGAAGCATATCATACAGTTCTTTTGTGCTCCGTCAATCTTTGAGAGATGAATCTACCTGTCTTTCCCATGGAAATGTCATTACAATTGCTGCGTGTTATCTTGTAAACTCCAGCTTCTACCCCTCTTTCATTTAAGTATACATGAATGAGCGAGCTACCGATGGATTTGGGATAATGGAAAATACATGGATTATTTGACCTGATGTCTTCTGTAGTTTTTTGGAAGTTTACGTCTCACGGAAGCTTTATTTTGTCGTTAAAATCTATTAGACTGTTGTTAGTGCGACCTATGTAGTATATATATTATATTCGCTTTATTAATAGCCTTCTCGATAATGTGTGGTGGGTACAGCAGCTGCATTAGGTGTTGGCAGATCGTATTGAATTCTTTATCCATGTACCCATTTTAACATATTCTCAGGCCCATGAGGTATAGGTTGCACCCGACCAAGATCTTTACGGAGACGCCGTTGTAGCTTAGGAGATGAATATATGAAACAGCAAAAGAGGGTTTCCTAAATCCTGTGAAAGTAAACTATCTATTGTTCTTTTATGATTAGTACGTCTAGGAACGACAATTTTCCGCGATTAATATATAATTAAGTTAAAGAGTGGCAGGCAATTGTAATAAGATCAACGTGGGGGAAAGGGGTGAATCAATCTCGCAAAGATTAACGGAGCACAAAAGATGAGTACGATATGGTTCAGAGGGTTTGGGGATTTTCCTACATATTAGCGGTAAAGGCCACATCAATAAACTGGAGTGGGGCAGAGCTGGTTTTCAATAGTAGAAGTCCGTACAAAAGGTAGATACTGGAATCTGCTATCATCAATCAAACTAACAATTGAACCTGTCAGGAGGACATTGAAAATCGGATGACAACGATTTAATCCTCAGACCTCTTCTCAGGTAGGTGTTCCAAAAAACACGCCCACCAGGAGTTGTGACGCCCAAAGCAGCATTGAGCAGCTTCATTTCCATCCTTCCTGGATCATCGCTAACCTGCACACCAGCAGCGACGTACTGCTTCACCTACATATGCTTTGTATATATATACTTTATATACTTCTGTAACACATCATTTGTCTATATAAACCACCAGGTGCACCAAAAATATGGTTGCAACGTACAATTAAGTATTCTATATGCCTATTATCTTTATATATATATATTATTAATATTATATATTTATAATAATATATAGATAGGAGATATTTATAATATAGATATATATATATCAAATCTCTATACCTCAGAAGTTAATAATATATATTTTCATATAGGTTAACCGAAGGGGATAATAAGTTCACCGTCTCATGGGCTCGAACCACGAAAATAGAACTCAGGACAGCAGTGACACGCCTGAGTTCTTGTTCCGCAGTACGAGCCCATGGGACAGTGAACTTATTATCCACTAAAGAATTCTCTTTCGGTTAACATATATGAAAATATATTAATTCTGAGGTACAGCGAATTATTATAGGATATTTGTAGCTTAATGCTTGTATGTGAATCACGGTGATTGATAAAATTAATTTCATACACATATACATATATATATGTATATGTAATATATATATATATACATATATATATATATATATATATATATCTATATATATATATATATACAGTATGTATATATATACATACATATGTATATAATATATAATACTTATAATATATTATTATTATTATTTTAATTATATATATAATATATATATATATATATATATAGTTATATATAGGATATAGATTATATATATATATCTATATATATAATATGATATATATTATACCCTATATATATATATATATATATATATATATATAGATTTATAATATATATATATATATATATATATATATATATATATATATATATATATATACAATGCTTGCACGGCGGCTTCATGACATGTCTTGGAGATTCTCCACGTCAAGCAGCAGCAGCAGTTCCGCATTGTTCCGAGCTCTGGAGAGGAGGAGGAGGAGGAGGAGGAGGAGGAGGAGAGAGGGCACTGCACCAAGTGGTAACAGATCGCATACCTTCCGTCTCCCGAGAAATTGGATACTTATCTCCATCGCATATATTACCAGAAAGGAGGAAACTTTATCCCCGAATTCTCCCGAGTCACCCGTAGTCTTTTTATTGGTGGGATTGGGGGGACGGGGGAGGGAAGTGTGTTTCACCCTACGATTCTGGCTATGCAAATGCGGAATATTCAAATCTTCAAATTCGTAGTAGTAAAAATAAAAAAAATACTTGACTTATTAAAACTCCACAGTTAACAGCCACCCTACTGAGGATATAATGCAATTGGAACTTTAAATGCTCAAGCGAAGATGCAATGCATTACTACCCCAATATGATTCTACTTGTATTTCCGTAATTTACTTTTAAAAAATTTTATTTAATTATTTGTGTATTTATCTATTTTTCTAATACCTGCTCTCCTCTTTCTGTATTTCCAATTACCTTCTGTTCCTCCTTTCGATTGAACACCATATTCTTTGGAAGCTTGAATTCCAAGTTAATGGCCCCTTTGGGAGTGTTCCATGTGAATAGTGTTCATCCATCTTCTGAATAACAACAACAATACCACTTAGCCATCATAATTATTTCAAATCAGATATTCCTGGCGGGGAGAAGGGTCAGGGTGCCAGGCCACGGGGCCGGCGGTGAGGCAGGTCGGGGTGCCAGGCCGCGGGGCCGGCAGGGAGGAGGGTCGGGGTGCCAGGCTGCAGGGCTGGATGGAGGAGGGTCGGGGCACCAGGCCGCGGGGCCAGCGGGGAGGCAGATTGGGGTGCCAGGCTGCAAGGCTGGTTGGAGGAGGGTCAGGGCGCCAGGCCGCGGGGCCGGCAGGGAGGCGGATCAAGGTGCCAGGCTGCGGGTCCGATGGGGAGGCGGATCAAGGTGCCAGGCTGCGGGTCCGATGGGGAGGCGGATCAAGGTGCCAGGCTGCGGGTCCGATGGGGAGGCGGATCAAGGTGCCAGGCTGCGGGTCCGATGGGGAGGCGGATCAAGGTGCCAGGCTGCGGGTCCGATGGGGAGGCGGATCAAGGTGCCAGGCCGCGGGGCCAGCAGGGAGGAGGGTCAGAGTGCCAGGCCGTGGGGCCAGCGGGGAGGCAGGTCGGGGTGCCAGGCCTCGGGGACGGCGGGGAGGGTCGGGGTGCCAGGCCACAGGGCCAACTGGGAGGCGGGTTGGGGTGCCAGGCCGCGGGGTTGGCGGGGGGGGGAGGTGGGTCAGGGTGCCAGGCCTCGTGGCCGGCGGGTAGGGTCGGGGTATCAGGTCACTGGGTCGGCGGGGAGGCGGGTCAGGGTGCCAGGCTGCAGGGCTGGCCAGGAGGCGGGTCAGGCTGCGGGGAGGCGGGTTGGGGTGCCAGGCAGCGGGGTCAGCGGGAGGAGGGTCGGGGTGCCAGGCCGTGGGGTTGGCGGGGAGGTGGGTCGGGGTGCCACACAGTGGGGCCTGCGGGGAGGAGGGTCGAGGTGCCAGGCCACGGGGCCGGTGGGGAGGCGGATCTGGGTGCCAGGCGGCGGGGCCGGCCAGGAGGAGGGTCGGGGTGCCAGGCCGCAGGGCTGGTGTGGAGGCGGGTCGGAGTGCCGGGGCGCGGGGACAGTGTCGAGGAGGGTTGGGGTTCCAGGCCATGGGGAGGCAGGTTGGGGTGCTAGGCCGCGTGGACGGTGGGGAAGTGGGTCAGTGTGCCAGGCCACGGCGACAATGGGAAGGCGGGTCTGGGCGCCAGCTAGTTGGGTCTCCAGGGCGCCAGGACGGTGGGGAGGCTGGTTGGGCCTCCAGGGAGCGGGGTCAGTGGATAGGAGAGTTGTGCCATAAGGCCCACGGAGATGGTGAGGTATTGTGTTGGGCCTCTGGGGTTCAGGGACACAGAGGAGGCAGGTTAGGCTTCTGAAGCATGGGGATGGTGAGGAGGCAAGTTGAGCCATCAGGGGATGGGGACTATGAGGAGGCTGGTTTGGACTCCGCATAGCAGGGACAGTGAGTAGGCAGGTTGTGTCACCAGGGCTCTAGAAGGTGGCTTAGGGAGGAGAGTTAGGCTGCTAGGGTATGCAGATGGTGGGGATGAGAGTTGGGCCTACAGGGAGGGTTGGTTGGGCTCCAGGCATGGGGATAGTGAGGAGGCAGGTTGGGACTCCAGAGTGTAGGGACAGTGTGGAGGCAGGTTACACCACATGGGTGTGGGGGCGGTGAGGAGGAGGGTGGGCACCTGGGATATGGGTATGGTCGAGGAGGTGAGTTAGGGTGCTGGGATGCAAGGGACAGATTGTGGAGGCGGCATTTTGGAGTCTCTAGGGTACGGCGACAGTGGGGAAACGTGTTTGGCCGCTGGGACAGAGGACGGTGGGGAGGTGGGTTGGGCCTTCGGGGTGTGGAGATGCCAGGGAAGAGTTAGGATTCTGGGGAGAGGGGATGGTGGGAAAGCGACTTGGGCCTCCAGGGCATGGGGATGGTGGAGAGGTGGGTTGGGCTGCCAGGGTGCAAGGGCAGTGGTGGGGAATGGGTTTGTACTGCTGGGGCATGTGGACAGTTGGAAGGTGGGTTGGGCAGCTGGGGCGCAGGGACGATGGGAAAAGATTTGGGCCACTAGGGCTCAGGGATGATTGGCGAGGCAGGTTGGGCCGCTGGGGTGCATGGACAGTGTGGAAGCAGGTAGGGCTGTTGAAGCATGGGGATGATGGGGAGGAGGGTTAAGCTGCCAAGGTGTGGGGATGGTGGGGAGGAGGGTTAGGCTGCCAGGGCATGGGGATGGTGGGGAAACGGGTTGGGCTGTTAGGTCGTGTGGACAGTGGGAAGGTGGATGGGGCCTACAGGCAATTTATACGTGGGGAGGCAGGTTGGGCCACCAGGGTGCAGAAACAGAGGCGAAGTGAGTTGGCCCACCAGGGTTTCTGGATGGTGGGGAAGCGGGTTGGGCTGCCAGGACGTGGGGCCTGTGGTGAGGTGGGATGGGCCGCCAAGGCGATTGGACGGTTGGGAGGCAGGTTAGGCCTCCAGGGTGTGGGGACGGTAGAGAAGCGAGTTGGGCTGTCAAGGTACATGAACAGTGGAAGTCGGGTTGGACTGCTGAGGCCTGTGGATGGTGGAGAGATGGGTTGGGCTGCGAGGCTTGTGGACAGAGGGGAGGCGAGCTATGCCTCCAGTGTACGGGGACAGTAGGGAGGCAATTTCAGTCTCTGGCACAGGGACAATATAGGCGTGTTGGGTCTCTGGGGCACAGGGACAGTGGAGAGGCAGGTTGGGACGTTGGGATGCGGGAATGGTGGTGGGTGGATTGGGCCTTCGGGGCGTGTGGATGGTGGGGAGGGTCATTGGGCTGGCATGGCGCAGGACAGTTGGGGGGTGAGTTGGGCCACCAGAAGTCAGGGGCAGTGATGAGGTGGGTTGGGCCGCCGTGGCATGGGGACAGTGGGAGGTGTGGGGAGGCGGGTTGGAATGAATGAATGAATTTATAAAATTTGTGGCCATTTGCCACGCGCCGTAGCCAAAGGCTATTCAGCGCATATATATATATCGACTGGATATATTTACTAATAAAAGGTACACATATAATTAATCCAAATTATTAAAATCAAATTCATATTAAAATACTCAATTAAATATCATAAAACAAATGGATTTCCTCAAGAAATTTAAAAATCTCCTCTGCGGGAGCACCCTCTCCTAAAATATCTGACAAAGGTTTGTTGGTGAAACCAAACCGATGTCTATGATTAAAATAAAGAGTCAACAATTATATGTCTCACTGTAATGCCAACATTACAATTGGAGCATTGAGGAACCTGCCTCTCTGCTCCACTAGTTAAAAGATACCTGTGTGTTAAAAACTTATGCCCTATACGTAGGCGCGTTAAAACTATACTAGATCTTCCATCCATCCCAACAGAAGGGGACCACAGATGAACAGGTCTGATCGATTTCAGCTTTAAATTACTATTTAAGTTGGACCAGTGATTCTGCCACTTAGTCCTACAAAATGATTTAATAAAAAGTTTAAAATCTTCACAGGGAACCCTCACAGAGTGGGAAGCCGGGAGGAAGCTGCCTGCTTAGCGGCTGTATCAGCCAGCTCGTTACCACGAATTCCCACATGCGAGGGAACCCAACAAAACTTCACACTGATGTGTTTTCGAGAATGCAGGAGGACCAGCCAATCCTGCACCTCTTGGACGAGTTGATTAGATGGCATCAACTTCTGGAGTGCAGCTAGGGAACTCTGGGAATCACAATAAATAATATACGAGTCCTCATTGCTACCTGTACTAAAAATAAATTTCAAAACACTAAAAATAGCATAAATCTCTGCATTAAAAATTGAGAACTTAACAGGGAGGCTTTTTTTAATTGTTCTTTCACCGACGATGACAGAACATCCAACTCCATTTGCTGATTTTGATCCATCTGTATATACAGCAATCGAGTTACTATGCTCAGAAACATGGGCCAAGAAGCTACTTTTAAGCTGAACACTTGAGCTGATCTTTTTCTTGTCTCTAACCTGGCAAATATCTAAAGGAGGCCTACACCAAGGAGGGAATTTAGAAGATGTAGTTTCCATAACCAGTGGGGGAATAAGGCCTATCTCTCTCTCACTGATGTTTAATCAAACTTCAAGGGGCTTAGGCAATGAAGGTCTAGTTGGTGCTGTGTCAACAGTATGTTTTATATACTTAAAATTTGGATTAGATTGAGAGGTTAGAACTCGTGACAAATATCGGAGACCCTGTTCCTCCCTCCGAATGAAAAGAGGAGGAAAACCAGAGTCTACATAAAGGCTCTCAACAGGAGATGTTTCAAAAGCACCTGTACAAATACGCAATGCCATATTGTGTACTACTTCCAGCTTGCCTAACAAGGTCTTACATGCCGAGCCATAAACCTGAGATCCATAATCAAAAAAAAAAAAAATTCCTTTCTTTTACTCAAGCATAGGGCCTGATAAATCTTGTAAAGTAGAACGGTCAGCTCCAAAACTCGGGTTACTAACAACTTTAAGAATATTGCACCGTTGTTTAACATTTACTGCAGTCGCATTTATATGTTCAGCAAAAGTCAATTTCTTGTCAAAAAAGATTCCTAAATATTTGACTTAATCTTCATACAACAAGATAAAACCTTCTAAAAATAAGGTTGGAATCTATTCCCTTCTTCATGTTCTACAAAAACGTATAGCTTTAGTTTTTTCAGCAGAAAATTTGAAACCTTTACTATTAGCCCAAGTAGTAGCAGCATTAATTGCAATCTGAATTTTAGTACAAGCTTCAACTGCAGTAGCTCTACTTCACATAACAATATCATCCGTGAATGCTTGACCAGTTACTCCAACAGGGAGATGTTCAAGTAAACCATTAATAGCAATATTAAAAAAGGTGGGACTAAGCACACTCCCTTGTGGAATGCCTTCTTCCTGAAGATACTCTGATGAGAAGGTAGAGCTAATTCTAACTTTAAGGTACCGGTCAGACAGGAAGTCTTTGGCAAAATTAAACATATTGCCACCAATACACCATTCAACCAGCTGCATTAAAATACCAGCCCTCCAAGTAGTATCAAATGCTTTTTCCAGATCAAAGAACACAACAATGGTTTGATTTTGGACTGCAAAAGCATTCTGAATCTCACGTGTGAGACATAATAAAGGGTCCAAAGTACTTCTATTCTTGCGGAAGCCAAATTGCCTCTTCGACAACAGGCTCTTTATTTCTAATAACCATACAGACGAAAATTCACCATTCGTTCGTAAATCTTTAAGACACAGCTGGTAAGAGCAATAGGCCTATAACTTTTTGGATGACTAGAGTCCTTTCCAGGTTTCAAAAAAGGAGCTATAACAGTTTTTCCACAGCTTGTATGAAGTCTCTGAGGATCAGAATTCGTTTTAAACATCGACAAAGAATTTTTTTGACTCCAGAGGTAAATGAGAAATCATTGCATATATAATATCATCTTCTCCAGGTGATGTTGGAGAGGACAAAGATAAGGCATATTAGAATTCGACAATACTAAATGGAAGGTTATAGCCTCAGATTAGAACAAACAGGCGGATTAACTATAGTCGTGTTTCTAATATTGTGAAACTCAGAGGAGTAGTGACTGGGGCTTGAAATGCTTGAAAAGTGCCGAGCAAAGGCCTCTGCCACCTCTCTTGCATCCGATATAACTACCAAGTTGATTTTCAAAATCGGTAAAGGAGAAGGGGAAAATTTCCCTAGTAATTTACGGATTCTATCCCAAACTAGAGAAAGTGGCAAGTTATACTTTAATTCTGATATGTACCTAACGAAGGACTCCCTCCTTGCTTCTTTAAAAACTTGCTTTTGTTTGGCGAGGTTTTTCTTGTAAATTATTTTATTAACCATGACAGGACACCTTCGATATTGCTTGTAACTAGCTCTTGCAATTTTCCTAGTCAAGGCACATTTACTATTCCACCAAGGTACCAGTGGACGACGGGGTTTCCCTGATGTTTTAGGAATTGACGTCATTGCCCCTCCATTCATTACACTAGCGAGATATTCATAGGCAACCAAGGGGCAAGGAAATTCATTGGCCTTACGATTGACTTTGGTAGATTTGTCATGCAGCTGCCAATCTGGCTCCTTTATCTTCCATTTGGGTAAAGATGGGGAGGGTGTATTTTGTACATACTTAAGATGGATGGGATAGTGGTCGCTCCCATAGATATTTTCATCCACTGACCACTTATAGTCTAATCGTAATGACGATGAACAATGTTTGGAAAGTTATGTTTATCCTTAATTTTTCCTTCTTATTAATTCAGAGATTTTCATTATCTTGCGTAATATTATTAGTTAGTCTTGTATTCTTCATGTAGTTTGCTTTTATTGCTTCCTTATGCTCTAAAATAAGCATTAATTATTAAAGTTATATCTTGCTGTTTGGGTGTCTTTGTTCTTCTATTGTAATTGCTTGGTAAATATATGCATTTCCTTCATCATTTAAATAAATGTTTGGTAAATTGATTTTCTTTTAACTTAACTATACCAAGCATCAAGCAAACAGCAACGAAGGTAGTTAATTACGTTAACCCTGTAACTAGTTACTGCCTAGTTTGGTTATCTTCCTGCTTCGACCCCACTCCCAAAATACCTTGGAGCAGAGTAGCTCGGAAGGAGAGGGACAGTGAAGACGTGACCACCACCTAGCACAGCGCGACTTTGAGATTGTTATTACGATCATACTAATCTTTCGTGCAGTGCATTATAAAGGAACTATGAAGAGCTAAAGTGTATCTGTGACCTGGCCCATGTACCGAGAGTGGGGAGGAGAATAATGCTGCCTATTATCCACCTTAGGCAACCACCATTTTCCACGAAGAACAATTTGCCGACCGATGTCATCTAGTTGCCAATACGACTATTCGGCTTAATTTGGACCTAGAAAGGATAGCTGAAAAATTTGAGGGTTCGTTGCAAATTTCGTTTGGTGCTTGTCATTTGCGATTTCAATTTCAGTAATCATTGTTGAACAATAATGTCCTAACAGAATTTCCCCATGGAATTTATCAGAGAATCATATTCCATTGGTACCCATGTATGTAATTATATTTACCAAGTAAGCCTATTATATAACCGTCTTTTGGGCCTTCATTTAAAGGCAACATTAATATTTCTGGAGCTAGCATAGTACTTTTACTTATATTTACCAGGTAGTAATTTATATTTTTCAAACCATAGTATTCTATTTATGGTCTGTCGGGTTAACCCAGTAACTACTTGTTCATCCCAGATAGTTTTGCTTAGCCTCTCAATCTCGTGTTTCATTGCCTCATTGTTTTTACGTATGTTGAATGGACATGCCCATATATTTGCATTGCTCTTGAGCATTTAGAGGTTTACTTTATATATATATATTTTACTTGAGTCAATTTCTTAATAGTTTTACATGAAATTTTATGAAGTTAATTTGATTAGGAGTCCCTTCTTACATTAGGATTTCCCTCATTTCAGATTCTCTTGATTTATTCTGAAACTGAGTTGGCAACAGGGCCAGCACCATCCCTCTACCTTGTATGGTTTGGGATTACCTGTTGCAAACCAGGAAGCAAGGATATTCACAACAGATTGATAGAAAATGAATTGATAAATTAAACTGTAGAATTTATTATTAAATTTTAGTTTTTTTCTTGGTTTATTATTCACAGTTAATTAATTCAGAATAAACATATTGTAAGATCAATTGCTGAACTGGAGTTATGGGCTACATCAAACCTTGCAGGAGAACAGTCTTTCATTAAAACTACATCATTACAATCTAACAATCTTTCAATTATAAGCCCATGGTGATCACACCTACCTTCCCCCCACAAAGTATGTTTTGCATTGAAATCCCCCATCAGAATGAAAGGCTGAGGTAGTTGGTCTAAAAGTGATTGCAAATCTTCAACCTCTAATTGTCTTGGATTGCCAGCTCTGTCCACCAATCGAGTTTCTAGGCCAGGTTCTAGATAAAGAGCACAGAGTGACCCATTTGTTGATGAAAATCTGTGTTGCACAAGCTTGCAGTTTCGAATCTAATTGGATAACTTTTTGTGGCAATGACTTTGCTGCAATAATACATGTGCCACCATGAGCACGTTCACCTACAGGTGGTGGAGATCTGTGAAAAATAAAGTTCTGTCCACAGTTAGGAGAAACATTACCTAGTTTGGTCTCTTGCAAAGAAAGGGCAGCTAAATTATGCTCCTTGAAAAGGACCCGGACCTGTTCTCTGTTTGAATGGAAACTTCGTATGTTCCACTGACATAGAGCCGTTATTTACTATTAGATTTATTTTTTTTTACACTTGGAATGGGCTGGTCTGGAAAGACTTGGTCTTTGTTTTGCTATTTCCTCTCTTGAGAAACCTAATATGGTGTGGGGATATAAGTGGAGATGATGAAGGAGTGCGGGGTCTCTTATTTCTAAGAGGCACCGTCTCTGCAGCGTGCACCTGAGCCTTATGAGGTGCATTGAACAAGGTTTCATTCTGTGAGGCTTCTACATCAGAAGCCCGAGAGACCTCCCAGAAGCCCATAGGAGGCCCATCGGGAGGGGACAAAGGAGCCTTCTTGGATGAAGGTGGGGATGCTGAATGTACTTCGAGCTCAGAAGGGGAGAGCTGAAGCCTAGCTTTGAAGTTGGCATCCTGGATTGATCTTTTTTATTCAATTTTCCAATTTTCACTACATCACTATATACGTAGAGGTCTTGGGAACAAAAGACTTTTTGCCTGGCCAATACTTAGATGTTCAGCATGAGCTTTCTCTATGGCTGCCAGTTCATTTTTAAATGACTCACATTCCTTATGCCTTGCATTATGATTTCCCTTACAATTTATACATAATATTGGATTAGAACATTCGCCTTCATGCTTTTGTAATGAGCAGGCAGCACATAACTGGTTTCTAGTACACACCTTTGACGAGTGACCATATCCAAAACATATGAAGCATTGGAGTGGTCTATGCTTGAAAGGTCTAATACGAGTCTCTCCTTGTCAACATATACATAATCAGGAACTTGATCATTATTAAAAGTGAAAATAATCATTCTTGACCTTGGAACCTTGAAAATCTTCCACACTTTATCATCACACATTTCTAGCAATTCCTCATCAGACAGTTCATATAGGTCTTGACTGAATACCACTCCCTTAGCATAACTAAAACTATAGTGTGGTTTGACCTCTTTTATCATATTAGTATTTTTCAGCATAGAGATCATGTGACTTTGTCTATGAGACTTTGCATGAACCAAAAAAACAGTTCTTTCCAAATCTAGTAATATCAGAGTTGGTCATTGTTCCTACCAATGTTCTCAAATGTTTCCTGAAGTGAAAAAGATTGCAAAAGTCTGATTTTGTTGAAACAATCAGCCACCTGGCAGGTAGAGGTGTCCTCACCTTACGTTTCCCATCTGTAGTTTCCTGACTGACCCTAGCTGGATAAAAGGAATCTACTTCAATATTCTGGGGTATTTTATGAATTAATACACACTAAGCTTTCCTTAGATGAACACTTGAAAGCATTCATGGCATTCTTATGAGTAGTAAACTCAATCCAAACCATCCAAAATCTTCAGTTTCACAATACTTAATGACTTTAATTTCACCATACCTTCCAAACATTTCCATAAATGCAAAACAATTTAAATCTGAGGAGAGAGAATCAACATAAAGGATTCTCTAACCACTGCTAGAGCTTTCCATAGCCCCACATTCAAGGTCCTGTCATGGGTCGTCTTCTGTACAATTGAATTTTCTTTAGGATTGTCCTTGTTCATGCCAGAGGTCAAAGAGGAGGGTAGTGTCAGGAGGTCGCATTGTACGGGAAGTATAGGGTCATTAATCATTAATCCTTCAAGAGAAATTTGAAAAACCTACTGCAAATCAGGCAGAAAACCAGGCCCCACGCACCAACCCCTCTCTCACCAAAGACACTCAGCAGAGACGGACTCCTGTATGTCCACTCCCTACCCTACCCCGAAGGGATAGCTCTATCATAACATGAGTGGCTCAAGTGTATGCAAAACCCGCTTGACAGGACTGAGGGCATAACTAGTATGCAATCATCCCCATTCATGTTACAATAGAGGGCAAACCATAAAGAATGCCGAGAGTCCTACCATAGAGACTATACCTCCCCGGATTCCGCAGACAAGTCCCCCATAGGTAGTTCCGCCCTGATAGTTATTGGCATGAAATCATATCAACATCCTCAGGGTCCAAACATACTCGAGAGGCAGACAAACCTCTACAGTCTCTGCCATTTGGATCAAGAAAGAGCCAATGCGCAGTAGCCCAGCCCCTGCCCAACCTGTAAGAAGGTTTTAGTGAAGAGGGGGGGACAGCTAGGTTGAGCAACTGAGTTAAAGAAAGTAGAGGAGTGGAAACATAAATTAAAGTAAGAGGAAAATTGAGACTTTTGGATTCGAACTGGGAGATATTTCTCCCAGTTCGAAAGCCCTCTTGCCCGCTATGCATTTTCAGCCATCAGCTGAAAATGCATAACTTCGTCAAGGCAGTCTCAAATCAAGAGGGGGGAGGAGGGTTGGGCCACCGGGACACAGGAAGGGTGAGGAGGTAGGTTGGGCCCCTGGGGCATGGGGACAGTGGGGAGTGAGTTGCACTGCCAGGGCACAGGGATGGTGGGGAGGCAGGATGGGCCTCAGGGGTGAGGGGATGGTGGAGAGGTGAGTTGGGCTGGTGGGGTGTGGGGACACTGGGGAGGCAGATTGGCCCTCTGGGCCACGGGGAGGCAATTTAGGCATCGGGGAGCAGGGATGGTGGGGAGGCGGTTTGGGTCTCAGGGGTGTTGAGAGGAGGGTTGGGTCTTAGGGGCGTGGGGAGGTTGGTTGGGCTGCCAGGTTGCAGGGACAGTGAGGTCAGTTTGGGCCACATAGTAAATGAGGCGGCTCACTGGACCATGAGGTTGGTGGGGAGGCTCATTGGGCCAGCGGTGTGCGGGGATGGTTGGAAGGAGAGTTGGGCCACCAGGGGTCAGGGACATTGGTAAGATGGGTTAAGCCGCCATGGCATGGGGATGGTGGGGAAGCAGGTTGGGTTGCTGAGGCACATAGATAGTGAGGAGGAATGTTGGGCTGCCTGACTGCAGGGACAGTGGGAATGAGTTGGTCTGCCATGATGCAGGGATGGTTGGGCAGCCGGGGCAAGAGGACAGTGGGGAGGCAGGCTGAGGCACCAGGGCATGGGGATGGTGGGGAGGCAGGTTGGGCTGTTGGCATGGGGATGGTGGGGAGGGGAGTTGGGCCACCAGGGCTCATAAACAGTGGGGAGACTGGTTGGCCCATCGGTGCATGTGGATGGTTGGGGAGGCAGGTTTGGTTGACAGTGAGCTGGGATGGTGGGGAGGCAGGTTAGGCCACCATGGCACATGGAGGCTATCCCCAAAGGCCAGAAGTTTGGGAGGCGATCCCCAATGTAAGAGGGCTGGGGAGGTAATTCCCAGGATTTGTTGCTCTCTCTCTCTCTCTCTTCAGAGAGGAAGAAGAGAAGACCCCACAGGGAAGGGAGGTCCCAGCCCTCTATTTCAGTCCTTAGCCTCTCTCTCTCTTTTTTGAATAGAGATAGGGAATGGAGAAGAGGTGCAGGGCAGGAAGGGAGGGAGGTCCCACCCCTCTCTTTTAGCCTTTAGAGCCTCTTTTCTTCTCTTTATTTCTCTCTTCCTTTTTTCATCTCTCCCTCTTTCTCTCCATGAAGAGAGACAGGAAGAGGAGAAGAGGCATAGGTCAGGAAGGGAGTTCCCCCTTCCTCTTTGTTGTCCTTAGTCTCTCTCTCTCCTCTCTCTCTCTCTCTCTCTCTCTCTCTCTCTCTTTCTTTTCTTCCTTTTTCTGTTTCTCCCTCTTTCTCTTTCTTTCTGTGAAGAGATAGGAAGAGGAGGAGAGACACAGGGAGGTCCCACCACAGAAATAGAGGGAAGTGATAGCACTGTCACATGACTGTGTTGATTCCCAGTATAGGAGTGGCAGTAACTGCACAAACCAGCAACAACAGAGCCAACTCTGGCACCTAGTGCTGGACCATCAACTGTGTTCCATACAGAAACAGGATCACAAAAGAACAGGGGATGAAATTTACAAGAAAGTGACATTTTTTCATTCATGAAAATCTTTATTGCTCCGTTAAAACAACCTCAAGTAAACATGTCTTACATCACACTCAACTTGCAATCAACTATACACCTGCTTTTTGAGCTAATGAAATAATGGACGTTGTTATATGTTTTTTCTTAATGCCAATTTGACATCAAAATCATACATCCAAATAAATTAGCATGTAAGGTTACTGTCAGTCCATATAACAATGATTGAGTGTAGTACAAGAAGTGTGAAAAACTGTCAATGTACAGAGTATCATGAGGGCTAGCCCTGGGCCTCCTGCAGTTTTAAGTCTTAACAAAGTTTTACGCTGATATTTACCATGTTATCAATAAGTTCTCAAACCCCTTGGTATGCAGAGGACTCAGCTCATGTTGATCTGCCCGAACACTTAAAAGGTAGTAGGCTATTCTTCAATTTAATCATTATCATTTTTACACTAAAGGACACTTCAAATTCATACTACATTATAGTTTTAAAAGTAAACTTTACCAACTAGCTAGTCTACAAATAAACTTAACTAACTAGCTGATCTACAGGTAAAGTTTACCAACTAGCTAGCCTACCAGGGTTGATATCAAATAATGAAGGGTAGCCTAGCATAGCCTAATCTTAGCTTAGCAAAGGTAAACTTACTTGGTGTAACCTTTAGGAATGATGATTTTTTTTCCATCTGTCTCTCTCCACAGACTATGAAATACAGCTCATGTCTAGGCTAATTATGAAAGTAAACAAGTACGTTGAATTGTAGGTCAATATGATTTTGACATGTTACATAGCTTTATATATGTACCTCCTAGCAATAATTGCACTTTATGTACAAATAGCTTCTGTGTCATGGTTCAGATAATTTGATCTGGTTCGGTAAAGTGCATACAGAATACTCTCCCCGAATCACAACCGTATGAACATGAATTAATGCAGATTGTAATGATTTAGATATCTAATTTTCTATGCTTGCTTACAGAACATTAAGCTTAGTTTTATGAACCTGCGTTATTGCCGCAAGTAACATTCTCCAGGTATTCATTCATCGTGTGTTGTCTGTGCGTGTTTTTTTTTTTTTTTTACCATACACGCCTATCTATCAGCTTGTTGTACGCAATTTTTTCATTATTACGACAATTTTTCTAGCTCTAGCTCTCTCTCTCTCTCTCTCTCTCTCTCTCTCTCTCTCTCTCTCTCTCTGATACAAAATTTAAAGACGGAATCTACTGAAATATCATGTTTGCCTATCATATCTGGAGTACGGGTTAAACAGGTAAGGAAGACAGAAACGAAGTGGTAAAAATGTTTGTGTAAGTGGAAACATCAAAAGATGGGTCAATGGAAGGTGAGTTGCCCCATAAATGTTTGTGTAGAATTAAGTGATGTCGAAGAGGTTTTAAAACAGCAGGCCCTGATACAGAAAGTGAGACACAGTAAGTAAGATGACTATGTAAAATGCAAAATTGAATGGGGATGATACTATTGTGGAAGTTTTCTGCACCTAGGGTCTTAGCCTTAATTTATCTGATGATTAGAAGTCAAAATACCAGTGACCAAATCAAAGTTTTTCTACAGTATCTGTAATACAAACAAAATTGAACAATGAGTACACCGAAATGATACAGCAAGCGACTTGGCACTGGAGGTCTATCTCTTCTCGCTGATCCTGCGAGGATTTCATACTGAAAAATGTCGATTTCATATAAAACAATATACATTGCTATGTAACAAGATCACTCTCCTTAGTGCATTACTCTTAGGAAGCGATTTTTCAGCTGAAGAATTCAACTTCATCGCTGAAACTTGACCCAAAGTTTTCCCAACGTCCCAAATCATTCGATGGCCGATTTCTCGAAAGGAGAAAAAGGTGGTGGAAGGAATTTTGAGGAAAATCAAGAGGGAAAGTTTCTCTTTCCAAAGAAAATCGGGTCTTTTCGGAGCGGAGATTCTGAGAATCGAGAGCCTAGAGATAACCTAAATTGATGGTTAGTCTATAACTACCGCTAAACTGCCTCGTTAGGGCTAATTTACTGTGAAAATCCAACAGTTTTCTGTTTCTTGGAGCTTTTTTTTTTTTTTTTTTTTTTTTTTTTTTTTTTTTTTTTTTTTTTTTTTTTTTTTTTTTTTTTTTTTTTTTTTTTTTTTTTTTTTCTTTTTTTTTTTTTTTTTTTTTTTTTTTTTCAAACCCAGTTGCTAGACACCTCGGTTCTGAGATTATCGAGTCGTGAAAGGAATTGTAATTGTAAATATACTTAGTGAAATATAATATTTAATTTTTACGGAAATGACGGAATATAATAAAATATATATCTTATTTTTATTGACTCTTCCTACAATGTAAAGTGACCGAAAGGAAAATATAATGATGTGACGGTTCATCCTTTTATCTCTGAAATGCTCACACATGCCCACACAAACTGCTTAACACACACACTCTCTCTCTCTCTCTCTCTCTCTTTTTTACACACACAAATTACCTCGACTACCTAGCTCGCGCTCTCTCTCTCTCTCTCTCTCTCTCTCTCTCACACACACACACACGCACAAATTACCTCGACTACCTATCTTACTTTATTTCTCAGGGGCACATTCTCTCTCTCTCTCTCTCTCTCTCTCTCTCAAGTGACCTCAGTAACCTTCCTCTAAACCTCAGTCACATCCACGTACACAAACAAATTGCCTTAACTACCTCTTCATTTTATTTCTAGCTGCAGAATCATTTCAATCTGTCCTACTTCCCCAGCAACCTGGCCCCCCAAACCCCGCAAGCCCTAATTCCCTCACTTTTGTTTCCTCTATGTTTATTTTATTAGTATTTATTTGTATTTTATAATCTTTTATTTTTGTTCATTTATTTATTATATATATATATATATAGTATATATATATATATATATATATATATATATATATATATATATATTTTTTGCCTCCGGTATAAAATCCTTGTTTCAATCGTCGTCATGTATTAAGACTAATGTAACTCGGCGTTCAACTACTTTCAGGCGAATTATTGCGTCTGCAGTGAACCCCTTTCACCTTTTTTTTTTTTTTTTTTTTTTTTTTTTTTTTTTTGCGCCGAAATACGGAAATTTTAAATGTAATTTCGAATTTCGATGACTTGAAAAGTTTTTATTGTGTTTTGCCAAAGCAATTTTTTTTTTTCACGAATTATAACGATCTGAGCTTGAACGACAACTTTCAGATATTACTCCGATGAAAATAACTCCTTAAGATTCCCTCACTTTAAACAGGCAGAGAGAAAACGCAAAATCAGAGTGAATGAAATGTGATTCATAAATTCTGCATGTGGCGTTACACAAGCAGTGGTCATCTACGAAAATTTAATTTTTTAAATGAAACTTGATTCATACATGCTTCTGCTTGTGGCGTTACAGAACCGGTGGTCATCGACGAAAGATTTATCATGATATGAAACGTGATTCATAAATTCTGCTTGTGGCGTTACACAAGCAGTGGTCATCTGCGAAAATTTTATCGTTCAAGATGAAACGGGATTCATAAATTCTTCTGCTTGTGGTATCACACAAGCAGCAATCATTTACAAAAATATATTTCACAACAAAATAGAAATATTAAGAGTTTTTTGTGTGTTATGAGGATTTTATACATCGTTTTTGTAACCGATAATTTATTTCATTAAAAGTTTTTGGGTTTTACATTTTTAATTTTTTCTTGCTTACATTTAGTTTATAAGTCGTTTTTGTATTTTGCGATTTTTTAATAGTTTTTATATTTTATATTTGTTTATAAAATGCAATAAAACACCTCCAAATATCGAAGTTATTGATAAAAATAAACTATAAAACATTCAAAATGTTAAAATACAAATAAAGGATAAAATCATGCTACTTTAACACAATCTACTACTAATAACAGATGGATAAATGTATAAAATAGATAAATTAACAAAGAATTAAACTGATGAATCAGGAACTATAACAACCATTAAAAGACCAATTATAGTATACAAAACGATATATATAAAATTATAAACCACTAAAACGATTTATAAATAATAAAATATATTAACGATCTATAAAAATTTTAAATCAAAAATATTTATAAATTATAAAATACAAAAAGATCCTTAAACAATTATAAAATTTAAAATATGATTCATAAAAAATTGCAAAATACAAACACGATTTATAAACAAAATTATATAGCAAGAAAAAGATTTAAAAATATAAAACCCAAAAACGTTTAATAAAGAATTATAAGTTACACAATCTATGTATAAAATAATCATAAAACACAAAGAACTCTAAAAAATCTATAAATACAAAAACGACTTACAAAAAATTATAAAATACAAAAACGATTTCTAAAAAAAATCATAAAACAAAACTGATTTCTAAAAAAAAATCATATGCAAATACGATTCATAAAAAATGACATAAGATAATCAGATAATCACAAAATACCAAATATTTGACACCCAATAAAAAAAAAAGTGAACGCATACGACAGAAGACACAGATAAAATAAAACCTTCGAGAATCTTCTTGTTTCTTCCGCGAATCCACAAAAATTTCTGTCGAATTATTCCCCAGGAAATCGAATCACAAGATCTCAAACGAGGTTAACCGTCTCCCGGGAGAATTTTATTCAGATATCTATAAAAGGAGAATGTCAGGTCGCACGTACTTCCTTGGTTAGATTTTCCTAGTCACAAATTCCCCCGCAGGGAGGTAGTGCCGTCAGTGAACCTCACCTGGAGTACAGTAGTCATTAATTAAGGTTCCTCGCAGCGTAATTTCGGCCCCAAACTGCAACCCCTTTCTTTTCTTTCACTGTAACCTCCATTTATGTTCACTCTCCAATCTTTCTTTTCACCTCCTAATAATTGTTTCATTGTACAACTGCGAGCTTTAAAAACCCCCTACTCTCAATTTCCCTTTTAGCGTTGGATGACCTCATAGGTCCCAGTGCTTGGCCTTTGGCATAAATTTAGTATTCCATTTCGTCACAAATTCTCCGTCTGGGTCACTACAACTTCTGGGAATGTCCACGCCGGTTTTCCTTACCGATTGGGCCTGGTGGAACTTTCAAGGAATTAATAGTAACGATTGCTTATGAGAGATTTTCTGTCTCCTTTTATTTGGCCACACTTCCAATAAAAGCAAGTGAAACTGACTCAGATAAAGGAGCTTCTCTATCTATCTCCATTTGTGGATAATTAGGCGATTCTCTGATAATTCAAGAGTAACGCTCGCTTAGATCGGAGAAATTTCGTTTAGTAGTGTCATTTTCAGTTTCTACTTTTTCTAATCATATAGCTTATCCTATTATCAACTTTTTTTTTATTCTGGGCTTTGTAGAAGTGACTTTCAATGTTTTTTTTTTTTAACATTCAAGTTATTATCACACAATGTATGTACAATGTCTGTGCATACTAGGCTCTCTATATACCCTAATTTTATATAAGCTTCGCGTTAATAGCATTTTTACAACAATCAGAACTGATCATTCACCAATAAATAAAGCAAACGTGTGGCTAAGATATAGTATACAATTACATAGTGAGAAATTTGAATGCCGTTGTATTTACTCATTACTCCAACAAAAAAGTAAGGCATATTGTGAATGGAAGGGGAAAAAAAGCACACGCAGAAGGAAATATCCTGAAAAACTAAACCCCAAATTAAATCTGTAGACCTTCATTCAGTAATTGTTGAAGACATCTAATATAGCTATAATTTTGCTTCAGTTATTTATTGGTAAATGATCTGTTACGGTGATTACAACATGGCCATTAACGCGAGAGTTATATGAAATGTATATAAAGAGATCATAGCGTGCACAGACATTGTACACAATTACATGGTAGAATAATGACTTGGACATTCAAAAAATAACATTTATGCCAATTATTGTAAAACGGCCAAAAAAAAGATGTTGAAAATAGAATAAGCAATATGAAGGAAAAGTTAAATCTGAAAATGAAACTAGTGAGCGAAATTATAGAAACCTCTCTTATCTGAGCAAGCGTTTCTCCTGAATTACTTGCGAGTTATTTGGAATTACAACAAATAAGATCAGACTGAAAAGAAAGGAAAACACGAACTCATACCTAAAGTAAATTTAATCAGCAGTACTGGGTAAATAAAGGCCCAAAGAAGTAACAAGGAAAATACGATATTCAAATTATAGGATTTCCATACCTCGTTACAATTGTGATGAAAATCAAATGGAAAAGAAAGGAAAACGCGAATCCCAGTAAGTAAATTTAATCTGTAGTCGAGAGTGAATGCCCAAAAGAAGTGACCAGGAAAGAATGCTAGTCAAAAACAAAGGACTGTCATCCGTAGTTACGACCGCATCAACAACCTAGATATTGTAACGCCAGTTTTGGTAGCCATATATCAATCAATCAGTCGTAGTTACGAGGAGAAAATCACAGCATCCCATCTGGTACTGGGTTTCTTATTATTAGAGTCGACGGCTTCCGCGCCGTCGAACCACAGGGCGATATTTGACCTATTCAGCAGTGTTGGCTCAACGTCAGAGGAAAATCTGAAGAGAGAGAGAGAGAGAGAGAGAGAGAGAGAGAGAGGGCGAGAACCTAGAGAGTTCGATAGCAAAAAAAGAAATTGAGAGAGAGAGAGAGAGAGATAGAGAGAGAGAGAGGAGAGAGAGAGAAAAGAGAGAGAGAGAGAGAGAGAGAGACTCCCCGGCCACCCCCCCCCATACCCATCGCTGCATAAGCCACATTTCTCTCTCCTCGAGATATCCATATTCGCCAAAATCTGAAACACGGCTCACTGACGTCATTGCATAATCCCCACTTGATTGCAATAACAGCCATGTTGATTCAGGGTAAACCTTCATCATATATTAAAACCGACCTTTGAAGGTATTGTGAGAGCAATAGCCGAAGACGACAGTGATTCCAGTCGAGAAATCATTCGCCAACATGGAAGTCGTGTATCCTGGAGCTCAAGGAATATCGATGACCATTGTTATTGCGACGCTGGGTGATGATACGAAGGCAAACGATATTTTCGTTGTTTGTTAATGCTTCGTTAAGCCGCAGTCATTTCAAACCTTTGTTAGATTTCTCTTCTTAAAAAATGCTTAGATTCAGTTCCACTTTTAAGGCACCCAATATCACATTTATCTTCATGCTTATTTATTTTTCTTAAAATATATAAAGTCCGATTTTGAAAGCAGCTTTCCTTTTAATGCATATGCCGATGGAGCAGGAAAATCAACGTCTTACCAGTCTCGGAAGGAGACAGTTTAGAAATGGATAACTATACTCTGTTTTTTTCCATCTGTCCATCCACCTGTGGTGTTTTGTATGGTAACACTGCGTCCCGGGCTTTAAATAGTTACGCTATGTGTAAGTTTTAGGTAAATAAAATGATATCTGGGTTTACATTTGCAACTGAAAAGTTTTAATTTTAATATTTACTGTATGCGAATTACACCGTTAATATTCGAAATAGGATATTGTTATTATTGTTGAATGTAAGCTGAATGTAACTATCTAAAGCCCGGGACGCAGTGTTACCATACGCAAACACCACAGGCGGATGGACAGATGAAAAAAAAAACGAGTATAGTAGGATGTAACTCGAAAAACGTGATATAATATTTAAACCGCTCTCTCATTTGAGTGATAATCATGCTGACAGATCAGTCAAGTTCACTGAAACAATCTTAATAAAGGTTTTCCTTCATTTATCAAGCTCAAGATATAAATAATACGTCTTCACTCAGCAAATCTAAAACACTACATCCAACCATTTTTTTCCACAATGTGCTAACAAGTCTTCAGTGTTGTCAGACAACAAATTACAGCATATTCACATTATTATTATTATTATTATTATTATTATTATTATTATTATTATTATTATTATTATCATCATAAAATGAAACAAGCCCACCACATAGGCCACTGACTTGAAATTCAAGCTTCCAAAGAATATGGTATTCATTCGAAAGAAGCAACAAAAAGTAATGGTCAATGCAGAAAAAGATCAGTTACTAGGAAAATAGATAAATTCATAAATAAATACAAATGTAAGTAAAATATCAAATATACAAGTTGAAAACAACAATCTTTTGGAAAATTGTAAATCAATCCAAGACGGGAATTGCTGTATTGAATAAAAAAAAAAAAAAAAGGAGAATGACCTCTGAGGGATTTGGCGCATATGCTCGGCTGCGGGTCACCGCCGTCAGGTCACACAATAACCGCCGCCACCTACTTCAGGAGCCACAAAAGGAAAGGAACGCGACGTGCGCGCGCGCGCCTCGTCAGCGGAAAGAGAAAGAAAGGAACACCATCTTGATTTTATTGTGGAATAAAGTCGGGATTCTTTTACCTTCGCAAATCGTAAACGTTGACCGTGAGATGAGAAGCACTTATTGTTACACCCTGTTTGTCCCCCCGAATGGTGCTAAAGTCATTCAGTTTATGAGCAATAACGTGTTTTTCTTTTCTTTTTTTTTTTTTTACACATATTGATCTTTGCCATATGACTTTGGCGAGGTGTGGAAAACATTCCTGTAGCCTGTACCTATTTCCGCACACTTTATGCGAATATCCATACGGTGAAAAAAGTAATCAGTCTATTTAATCAGCTATCATTGATATACGTACAGTCACGTTACAAAGTATTGCATCAGTTGCCTTAAAGCTTTAGACAATATGTATATATGGAAGTGTTCAGCAAGCGGTATCTGGCAACTATTTGCCTGGCCGCTGAGGCGCATGATGTGCTATGGTGACCTACTAAGTTTCTGTTAATTGGTTACAGGTTGCCCTAGAGCAAGATCCTTTTCTGCACATGACTGGCTTATTCTAAAACAGTAAACAGAGTATCTCGCTAACGCATAATATGGCAGGCGAGCTAAATAAAATAGCATTGTTTAAAGGATATTAAAATTATAACTGTTCTTTCGTATGTTCCTTCTATAGTAATTGTGGTATTCATTTTTTCTTGTAACTCGGCCTGACCATTTTTTTTTTCGGTCTAAAGAGGGTTTTCTTTTAGCACTCAAAATTGTAGGCCTATATGCTTTGCGTATACAGTTTAAAACAAGGATATTTATTATATTTTGTTTATCATCATCAAAATATTTTTAAAAATGTAAAATAAATGTTTGGCTAGGCCTAATGGTCCTTGCCTAGTCTGTGAAAGGAGGAGAATCCTATAATATGCAGTATGATTTTGTTTAAAAGCACTTGTATGGTATTCGATTTTTATAATCATTATTGTTTTTGTTTTTTTTACATCCGTCAGTAAATATATAATTGATCATCTCCGTGTTGAATGGCCTAATTCTGAAACCATATGGCCGAGGACTGAATCACTCACTCCTGAGAGAAAAAGGTTTACTCTCCCTAATGAGGTCGACCAGAAAAAAATGTATTTCCATATATTATTAATATCTGTAATAGGTGGTAGATAATATTGATAGTGGCCAAGTGGTTAAAA
>NC_087218.1:27737384-27739884 GCF_015104395.2 Macrobrachium nipponense | reverse complement strand
CCAAGTGTAACAGGCACCAACTAAACGGGAACAACGGGTAAAAACCAGATTATTGAAACCCCAGGAAGTTTCTCAGTGAAACGGATATTACGCAGCACTGTCAAATAATACTACTTTAGTAATTGGTTAAAAATATAAAATGCTTATAGAAGCACGTGTCTTGAAATGGAGAAACCAATCCACACAGTATATATGGGTACAAATATATTTTGAAATAAAACTAAACAGAGAATCAGGAATCTGATTGCTTCCCCTTTCCAGAAGGGGAAACGAACAGATCCCCGAAAGGTCTGTTTAGCTTTATTCTAAAATATATTTGCAACCATAAATAACTGTGTATTGTTTCTCCATTTTTCTAAATCCTCATTGCTATATTACTATGAAACTGAAACCATCCTTTTGAGCAACTTCGTCTTGAAGATGAAAGTACCCAAATGCAGCTCACAAAACATACCAAGACGACAGGATGCCAAAAATGGTATAGCAAAGGATCTGAAGTCTTTTCTATTAGTCTCGTGCCCCTGTACATTTTAAAGTATATGAAGCATAGTGAACTCGTATCTACAGTAACAACTGCATTAGATTTTAGTTGGATTGCAGCCCCAGGACTCACGCAGAAGTGTGTGATCCTAGAAACGGCGCACATAGTAAGAAAAGTGATGGACTCCTAAGGAGGCAGGATGCAACCCGGTACCCTACACTATAAATACCACCCAGTCGAATTGGAAGACTGTGATAGACCCGCCCCCCCAAAAAAAATAATAATAATAACAACAACAACAGCAATAATAATAATAATAATAATAATAATAATAATAATAATAATAATAATAATAATAATAATAATAGTGAACTCATACCAATAGGTCACAGCTGCATTAAATCATAGTGTAATAATAATGATAACCAACAACATGAACAGTGAACTCATACTATAGTTACTGCCGTATTTGATTAGAGTTGGATGATAATAATAGAATAATAATACAAAATAATAATAATAATATAATAATAATAATAATAATAACAGTGTAACGTGGTACTTGAGCAGATTCTCCGTCGTAGAAGAAAACTATCTATGCAGGAGTCACACCGACATAAAAATGAAGAGAAGCCGAGGGAATAGGAGAAACATCTTTTTATAACATTGCATCGTCAGTGACTGCCGTGATGCTTATATCTCGAAGATTAATGAAAGAAGAAATGTAATAATATTCTTCTACCTTCGTCTCTCCTTGGAAGGAATGATCTTTTCCATTCACTCCTCCCAGTCATAGCACTCTTCAAGAATAGTTTCTGTGTTTCTCATGTGGCGTTTAAAGTTAAAGGCTTATGTAGTCTATGGTTCACCCGACACCAGTTCTGTTAATTTTGAATTAAAGTATGCGACTGTTTAGCGTTCTTGGGAATACAAGTATTTATTTTAATAATCATGTTTTATATTTCATATGTATGTATATATATATATGTATATATATATATATATATATATGTGTGTGTGTGTGTGTGTGTGTGTGTGATATTATATATATATATATATATAAGATATATAGTATATATATATATTATATATATAGTGTGTGTGTGTGTGTGTGTACGATATATAGCTTGATATTCCTTTTGTGTATTTTATATACATATATAAATATATACTAATAGACACACATATATAAAGTATATATATATATATATATATTGTGTGTATACATTTTCACGAAGTGTTCCAAATACCTGGCTATTACACTTACCAACCATCGAGTTCAAAACTTACCTCACTACAGCCAAATGCCTGAACTCTCATATGATTGAGCACTCTAAACCCAACGGAAATCCCTACATTAAGGGGTCATTTACATGATGTGCCTCATTCCTTATAATATCAGGCATGGTTTATTGTTTGGCAAAAGGGTTTTACGACCGCATGCCCTTGCTTTCCTTAACCACAGTTATTGGCGATGGGCCTCGCCTTTGACTAAAAAAGTCGTCCTGCAAGGCAACAGTTTCTTCCCTATCTATAGTCACATCAGTAAAATCTGGAAGAACAAAACTATGTATCTCTGTTTTATTTTCCATCTTAATTCCTACCACTGGCGGTTAATAAATGAAAAGATATAGTAAAATTTTACATACCAAATTTACGAATAATTCCAAATTTACAATCAAAATTCACAATCTTACTTTGAAGAAAAATTACTATTACTTAAAAAATACACAAAATTTAACTAAGTCTTGAATTAAGTAAACAAAAGTTAAATTATCAAGTCTCAATAATCAAAAGTTACATCACCACAATTCATAAAATGTGAACAAATCTGACCCAGATATCTCATCAATGGTTTTTGCAATATATCTTTTAAATTAGAGAGAATCATGGGCACAGCACATAATACATAAAAGGAATATGAAGATATATATATACAGATATATATATATATATATATATATATATATATATATATATATATGTCAGATAAAAGAGGGGCTATAATTAATAATATAT
>NC_087218.1:27717384-27732384 GCF_015104395.2 Macrobrachium nipponense | reverse complement strand
CCTGAACATCTTTCGTTTACGACCTCATAACCTGAGAACATAAACGCAAGATTGGGTCATGAAAGCAGTCGTGGTCCCCCCTACCCGGCTTCCTCTTATGGAAACCCCTCATCGCCGAGAAAATTCCTGTCATACATTGTAAACATTACTATCATGGAACCTAATTTCATTATGACCGTTCGTAACTAGGGTATTAATTACGCTGGCTCGGTTCGGTATTACCCCTGGCGGCTTCTTTGATCGGCTATCCTTATCTTTTTCATATTTCTCTCTTCCGCTTTCCGTTTATCTATTCCATATTTTTTTTTTCTACGTTCCCTTTATCTATTTCATATTTTTCTCTTATGCTTTCCCTTTACCTGTTTTTATATATTTTATATTTTGCTTTCCCTTTATCTATTTCATATTTTTCTCATCTGCTTCCCTTTATGTATATCAGATTTTTTCTCTACTGCTTTCCCTTTATCTTATGTTTTTTTTCTGATTTTCCCTTTATCTACTTCATATTTTTCTCTTCTGCCTTCATTTCATCTATTTCATATTTTTTTCTCTTCTGCTTTCCCATAACCTGTTTCGTATTTTTTCTTTATCTATCTCATACTTTTCCTCTTCTGCTTTCTCTTTATCTATTTCATAGTTTTACGCTTCTGCTTCCATTTATCTACTTCATATTTTTTTCTTCTGTTTCCCTTTATCTGTTTCATATTTTTTCTTCTACTTCCTTTATGTATCTCATACTTTTTTTCTTCTGCTTCCTATTATCTGTTTTATATTTTTTCTTCTGCTTTCCTTCATCTACCTCATACTTTTTCCCCTCTCCATACCCTTTAACTTTTTCATATCTTTAATCTTTTGATTTCCCTTTATTTCATATTTTTTTCTCTTCTATGTGCCTTTTATTTCATATTTTATCTCCTATATTTTACTTTTTTTTCGAACTATCCTTTCAAAGTTTTTGTTTATCTTCAATACAATAACAATAAATTATCGTAAAACGTTCTCTACTCTCAGTATACTTACTGCAGTTATATTCATTTGGCCCTAAAAGTAGGAAAATCCATAAATAAACTAGATGTACCTATCGAACACAACGTATTCGAATACAGTCCTCTTCGGACCCGGGCTAGCAAGGAATATTAGGATGACCACCACACTATACTGGTCTTGGCATTTGACAAGAAATATATACATAATCCATACCATTTGAGCCAAAGTATAAGTCAAATTTATCCATAAAAAAAAAAAAAAAAAAAAAAAAAAAAAAAAAAAAAAATCGCCGAACTCATATGGAAAAGAAAGTTCCTTTAAAAGACATCAGAAATTGATTACAATAAAAAATGCTTATAACCGAGATCCTTTAAACGGCAAGCAATCACAAATACAGTAAAATAAAAAATATAATTAAAAAAAAAAAAAAAAGTTTTCGAAAAGGTACGCAAGAAAAAAAAATCACACACAAGCCTAACGGTGGTTTTACAGAGGCAATTTCCTCCGTTTATGCCACAACTTTTGTTTATCATCTTCCCATAACAAAGTTGGAAGGAAGTTGAAGTTTTCACTTGTGTCTGTGTGCTTATGTTAGCAAGACGTACCCCTGACTCAGTGCGTCGAACCTGGAATACTTCATTTTCTTTATTTTAATTCTAAACTTTTTAGTTTTCTGTAAAGAAAACTACTGAGACGGCTTCGTCTGTCCGTCCGCATTCAGGTCTTAAAAACTACTGAGGTTAGAGGGCTGAAAATTGGAATGTTGATCATCAACCCCCCAAATCATCAAGCATACAAAATTACAGCCCTCTAGCCTCAGTAGTCCTGCTTTTATTTAAGGTCAGTTAGTCTTGACCAACAACACAGGCCACCACGTCCGGCTGAGAATTTCATGGGCCTCGTCTAATCCAGCATTATACCGAGACCACCGAAAGATTTTCGGTAACCTTGATTAATGCTATACAGAAGACTCGATTGCACCGAAGAAAGTACGGCACATTTTTTACTTCTTATTGCTGATGCATCCTAAGTGTCAATAGATTATTTATTTTTCCGTAATGGAGGAGCAGAGACGGGCATGGCTGCATAAAATCAGATTCGGTGACTCCAAGCATTTTGTGACGGGTAGAGAGTATAGACGTATCCTTCGTAAGTATGACCAAATCAGAGAAAGATCGGGACAGATACATGCCCTCCTAAAGGGAAGTCAAATCAGAGAGAGAGAGAGAGAGAGAGAGAGAGAGAGAGAGAGAGAGTGGAACTATTAAAGCCACCCAACCCCCCTCCTTAAGCGAGGCCAAACCAAAGGGAGTGAAAGCCATACAATATTGAAATCTACCATTCAGCAGCGACTGAGAGCTTTGATGGTTGAAGTCCATTTCCTGTGATGTGACGTGGAGAGTCAATTCTCGGGGAAAACTTCACATCACGAAGTTTATTCCGAAGTTCATTTTAAAGTCTGAGCAAGAGGAGGAAGGAGGAAGGAGGAGGAGGAGGAGGTGGAGGAGGAGGAGGAGGAGGAGGGAAGACGATTTCCAATGAAAACTTCCTCCTCTTGACGTTTCTATTTGCATTTTTCTTGGACTGGCAAATCCTCAGAAAGGCGAAACAATTGTATTGGGCAATGACGTGTCTTCATGTTTAGTCTGAAAGTAAATCGTCGAATGAAAACGGTGGTCACACTAGTCTTCTACACTTTGTGCATTTGTATATTTCGTTCCCAATACAATTCTCCTTGTATCTTAATATTTCACTTACATTTTCATCTACATATTTATCAAATTGTTAATTTATTTTTCTCTTTTATTATGTGTATCTCTTCTTTCTGTATTTCCCATAACCTTCTGTTACTTCTTTCAAATGAACACCATATTCATTGGAAGTTTTGATGGCTCAATGAGTATATATTGTAATGCACATTATTTTACTTATGGAAAGTTGTCAGGTGAGATTGCTTCCACAGTTATAGAATTGTTCAATACAGATGCAAAAATATATATATTTCTTAAGAGTTCTGCTCTTGATTTTCAAGTTTCTGGTCCCTGTGGGCTTGTCTATATGAACAGATTTCAACTAGTAAAAAACAATAATAATAATAATAATAAATATTCTATTAATTCATAAAGTATGGAACATTAACTCATTGATTTTTTACTAAAACGCTTAGCTGCAGAGAAGAAAGTTGAAAATGAGTAGGTTTCACAGGCAACACAATAAGAAATACTTTTCCACAGATTTTCTAGTTATAACCAAAGAGTTAAGGCAGGCAGTCATGTTCTAAAAGAACAAAAAACTTGTATACTAGAAGTTCTGTTTAAGTTTATACAGAACTACTTCTATAATAGTTTGTAAATAACTATAGGAAGTGCTACTATTTCTTATGTTTTTGTCATTAATCGAGTATCAAGAAGAACCTTAGTTCACTAATAACAAACTATTGCAGTGACCAAGACTGACTTTGAGCAACATGGCTCGTCTCTGCTTCGTTGCTATAAAAAAATGTTGAACATTAAGAGACACAAGACTTTGTTCCAAGTTTTGCCAAGATGATTTCCGAAGGGCAAATCCAGTATTGAAAAAATTACTATACAGTTTTAAAGGGATTGTCTTAAATTTCTTTGTCCATTATTTTTTTACGGGCTGCTCTATGAGCAAGAACCCCTGCTGGCATAAGGGCAGCTTAATCAAAAAACAACATATCTTTCTAAAAGATAAGCATTAATTCCACATATATCTTTCAGTGAGAGATTAATTTCTCCCTAACATCTCGAACATAAAACGCCGGAATTTTGGTTGGCGATAAAACTGTTCAGTCTGCAACAGCAGAGGCTTGGAGAACCATAACATACCACAACATGATAAGCGAGATCTTTTCTTTCTATATTTCCCTAACTTCCTAATGAACACCATATTCTTTGGAAGCTTGGATTTCAAAGTTAGTGGCCCCTGTGGTGGGCTTCTTAAATACGAATAGGGTTCATATTCTGAATATTAATCTTATATTATATACAACAGTGAGTATTTGTATGTTTGTGCACTATAGAAGTCAGAACTGCTTGTCTGATTATACTGAGGTAATTAATAAGTGTATAAATTTTAATTACCTCAATAAAATCAACATTCAAAACCTATATCGATCATTTTTATAAGTAGAGATCGCTTTTCTGTTTTCTGTAGTAACTGAAGCTGAGAGCACCTTCCCCATCCGCGCATGCGTAGTTGCTGCTGCCGAATTCAAATGCGAATTTCCTCATTAATTGTAGCACATTAATACCTGGATAAAAGAGGCAGACAGCACAGTAATACGAGATAAAAGGGACAGTCACCACAGTAATAACTGGATAAAAGGGACAGTCACCACAATAATACCTGGATAAAAGGGTCAGACCCCCAGTAATACATGGATAAAAGGGATAGTCACCACAGTAATACCTGGATAAAAGGTATAGTCACTACAGTAATACCTGAATAAAAGGGACAGTCACCACAGTAATACCTGGATAAAAGGGACAGTCACCAGGATAAAAGGGACAGTCACCACATTAATACCTGGATAAAAGGGACAGTCACCACAGTAGTACCTAGATAAAAGGGACAGTCACCACAGTAATACCTGGATAAAAGGGACAGTCACCACAGTAATACCTGGATAGGGGTCGAGGGACAGTCACCACAGTAAATACCTGATAAAAGGGACAGTCCCCCCACAGTAATACCTGGATAAAAGGGACAGTCACCACAGTAATACCTGGATAAAAGGGACAGTCACCACAGTAATACCTGGATAAAAGGGACAGTCACCACAATAATACCTGGATAAAAGGGACAGTCACCACAGTAATACCTGGATAAAAGGGACAGTCACCACAGTAGTACCTGGATAAAAGGGACAGTCACCACAGTAATACCTGATAAAAGGGACAGTCACCACATAATACCTGGTGGATAAAAGGGTCAGTCATGATCACATAATACCTGGATAAAAGGGACAGTCACCACATAAATACCTGGATACAGGGACAGTCCCAAAGGGCACCACAATAATACCTGGATAAAAAGGGACAGTCACCACATATACCTGGATAAATGGGACAGTCACCACAGTAATACCTGATAAAAGGGACAGTCACCTCAATAATACCTGGATAAAAGGACAGTCAGCCACATAATACCTGGATAAAAGGGACAGTAACCACAGTAGTACCTGGATAAAAGGGACAGTCACCACAGTAATACCTGGATAAAAGGGACAGTCACCACAGTAATACCTGGATAAAAGGGACAGTCACCACAGTAATACCTGGATAAAAGGGACAGTCACCACAGTAATACCTGGATAAAGGGACAGCACCACAGTAGTACCTGGATTACAGGGACAGTCACCACAGTAAGGTACAGTGAATGGATAAAAGGGACAGTCACCACAGTAATACCTGGATAAAAGGTATAGTCACCACAGTAGTACCTGGATAAAAGGGACAGTCACCACAGTAGTACCTGGATAAAAGGGACAGTCACCACAGTAATACCTGGATAAAAGGGACAGTCACCACAATAATACCTGGATAAAAGGGACAGTCACCACAATAATACCTGGATAAAAGGGACAGTCACCACAATCATAGTCTGGATAAAAGGGACGTCACCACAATAATACCTTGGATAAAAGGGACAGTCACCACAATAATACCTGGATATGGGACAGTCACCACAGTAATACTGGATAAAATGGACAGTCACCACAATAATACCTGGTAAAAGGCGAAACAGTCACACAAAATACCTGGATAAAAAGGGACAGTAACACAGTAATACTGGATAAAAAGGGACAGTCACCACAGTAAAGACCTGGATAAAATGGACAGTTCACCACAGTATTACTGGATTAAAAAGGGACAAAAGGGTCACCACAGTAGTAACCTGGATAAAAGGGACCAGTAACCACAAGTAATACCTGGATAAAAGGGACAGTAACCACCAAAAGTAGGGTACCTGGATAAAAAGGTATAGTCACCACCAAGTAAGTACCTGGATAAAAAGGGGAAACAGTCACCACCAGGTAGTACCGGGAATAAAAGGGTGACCAGTACCACCAGGTAATTTACCGGGATTTTTAAAAAAAAAAAAAAGGGGGACAGTCACCCACAATAATACCTGGATAAAAGGGGGGACAGTCACCACCAATAATACCTGGATAAAAGGGACAGTCACCAACAATAATACCGGTAAAAGGGACAGGTCACACAAAATAAAACCTGGGATCAAAAGGCGACATTCCACAACAATAATACCTGAATAAAAGGGACAAGTCACCACCAGTAATACCTGGATAAAAGGGACAGTCACATCAATCAATAACCTGGATAAAAAGGGACAGTCACCACAATAATACCTGGATAAAAGGGACAAAAGGTCACCACAATAATCCGGAAAAAGGGACAGTTCACCACAAATAATACCTGGATAAAAAGGGGACAGTCAAACCAACAATAATACCGGATAAAAGGGACAGTCACCACAAAAAGGGTAAATACCAGGATAAAATGGACGTCACACCAATATAACACCTGGATAAAAGGGACAAGTCACACCAGTAGTCCTGGATTAAAAAGGGACAGTCACACATTAATAACCTGGATAAAAGGGACAATGTCACCAACCATAATACCTGGATAAAAAGGGACAGTCACCCACCAATAATACTGGATAAAAGGTATAGTCAGCACAGTAAATACACCTGGATAAAAGGGACAGGTCACCCACCAGTAGTAACCTTGGATTAAAACGGGACAAGTCACAACTCACAGGTAATACCTGGATTAAAAGGGACAGTCACCAACCAGTAATAACCTTGGAATAAAAGGCCATAGGTCACTACAAAAGGGGGTAATACTGGTAAAAGGTATAGTCACCTAACAAGTAATTACCTGGATTAAAAGGGGACAAAAGTCATCACATAAACCTGGATAAAAGGGACAGTCACCAGTAAATACCTAGGATAAAAGGGACAGTCAACAAGTAGTACCTAGATAAAAAGGGAACAGTCACACAGTAATAACCTGGATAAAAGGGGACAGTCACCCAACCAGTAGTACATGGATAAAGGGACAAGTCACACAGTAGTACCTGGATAAAAGGGACCAAGTCAACCACAGTAATAACCTGGATAAAAGGGACAGTCACCACAGAATACCTGGATAAAAGGGACAAGTCACCACAAAGGTAATACATGATAACAAAGGTAACAGTAACCACCGTAATTAACCTGGATAAAGGGGACAGTAACCACAGGTAATACAAAATGGATTAAAAGGGGCCAGTCACCACAGTAATAACCTGGAATAAAAGGGACCAGTCACCACAGTGAATAACCTGGATAAAAGGGACAGTCAACACAGTCGAGTCCTGATAAAAAGGGGACAAGTCACCACCGTATACTGATAAATAGGTATAAAAGGTCACCACAGGTAATTACCTGGATAAAAGGGACAGTCACCACAGTAATACATGGGATAAAAGGGAAACAGTCACCACCAGTAATACTGATAAAAGGTATAGTCACCACCAGTAATACCGGATAAAAGGTAACAGTCACCACCAGTAATTACCTGGATAAAAGGCGACAGTCACCACAGTAGTACTGGATAAAAGGACAGTCACACAGGTAGTACCTGGGATAAAAGGACAGTCACCCCAGTAATACCTGGATAAAAGGGACAGTCACCACAGTAATACCTGGATTATAAAAGGGACATCACCACCGTAATACATGGATAAAAGGTACAGTAAACACAGTAATACCTGTATAAAAGGTAAGTCACCACAGTAATACAGGATAAAAGGGACAGTCACCACAGTAATACCCTGGATAAAAGGGGACAGTCACCACAGTAATACCTGGATAAAAGGACAGCACCACCGTAAGTAGTACCTGATAAAAAGGGACAGTCACCACAGTAATACCTGGATAAAAGGTATAGGTCACCACAGTAATACTGGATAAAGGGACAGTCACCACAGTAATACCTGGGATCAAAGGCACAGTCACCACAGTAATACCTGGATAAAAGGTATAGTCACCGCAGTATACCTGGATAAAAGGTACAAGTAACCACAGTAATACCTGGCTAAAAGGGGCGGTCCACCCCAGTAATACCTGGATAAAAGGGACAGTCACCACAAAAGGTAATACCTGATAAAAAGGGACAAGTTCACCCACAGTAAATAACCTGGATAAAAGGGACAGGTCACCACAGTAGTACCTGGATGTAAAAGGGCAGTCACCACAAAAGGGTAATACCTGGATAAAAGGGGAACAGTCACCAACCAAAGTATTACCTTGGACAAAAGGGACAAGTCACCAACAGTAGTAACCCGGATAAAAAGAGGACAGTCACGACAAAGGTAATACCTGGATAAAAAGGGACAGTCACCAACAGTAATACCTGGATAAAAGGGACAGTCCACCACCAGTATACCGGGATAAAAGGGGAACAGTCAAACCACAGTAGTACCTGGAATAAAAGGGACAAAAAGGGTCACTAACAGTAATATGGATAAAAGGAGACAGTCCCCACAGTAGTACCTGATAAAAGTGGGACAGTCACCACAGTATACCTGGATAAAGGTACAGTCACCACGTAATCTGGATAAAAGGACGTCCACAATACCTGGATAAAAGGACATCACCACATATACTTGTGATAAAAGGGAGTCCACACCATACTACTGAGAGCAGTCACACCGTATACCTGGATAAAAGGACAGTCCACCACATATACTAAGGATAAAAGGGACAGTCCACACCATGAATACCTCCGGATAGTATCCGGGTCACCACAGTATACCTGGATAAAAGGGACAGTCAGTATACCTGATAAAAGGGACAGTCCACAGTAATACCTGGATAAAAGGGACAGTCACCTGCCACAGTAATACCTGGGATAAAATATAGGCACCTACAGTAGTCCTGGATAGACGGTCATCCAGTAATACCTGGATAAAAGGGACAGTCACCACAGTATACTGGAATCAAAGCAGTCACCACAGTAATACTTGGATAGGGGACGTCAGTAATACCTGGGTAAAAAGGACAGTCAAGTACCTGATAAAAGGGACAGTCCACAATATACTGGTATAAAAGGACAGTCACCACAGTAATATCTGTCCTAAAAGGGACAGTACCCCACAGTAATACCTGGATAGACAGTCCCCACAGTATACTGAATACACGTACAGTCAGGGCAGTCTAATACCTGGTATCAAAAGGTGGGACAGTCACCACGGTAATACTGGTATAAAAGGGACAGTCACAGTAATACCTGGATAAAAGGGACAGTCACCACAGTAATACCTGATGAATGATGTCACCACAGTAACACATGCTGTTTACGGGTGGATGTCCGCAAAATTAAAAAAAAATAAAAAAACGGTCAGACCTTCAGCATAAACCCCTTCCCCAGTTTCCTTTCTGCCTCCCTTCTCCTCTTCCCTCCCCATCCTCCATCCCTCTTCCTTCATCATCCCCCTTCCATTCCTCTACCTCTGGCCAGAGACGGGTTCGTCAGCTAGTGACAAATACAATTTGAAAGATTAAAGATATACCTAACGTTCTCAATAGCATAAGGATCATCGAATCTCGTTTCCATTCTCTAAAATTATGCATACGGACCCATTCTTAAACGAAGTGTGAATATTTTAGTAAAGCTCAATTCAAGAATTTGGCTGCTACGCAGGAAGAAACCGAAGACAATTCACGATAAGCAAAAATAGTATATCAACTTTGATGGAGATGACAATGCTGTAAAGAACGACTAGACCTATCTACAGCGCGTTGAACATAATTATTATTATTACTATTATAATTATCATCATCCAAAACGTAAATGTTTTTAAGCATGCATTTTGCCCAAAAGCGCCATCTGTCTGTTTTGACTGAACAGAAGTCAAAATTATTTGTCTCAGACCCCCTTCTAAGACGAGAAGATGAATTACTCGTACATAAAAACAATTTTGCTCCTGGAACCAGCAATTTCACGGAGAACAAAATAAATGAAAAAATCTTCTAGCACTACAAAGAAAACATCCATTGATCAACAGGTTAGCGAAAGATTTGGAAGTTTGGCCCAACATCCAACATCAATTAGATAAGATTGATTTTGACATCGTGAACAGCTGCCCTTCCAAACACCGAAAGGTTTCGAGTTGAAAAGAAAAAAAAGCATAGCATGAGACATGCTACTTCTTTCTTCCTCTAACTGTAAACTGTCTTTTCTTTCAAAGCTTTATCAAGACAAATAAGAAATAACCCCACTGTTTTATGTTTTATATTTATTTGTATAACTGTAAACATTGCTAATGACTACAGATTCACAGGTTTTCCCTGCGTGCTTTCCTTTATCTGAAGGTTTTCCAAATATGGAACATATTATGACTGGTATAGCTAGAGAAAGAGAATGTATACCATCTCCTATTTCTGTCGGTAACAGTAGTCGTAGTGGAAATTTGTATTTATGCAAAGATAAAGTCACAAAACCTGTAATTACTTTTTTTCTGGACATGTATAACATTTGCCATCGCTTCGAGTTTTTCTCCCGAATTAGTAAACAAAAAAATAAGAAAAAACAATCAAAATTAAAAAAAGAAATAAAAAGAAAAGTGTCCATCTATTCCCAACGTGTTCGGTCTTATTTTGAATTTCACTAACTGATAAGACTTCAATTCCCATAAGGATCCCAAATGGCTAACATTTCAAGGTTCCTTTGTCGAGCCCTGGCAACCATACCGTTAGGAAATCGGGCGCGCTGTTTAGCAGCAGACTTTCAATGCACGATCATGCAACTTTTTCAGAAAAGCTGCCTCCTATTATAAGTTCTCTCTGGACCTCAAACAAAGTGCAAAAATACAACATACCATTACGACCTCGGCTTCCTGCCAGGAATTACTGAATTATTGTTCGTACTTTAATATTCATATTTCGACTGACAACATAATAATAGTAAAAACAAATCATTATTACTAGTGTTATTATTATAATTACTGTTTTAGAGTAACAATAATAATAATAATAATAATAATATTATCATCATTTATTACTATTACCTTAGACTCACATAATAATACTAATGATAATTATTATTATCATTATTATTAAAATAATTATCATCATCATTGTAGGGAAAAACTCTCTATCGCGAGAGTATATATAATGTTCTAAAGGGTCCAAAATAATAAAAAAAATAAATAAAGTGTTAAAGAGTCCGTGTATAATTTTTAAAACTTTACAAAAAGCTTTCGAACCCTTCCCTGGGTTCATCTTCTGTCCAAATGAACAATTAGATACAACATGTACTGAGGTGAATTTAAAAACAAGAGTCGTTGAAGATCGTTGACACTGGTCGTTAGCTCGTTAACGGAATCTTTAATACTTTATTATTGTGGACCCTTTAGGACATTATCATCATTATTATTATTATTTAACTGGCCGCCTGAATTATTTAAAACTTTCTGATACTGGCGGAGAGTATAATAAAATGCTACAACTGTTATAATACGTCCATTTAAATAACAATGACAATTTATGATGGTCTATCTTAAAAAGCAAAGCCTCACGTACGATACTAGACGAAACTGGACAATACTACGAAAACTAAAATCGTTCATAAATGTTCATAAATCTTGCTAGTTTATATGTACATAAGAAAATGAATAAAAACTGAGTCTCCCCAGAAAGTTAGGAAATTTTCCTTGTCTCTTTCTCTTCTGGAATTATATCCCCTAACCTCGTCTCTAGGTCTGTTATTATTCTTCAGCAATCGCGAATATAATCGTTACAGATTCCACTTTGACACCAACAATTCCTTCGTGTCGACGATTTCAACAAAAACCCTTCCCCCTCCCCCGCTTCCCTTCCTTCTTGAGTCTCATTACACGAAATGAGGCTCTGTGTGTTATTAAAAAGTCTCCTCCTTTTGTGTGAATGTGTAAGTCTTTCTTACCACACCACCACCACCACCACCACCACAGCCGCCATTAGCCAAGGATCCTTTTTTATAACCAAACGCCTCCTTGATCATGGTGGAGTGTCTTGAAAATTCCCGGCTGCCTCCATTTTTATCAATCAGGAGGGATGGGATGTGGAATGGGGCGGGAAAGGGGGGAGGGGGTTTACTGGCCAGGATAGGGGGAGGAAGGAAGGGGCAGCTGGAGATGGATGGGAGGGGAAGGGGGTTAAGATATGGGTGGGGGGGGGGAGGAATGCTCTTCCAACCCTAAAAGGAGTTCGGTGATATGAGAGGTGCTTTAGGAAAATAAAATGGAAAAGGGAAGAGAAAAAAAATCAGCTCCGTCTCCTTTTAGAAACTCTAATTGGCAATCCCGAGGCCCCAATCTCACCCCCCACCCCCAAAACGAACCTCCCCACTCGTATAAAAAATGATGAGGGGGGGGGGGGCGAAAAATGAAAAGGAAAATTGCTTATATCAATTAGATTCTAGATGTTTGAAATGCTGTTCAGACTCTCGAAAGGACAGACTTTAAAGACGAGAGAGAAAACGCTGCGGGGAAAAGTGGTTCCCTCGACGTCCGCCGCCGAATTCGATTATTAATTTCGACGTGTAATTGATGTAACTCTTCATCAATCCCAGGAAGATATAGTCGATGCCGTTTGCTCAGCGAGCTTCCGTCTAAAAAATCATTCGGATTCCATCCATTTTCCGCTAACACCATCCCCCCCCCCCCCCCCCCCCCCCCCCCCCCCTTCTCTCTCTCTCTCTCTCTCTCACTCTCTCTCTCTCTCTCTCTCTCTCTCTCGTACTAAGATTTTGCCTTGCCGACTCCTCGACCGACGTAGAAAGATTTAAATCAAACGCCAACGCTGAAGCAGTGTATAGACATAGGCTTCCAACCTCCAGTATTAATCCTAAAGCATCTCTTGTCATATTGTAAAGGATATCTTCATGACGATGGCTTAGAATCATGGATACATTGACATTATTCGTTTGCCAGCACGATATACAGAAAGTTATAGCGACGTCTTTCAGTTCAAAGGATTAAGACGAACATAAAGCCGGATAATTGGTTTACACGTTTGTCTAAAAATTCCAAAGAGTATCGGTAGTGACAACAGGCCTGAGAAACTAACCAATCTCAAGTGCAACGAGACTCACACTACATAATTATTGCAACGAGACGCATAACTACATAATTATTGCAACGAGACGCATAACTACGTAATTATTGCAACGAGACGCATAACTACCTAATTATTGCAACGAGACGCATAACTACATAATTATTGCAACGAGACTCACAATACATAATTATTGCAACGAGACGCATAACTACACAATTATTGCAACGAGAACGCATAAGAACAATTATTGCAACGAGACGCATAATAGTAATCTTAAATATTCGCCAGAACTCTAAGTACAACATATACTAGGACATATAACTAGGGAAAAAAACAAAAAACTGTTCACTGGTTTATGCGAGCTTAATCCCTAAGGTTCGAACTCCGGAACGACGATTCACTCACTACTGGCGGAGGCGGGAGGAGGATTAATCACATCCTAATGTTCATCGCGTTTCATCTTTTGTCTACTTAACAAAGATGGTCTTCTTAAAAAGGCTACCTGGTAATTGGACCACAAGATTTTTGCCCCACTTTTTTTCTTCTTTCTCTATCTCTCTCTCTCTCTTTCTTGTGTTCCTTCCTATTAGAGCCTACATTTTTTTCAGGAGGTGGGATGGAAGGGGTTGGGTGATATGATGGTCGGGACGATAAGGGGGGGGGGGGGGAAGGGGGGGGGGGGGGGGGGGGGTGTTGTTTTCGATCGTCTTCTTCGACTCTGGCTTCGGTTTAATTTAGCAGAGCTGAGCTGCCATTTCCCCGCCCTTTTACTAGATATCCGGAAGCGCTCATCGTTAGCCTTGTTTGCCTTTTGAGTTGGTTGCAGTCACAGCACAGACTCAATAGTTTAAAAAAAAACATATCGGCATTTGTCTTTCCATAACGGTTCAGTCAAATATGGCTTAACTGTTTGAAGACAATTAGCCTCGGCTATTATCTCTTCAGGCTCAATACGCCAACCCATCTATCTGTTCTGTGAATGTTGCATATGAATGCTACACACGACCTTTCTTCAATGTTAGAAATGCACCTTTACTGTACTGCGCTGCTGGTCCTTATGCACAAAAATTATGCTTTGACATTTTCATATTCAGTATAATGTATGTAAGTAGGAGTGAGTCAGTGTTGAGAGGCCTAAATATAGTTCCAACTTAAGGTTTAAATATACTTTGGACTAAATATCACACAGCCCTTTAGACTGCTGATAAGTATCAGATAATATTATTTTATACAAGACAAGCTTCAACCCTAGCTACAAAAGAAGAATGATACATGGAAATACAACAGCAATAATGACTATAAATCTAAAATGAGGGGAATATACCCAATAACGTATAAATTTCTTAAATTATATTTGATAAGAAGCCTTTTTTCCACTATTACCGCAAAAATCCTAAAAAAAGTTACTGCAAAACAACGACGAATTACAAAAAATTATGTCCGATCACTATACTTACACCGCCACTATTAATAATAATAATAATAATAATAATAATAATAATAATAATAATAATAATAATAATAATAATAATAATAATAAAACTTCTCCAAGTGAGAGTTTTTCGACATCTGATATTATTAATTAACATTTCCGAGATCTTCATCTGTCCTATCTTCCTATTCGAGGTATATATGGGCAGTAGGTAACAAAGGAACAATAACCGCAAGATTTATGCAGTGAAACAGTTTATCAGAGATAGTCTTAGTTTAGATCTGAATATCTTGAAAATGTCCGGGAAATATGGCCTCATAAAAATAACGTATTATTGTTAGTGGCACGTATAAATTTCCCAAATTTAGGAGCGCTGTCCTACGCTTAACACTCCTCTTTTGTCCGGATCTAATCTGCCAATGGATACAAATGAGGAAATTTGTTCTCA
>NC_087218.1:27677384-27712384 GCF_015104395.2 Macrobrachium nipponense | reverse complement strand
AATAATATCTTTCCTGTTTTGTATTTCTTCTCTTATTTCCATTCATTGGTTTTCTTATTTTTCATAATTACTCAGCTACATGCATCTTCCTTTTGATAAATATAATAACACTGTTTCGCTTTCAGTTTAATAATTAAAGCCATCATATTAAGGTGACAGACTTTTCGGTAGTTAAAAGGTAGAGAACCACTGTATTTAGTATTAAGGTAATATCTTGAACTCGAGGCCCTCAAGTTAATGAATGAGCTCTGGGTGTAGGTCACACTTTGTAAACAACAACAGCTCCATCTATGTGGCTTTTCTTATTTTCATTCACAGTCGAATAAAAAATAACTAAATTCAAAATGGGATAAAAACAAAAAACTCTTATATTTGAAACAGAGTGAAAATTTCTACAAACGACTTTGGTAAAACTAGTCTTATTTTAGATCATTAGCCAATGAAATGATGTTTGGCAACGAATGAAAAGGAATTAATTTAAAATAAATACATTTACGAGAGAGAGAGAGAGAGAGAGAGAGAGAGAGAGAGAGAGAGAGAGAGAGAGAGCAACCCTTAGATTACCCAAACGATGTTTGACGAAGAGTACCGATGATAAATCAATTTAAAACAAAAACCGAGAGAGAGAGAGAGAGAGAGGATGAAGAGAGGGGGGGTGGGGACAGAGAGATGAGAGAGAGAGAGGAGAGAGAGAGCCTCCCATGACACCTACCCCCCCCCCCAACAGTCAACAACTAGAGGCAAAATTTGTGAAAGCAATCCCTCGCCGGCCGTCACCCGCAGCCACACAAGGCCCCATCAGCGAGACAGATATTGCAGGCAAATTGAGGCCTAACTTGACAGTGCGACGGGACCCCGGATATGAGACAGGTTTGCCGGATGACCAAAATGCAAATGCACCTCATCGATCACCGATCAGGTCCTAAATTGCTCGAGCTTTTCTCGTCCAGCTCCCCAAAGCGTTTTATTCCCCCACAACGCTTATCCCCCCCCCCCCCCCACACGTTTTATTCCCTCACGTCGTTTTATTCGCCACAAGGGGTCACGGGGGCTTTACCCCCTTTTATTGGGGAAGCGATGAAATTGAGAGCAGACAGAATATTTAGTCCTCTGGTTTCTCTTTTGAAGTGAGCGGGAATTTAGAATTTTGTTTTTTTATTTTAATCTGGGAAAAAACGACGGTTTTATTCTTCAGGTTTTCTGTTCTGAAGTATTTCAATTTTAAACAGTCTGTGGTTTCTGTACTGAAGTATCTGAAATATTGGTCTTTGTTTTCTATAATGGAGTATTTGATTTAATTGTCTTTGGTTTCTGTACTGAAGTATTTGAAAAAAATAGTCTTAGGTTTGTGTATTGAAGTATTTGAATAAATATTCCATGGTTTCTGTATTGAAGTATTTGAATAAATAGTCTTTGGTTTGTGTATTGAAGTATTTGAATAGTCTATGGTTTCTTTCTTGAAGTATTTGAATAAATGGTCTTTGGTTTCTGTACTGAAGTTTTTAATCGTCTTTGGTTTCTGTATTGAAGTATTTTAATAAAGTCTTTGGTCTCTGTAATGAAGTATTTGTTCTGTCAGCAAATATCCGAATTAATAGTGTGTCTGTTTTCTGTAATGAGGTATCTGAATTAACAGTCTTTGGTTTCTGTAATGACGTAACTGAATTAATAGTCTTAGGGTTTTTTGTGCAGAACAGATTTGCAGGACATGAATTTTTTTATCTTTATAGAAGAACCAAGGAGTTTGGACTTTGGGTCTCTGAATCATGAACTTTTGGGAAATTTTTTTGTTTTTGTTAATTAATTGATTAATTAGTAAGGTCGCCAAAGAACTATAATTGGGTACGACAGAATATGTGACTACTTATAATGGGTCTATGAGGACATTTTAAGCTTGGGTCTTGAATACACACACACACATACACACACACACACACACATACATACATACATATATATATATATATATATAGTATATATATAAATATATATATATATATATATATATATATATATATATCTATATATATATTATATATATATATAATAATATATACAAATCCAAGACTTTTAACTTTAATTACAAAGTATTCTTCAGGTACCCTGAAGATGACTTTCACGTGAGGATCTCTTATATACTTCACCCACGGGAAAATTGTGGAATTACAATATATATATATATATATATATATATATATATATATATATATATATATATAGTATATATATATATATATTTGTACTACAGTATCATTATTTCTTTTTTTTACTCTGAATATTCATGTTTTTATTTTTCGCTCTCAGTATATTTCTGCATTTTACGTAATCTCTTTTAACTTGTCATTGCTCTTTTATGGTTTGCAGTTTAACTTAGTTTTTATGTTCCTTTTTTACTTTGTGTTGTGCATTTTATGTTCCTTTTTTACTGTGTTATGTATTTCAAAGTATTGTAATGTTTTTATATAATGTCAATCAGTATAGTTCTTGCTGTTTCTCTTTTTTGTATCATTTCATAGATAAGTGACCCTGATGATGGGAAAAAGCAATGTAATCCCGAAAGCTCGGCTGTGCCCTTGTTTTATTTTACGGAAATAATAATGTCTGGAATATTACCACGTCTTTCTGGCTATCCTGTTCCTCCTTAAATTGAAGTTTTCTAGAAACGACAACATACCTAGTTATATATATATATATATATATATATATATATATATATATATATATATATGTATATATATAGTATGTATATATATATATATATATATACACTACATACATACATATATATATATATTATATATATACATATATATATATATACATATTAGCTGGATTAAATCCACTTCTTCTGTCTAGGAAGAAACGTCCTGATGACCTAAGAATGTTAACAAAGAAAAGCAAAGAAAAAAACTATGCGAGAAAGAAGCTGGTTTAGAGGGCATTTTTATGACATATACGACCAGGAAAGGTAAAATCCAAGAAAAGACAGTATAAACCATAAGAATCTGGATTAAAACTAATGATATTTAATATGACGAAAGGAACTGTTTTATGTTGGGATATATTGAAGAATATATAAAGAAATAGATAACGATTTTCACGAATAATTATTCTCAAGAACTGCTATGTTGGTTGGGGACGAATGTGGAGGAACAAATAAGCTCTTTGTTATGAAAGGAAATGACAGTAGTGAATCAGGCACCGAAAGTACCTAGAGACGGTAGCTATAAACTGAAGATTCATAAAGAACCAAACACAAAATTCTTTCAGTTTTCTTCTTAAGATTGAAAGAAACCCAGAAACCCTGTACAAAATTAACGTGTTTACTTAAAAGCATTTACGTCAGTTTACTAAAGTCTTAAAAGTACTTTCTATTGAAAATGGGCATTTTAGGCCTGAGAGTACGAGTGCGAGTAAAATAAAATAAAATACTTATAAGTAAACACGTATTACACAGAAAATTTTGTGGCCATTCTAGAAATTATATATATATATATATATATATTTATATATATATATATATACCTATATATTATAGAGATACGAGCTACAATGTCCTTTAATATCGATTCGCTCTATCTCAAAATTAATATATTTTCATATATGCTTAACGAAGGGATTTTTTCTCGATATACACAGCCTGGATTTTCGGGGCGCGGCGGGATCCTTCATCCAAAGGAAACGTTCAGTGAAGCTTTTAACCTACTACATACCGCGAGAGGCTAAAAGTTCATGCGTCTCGCCATGAAATATCGCGCAGGATAAGTTGTTAGTGGAGCAACATCAACCCATCGACTCCGGTAGTTTTTTTGTAGTGCTTTTGACAGCACTAGCCAATCTATAAGTCATATCACTAGTATTCCATATACATATATCGAGCTACAATGTCCTTTAATATCTAATTCGCTCTACCTCAGGAATTAATATATTTTCATATATGCTTAACCGAAGGGGAATTTTTTTCTCGATAATAGACTTGCCTGGATCGGGGCGCGATCCCGGGATCCTTTCAAATCCAGGAACGTCAGTGAAGCTTTTACCTACTACACTACCGCGAGAGGCTAAAAGTTCATGTCGCCTCTCACCCTGAAATACCTTTCGCGCGCAGGTAATTTGTTAGTTTGGAGACAACATCAACCCACCTCGACTCCGGTATGTTTGTAGTGCTTTTGACAGCACGTAACCAATCTATAAGTCATATCACTTTTCCGTGATTCATATACATATATCGAGCTACAATGTCCTTTAATATCTAATTCGCTCTACCTCGAATTAATATATTTTCATATATGCTTACCGAAGGGGAATTTTTTCTCGATAATAGACTTGCCTGGATCGGGGCGCGATCCCGGGATCCTTTCAAATCCAGAACGTCAGTGAAGCTTTTAGCCTACTACACTACTGCGAGAGGCTAAAAGTTCATGTCGCCTCACACCTGAAATACCTTTCGCGCGCAGGTAATTTGTTAGTTTTGGAGACAACATCAACCCACCTCGACTCCGGTAGTGTTTGTAGTGCTTTTGACAGCACGTAGCCAATCTATAAGTCATATCACTTTTCCGTGATTCATATACACATATCGAGCTACAATGTCCTTTAATATCTAATTCGCTCGGGACCCATCGGAATTAATATACATATATGCTTAACCGAAGGGGAATTTTTTCTCGATAATAGACTTGCCTGGATCGGGGGCGCGATCCCGGGATCCTTTCAAATCCAGGAACGTCAGTGAAGCTTTTACCTACTACACTACGCGAGAGGCTAAAAGTTCATGTCGCCTCTCACCCTGAAATACCTTTCGCGCGCAGGTAATTTGTTAGTTTGGAGACAACATCAACCCACCTCGACTCCGGTAGTGTTTGTAGTGCTTTTGACGCACGTACCAATCTATTAAAGTCATCACTTTTCCGTGATTCTATACATTATCGAGCTACAATGTCCTTTAATATCTAATTCGCTCTACCTCGGAATTAATATATTTTCTATATGCTTAACCGGAGAATTTTTTTCTCGATAATAGACTTGCCTGGATCGGGGCGCGATCGGGATCCTTTCAAATCCAGGAACGTCAGTGAAGCTTTTACCTACTACACTACCGCGAGAGGCTAAAAGTTCATGTCGCCTCTCACCCTGAATACCTTTCGCGCGCACGTATTTGTTTAGTTTGGAGACACATCAACCCACCTCGACTCCGGTAGTGTTTGTAGTGCTTTTGACAGCAACGTAGCCAATCTATAAGTCATATCACTTTTCCCGTGATTCATATACATATATCGAGCTACAATGTCCTTTAATATCTAATTCGCTCTACCTCGGAATTAATATATTTTTCATATATGCTTAACCGAAGGAGAATTTTTTCTCGATAATAGACTTGCCTGATCGGGGCGCGATCCCTGGGATCCTTTCAAATCCAGGAACGTCAGTGAAGCTTTTTACCTACTACACTACCGCGGGGCTAAAAGTTCATGTCGCCTCTCACCCTAACTACCTTTCGCGCGCAGTAATTTGTTAGTTTTGGAGACAACTCAACCCAAAACCTCGACTCGTATGTTTGTATGCTTTTGCAGCACTAGCCAATCTATAAGTCATCACTTTTCCGTGATTCATATACATATCGAGCTACAATGTCCTTTAATATCTAATTTCGCTCTACCCTCGGAATTAATATATTTCATATTAGCTTAACCGAAGGGGAATTTTTTTCTCGATCAATCACTTGCCTGGATAGGGGGGCGCGATGGGATCCTTTTCAAATCGGAACTCAGTGAAGCTGTTTTACTACTACACTACGAGAGGCTAAAGTTCATGTCCTCTCACCTGAAATACCTTTCGTCGCGCGGTAATTTGTTAGTTTTGGAGAACACACCCACCTTAGATGGCTACGTGCTGTCAAAAAGCACTACAAACATACCGGATCGAGTGGGTTGATGTTGTCTCCAAACTAACAAATTACCTGCGCGAAAGGTATTTCGGGTGAGAGGCGACATGACTTTTAGCCTCTCGCGGTAGTGTAGTAGGTAAAAGCTTCACTGACGTTCCTGGATTTGAAAGGATCCCGGGATCGCGCCCCGATCCAGGCAAGTCTATTATCGAGAAAAAATTCCCCTTCGGTTAAGCATATATGAAAAATATATTAATTCCGAGGTAGAGCGAATTAGATATTAAAGGACATTGTAGCTCGATATATGTATATGAATCACAGAAAAGTGATATGACTTATAGATTGGCTACGTGCTGTCAAAAGCACTACAAACACTACCGGAGTCGAGGTGGGTTGATGTTGTCCTCCAAACTAACAATTACCTGCGCGCGAAAGGTAATTTCAGGTGAGAGGCGACATAACTTTTAGCCTCTCGCGGTAGTGTAGTAGGTAAAAGCTTCACTGACGTTCCTGGATTTGAAAGGATCCCGGGATCGCGCCCCGATCCAGGCAAGTCTATTATCGAGAAAAAATTCCCCTTCGGTTAAGCATATATGAAAATATATTAATTCCGAGGTAGAGCGAATTAGATATTAAAGGACATTGTAGCTCGATATATGTATATGAATCACGGAAAAGTGATATGACTTATAGATTGGCTACGTGCTGTCAAAAGCACTACAAACACTACCGGAGTCGAGGTGGGTTGATGTTGTCTCCAAACTAACAAATTACCTGCGCGCGAAAGGTATTTCAGGGTGAGAGGCGACATGAACTTTTAGCCTCTCGCGGTAGTGTAGTAGGTAAAAGCTTCACTGACGTTCCTGGATTTGAAAGGATCCCGGGATCGCGCCCCGATCCAGGCAAGTCTATTATCGAGAAAAAATTCCCCTTCGGTTAAGCATATATGAAAATATATTAATTCCGAGGTAGAGCGAATTAGATATTAAAGGACATTGTAGCTCGATATATGTATATGAATCACGGAAAAGTGATATGACTTATAGATTGGCTAGTGCTGTCAAAAGCACTACAAACACTACCGAGTCGAGGTGGGTTGATGTTGTCCTCCAAACTACAAATTACCTGCGCGCGAAGGTAATTCAGGGTGAGAGGCGACATGAACTTTTAGCCTCTCGCGGTAGTGTAGTAGGTAAAAGCTTCACTGACGTTCCTGGATTTGAAAGGATCCCGGGATCGCGCCCCGATCCAGGCAAGTCTATTATCGAGAAAAAATTCCCCTTCGGTTAACGCATATATGAAAAATATATTTAATTCCGAGGTAGAGCGAATTAGATATTAAAGGACATTGTAGCTCGATATATGTATGAATCACGGAAAAGTGATATGACTTTATAGATTGGCTACGTGCTGTCAAAAGCACTACAAACACTACCGGAGTCGAGGTGGGTTGATGTTGTCTCCAAACTAACGAATTACCTGCGCGCGAAAGGTATTTCAGGGTGAGAGGCGACATGAACTTTTAGCCTCTCGCGGTAGTGTAGTAGGTAAAAGCTTCACTGACGTTCCTGGATTTGAAAGGATCCCGGGATCGCGCCCCGATCCAGGCAAGTCTATTATCGAGAAAAAATTCCCCTTCGGTTAAGCATATATGAAAATATATTAATTCCGAGGTAGAGCGAATTAGATATTAAAGGACATTCTAGCTCGATATATGTATAATGAATCACGGAAAAGTGATATGACTTATAGATTGGCTACGTGCTGTCAAAAGCACTACAAACACTACCGGAGTCGAGGTGGGTTGATGTTGTCTCCAAACTAACGAATTACCTGCGCGCGAAAGGTATTTCAGGGTGAGAGGCGACATGAACTTTTAGCCTCTCGCGGTAGTGTAGTAGGTAAAAGCTTCACTGACGTTCCTGGATTTGAAAGGATCCGGTGGGATCGCGCCCCGATCCAGCAAGTCTATTATCGAGAAAAAATTCCCCTTCGGTTAAGCATATATGAAAATATATTAATTCCGAGGTAGAGCGAATTAGATATTAAAGGACATTGTAGCTCGATATATGTATATGAATCACGGAAAAGTGATATGACTTATAGATTGGCTACGTGCTGTCAAAAGCACTACAAACACTACCGGAGTCGAGGTGGGTTGATGTTGTCTCCAAACTAACGAATTACCTGCGCGCGAAAGGTATTTCAGGGTGAGAGGCGACATGAACTTTTAGCCTCTCGCGGTAGTGTAGTAGGTAAAAGCTTCACTGACGTTCCTGGATTTGAAAGGATCCCGGGATCGCGCCCCGATCCAGGCAAGTTCTATTATCAGAAAAAATTCCCCTTCGGTTAAGCATATATGAAAAATATATTAATTCCGAGGTAGAGCGAATTAGATATTAAAGGACATTGTAGCTCGATATATGTATATGAATCACGGAAAAGTGATATGACTCATAGATTGGCTACGTGCTGTCAAAAGCACTACAAACACTACCGGAGTCGAGGTGGGTTGATGTTGTCTCCAAACTAACGAATTACCTGCGCGCGAAAGGTATTTCAGGTGAGAGGGCACATGAACTTTTAGCCTCTCGCGGTAGTGTAGTAGGTAAAAGCTTCACTGACGTTCCTGGATTTTGAAAGGATCCCGGGATCGCGCCCCGATCCAGGCAAGTCTATTATCGAGAAAAAATTCCCCTTCGGTTAAGCATATATGAAAATATATTAATTCCGAGGTAGAGCGAATTAGATATTAAAGGACATTGTAGCTCGATATATGTATATGAATCACGGAAAAGTGATATGACTTATAGATTGGCTACGTGCTGTCAAAAGCACTACAAACATACCGGAGTCGAGGTGGGTTGATGTTGTCTCCAAACTAACAAATTACCTGCGCGCGAAGGTATTTCAGGGTGAGAGGCGACATGAACTTTTAGCCTCTCTGCGGTAGTGTAGTAGGTAAAAGCTTCACTTGACGTTCCTGGATTTGAAAGGATCCCGGGATCGCGCCCCGATCCAGGCAAGTCTATTATCGAGGAAAAAATTCCCCTTCGGTTAAGCATATATAAAATATATTAATTCCGAGGTAGATCGAATTAGATATTAAAGGACATTGTAGCTCGATATATGTATATGAATCACGGAAAAGTGATATGACTTATAGATTGGCTACGTGCTGTCAAAAGCACTACAAACACTACCGAGTCGAGGTGGGTTGATGTTGTCTCCAAACTAACAAATTACCTGCGCGCGAAAGGTATTCAGGGTGAGAGGCGACATGAACTTTTAGCCTCTCGCGGTAGTGTAGTAGGTAAAAGCTTCACTGACGTTCCTGGATTTGAAAGGATCCCGGGATCGCGCCCCGATCCAGGCAAGTCTATTATCGAGAAAAAATTCCCCTTCGGTTAAGCATATATGAAAATATATTAATTCCGAGGTAGAGCGAATTAGATATTAAAGGACATTGTAGCTCGATATATGTATATGAATCACGGAAAAAAGTGATATGACTTATATATATAATATATATATATATATAATATATATGCACACTCCTGCCTCCGACCTTCAAATCGACGCTTTTTTGTACAGAATGCTTGTCATTACGTAAGCATGTTTGCTTAACGTTTAATATGATGATGTACGATTTTCCTAAACACACTCGCACAGCAATCTTATGAAATTCTGTAATGAACTACTAAGCAGGCAACATGTACGAGCCTTCAATATGACCACCCTTTCGCAGAAATCGCTCCGCTCGAAATTAGCGAAACCGTTTGCTGGCAAACGCTGCTGAACTATCATTATTAGAGGTAGTATTTACTCTCGACTAAATGAACGATTCAATTTCACAGCAAGCCAATCAATCTGAGGTACCCCCTCCCTCCCTCCCGCGGTATACACACACATACGAACGCACGCACATATGCACGCTCACGCCGTCCCCTCCTGTTGCGTAATTCTATCCACAGGTATTCCAGTCTTCTCCCTCCCCTCCCCTTCCCTATACCCCTCCCTCCACTCCCTTGCCCCTGCATTGGAACCCTTCCGACTGAAGGCGATGGATATTCATTCATCACCCAGGCAACAAATCTCGCCTTCACTGGAAGGCATTCAACTCGCTGGAGTCTACAACTGCATAATAGGGGTCCCGCCATCCCGTCCCCCTTACCAACTCCCCGCCGCTGGATACCGCCGCTGTATGACTTCTTGGGGTTTACTTAATGCGATATTGGATTTCCTTTGAAAGTCGCGTCTGGGTATTGACCATTTCTCTGATACGTGAAATCCGTAGCCAGTAGCTATTCTTTTATCTTACTCTCCACTTTCGTAGGAGGTGGCCTTCTTTTTTTCTTTTTATGGAATTGGAATGTAAGATTTAGGCCAAAAGCCAGAAGCTGGGACCTATGAGGTCATTCAGCGCAGAAACGGAAATTGCGAGTAAAGCAGGCTATAAAATGTAACAAGACAAACCTCGCAGTTGCACCATGAAAAAATTGTTAGGAAAGAGTTGGGGAAAGTCAGACGTAAGAAAGAGAATATGAACGGAGGTATAGTAAGAGGAATGAAAGGGGTTGGCAGCTGGTGGGTCGAAAGGAGACAGACACTGATTTCAAGCTTCTAAATTGATCATCAAAGCATGATAATTTTCGAAGCGTGTTGATCAACACTTTAGAGGAGAACTTTACAAAAATGTTACTCATTATTTACCTGCTGAGAACAACTCTTTCCAAGTGATGGGGACAAGACTAAATCGTGACAAAAACGCGCCAAAAGTCGAGTTTTCTGTGCAGCGTATAATGCTGTATGAAACTCTCAGGCGCGGTTCATGAAAATTTCAGCCACGGCCCGGTGGTGGCCAGTGCTGTTGCACGATCAAGGCTAACTTTAACCTTAAATGAAATAAAAACTACTGAGACTAGAGGGCTACATTTTGCTATATTTGATGATTGGAGGGTGGATGATCTGTGGGCGGACAGACAAACATCCGTCTCAATAGCTTTCTTTTAAAGACCCCGATACTTTTCGAAACTTACTGTAGAAGAGAACTCTATAGAAATGTTCCACTCATCAAGGATTATTCGCAACGACGGCAACTGACCCTACGAGCAACAATTGAAAAGTAAATATTAAAATACACTGTTCCTTACTGTATAGCTAACCACCTTAAAATAATTATGAAGTATAAAATTACATCTTATGTATACCTCTCTAAAATATCCGCTTTGCTTTTGACCGATAAAAAAGAGAGAGAGGAGAGATGGATGGAGAGAAGGGAGACGGGGAATGAAGAAGGGGGGGAAGGAGAGAGGGAAGGAGGGGAGGAAGAGAGAGAGAGAGAGAGAGAGAGAGAGAATCCAAATGAAAAATTTGCACTACGGAGCGAATAAACCCCAATATGTTACTTGAATTCAGAACTTTCATCAACGCAAATAGGGTTTCGGCATATCCCTAATAATAATAATAATAATAATAATAATAATAATAATAATAATAATAATAACAGGCAGATTATCACCACATTCCATTTGGATACTTTTACATACCAGAATTTTATTCTGAATAACTAGAGAAGGCAACAGTCGAAAACAAAACCATTTTATAGATTTTACTCCAAAAAAAATATGTACAAATTTACAAGTATACCTTGAAGTGTAAATGTAAACGCTCTGAATCAGGATAACAAATGAACCCCACGAGGGAACATTACAAACGACTATTGGTCAGAGAAAGACACAAAGCCCCTATAAATATGTAACTAGAATATGGCAGCATTATTTGATAATGATTTATTTTCATTACTATGCAAAAATGCTAAATACTGTACAGCCAGGGATGTATTTATACCATTGAGCATTTACCTGTGTGTGAGATGGAAGTCGTAATGAGCCTCTGTGTGTGCGTGTGTGTGTGTATCAAAATTACTATGCTAAATGCTATACAGCCAGAGAGTTATTTACACCAGTGAGCATTTACCTGCCTGCCTGCTATGGGGGTCGTAATATGTGTGTGTGTGTGTGTGTGTGTATCAAAATTACTATGCTAAATGCTATACACCCAGAGAGGTATTTACACCAGTGAGCATTTACCTGCCTGCCTGTGTGTGTGACAAAATCACCGCCAGAATATTATTAAAAGGTGGGCGTCAGCGGCTGCTGCAACATTTCATAATTTGCAATTGAAAGGGATTCTGAAACCGTAAATGAGTTATGTGGGCTAGAAAGTTGTGTTTGACAGCATTACCGCAACTAGCACAATGCGCGCGCGCACACACATACACGTATCGATTCGCGGTCTCGATAAATATTAAAAGTGTGCGTATTATTTTAATTTGAAAACACTGCTCCAAATCTGCATACCAAAAGCTCCATTATTCTGAAAAGCCCCGTGTAATACTATGACAACAAACTGTTATTAATTAATTTCAATATACAGGTGTTTTTGGAACTGACACTCTTCGACATCAAATACAGTTAGAGGTGAATTATTCAACCTCTCATACAAATAAAAAGCTATTTATTTGGAGCAGAACTAAGTTAGCACATATTTGTGCAGGCTTTTATCGAATGCTATTTAAATTTAAATTCTTATCCCTGTGCGGTCTACGCAGCTATTTGAACTTTCCGATAAGTATTTCAGCAAACCGTTCAAGAGTTAATATCAAGACTTAGTTATTGATGTAGTCTTATAACTCATTTGGTATGGGATGGTTTCACAAAGACAAGGATACAAAATGTACGGGGTTCTTTCTTTTTCGGGGAATTATGAATGATAAACAATACATAACGGGGCTCCCCTGACTTCAAAAGAATATTTAGGGTATGGCTTCTGAGTATAGCTTTGTCAAGTATATCAGTTACACAAATACAAAGTTCACTGAAAGCCACTTGTTAAGTTACCTTACAAAATTCATACGGTAGGTGGCTTTCCGCTGAAAAAGTCTACAACCACTTCTGGAGCTTTGAATTATGATGATAAACGAATATAATCTCAAATGTCATTACTTATCTTGGCTTTAGAATAAATTCAAGGACAATAAAGAAAAATCAGAGAAAACAAACGCCGATATTACAATAGAATTCAGGCCAACGGCAAGCACTGGAACCTATGAAGTCATTCAGCGCTGAAGTATAAACTGAGAGTAAAAAGTTTGAAGGGTGTAATAGGAGGAAAACCTCACACTTGCACTATGAAACAATTCTTAGGAGAGGGTGGAAAGTAAGGTGGAAAAAAGATAATACGCACGGCGGTACAGTAAAAGGAATGAAAGAAGTTCCAGCTAGGGGCCAAAGGGACGAAGAAAAGAAGCCAAAGTAATGCCTACAGTGCACCACGTGAGATGCACTGACGGCACTAACCCCTACACCAAGGAAAACATAAATAAGAAAAGAACTGTATAATAGACAACTTAGTCATCAAAGTAGCGGTATCTTCTCTTCAGACACGGCTTATACTTGCTCTGCTGAGCATCTCTTCCACCTGAGCACAGGACGTATTGATCCCGGTAAGACGAAGACAAGTTCCTCGGGGAATAATCAGAATTTATCATAGCATTGTGTCATACACAAGATCGAGACCCGACCAACCAATAAAACTGGGGTTACTTTCCCTTCAAGGGGCCACTTTCCAATATAAAGTAAGCGAAAATTTCATCACTACTTTAAAATACAAAACACACACTAGAGCAAGAAAGTAAACCGAAGTAATGACCAGGAAAGAGGGTAACAAAGATACATTCATTATTTTCTTCAAATTACCAGTACACAATGACTGCAACGATCCTTGACAGCTTTGTAATTTCTCAGAATAGAGAGAGAGAGAGAGAGAGAGAGAGAGAGAGAGAGAGAGAGAGAGGGGGGGGAAAATATTTCAAACCCTGCATCGCACAAATATTTCACATCGTTACTCAGTTCATAATAAATATTGGGAAATGGCTTCTGAAGCTCTCTCTCTCTCTCTCTCTCTCTCTCTCTCTCTCTCTCTCTCTCTCTCTCTCTCTCTCGTTTTATTTTCCATTTCCCAAAAAATAACTTTAACGTTGCAATGCACGGAATATTTTTTTTATCTTCTTTAAATTCACAGTAAGTATAAAACAGTCGACCAATATACTTTTACTGGTACTGGGGAAGTTATGACGCGTCATTCCGTTCTGTTGTTATGAATGACCCAGTTCATATTAGTTCTTGTACATTTTCTGACTCGCAAAATTCTGCTGATTTTGTTCGGCAAAAATGAGTGAATAAATATATACGGTGGTACTGATAAAGAGCGGAGGACATCTCAAAGTCTGGTGTAAAAAAACCCAGTGTTGTAAAAAATATTTAAATGTATTCTATCTCTTTAAATATAAATGTATTATATCTTTAATATATGTATGTATATATATATAGATATAGATATAGACATAGATATAGATATAGATATATATATATATATATATTATTAGATATATATATATATATATATAGATATATATATTATATAGTATAGATATATATATAGTATATATAGAGTATATATATATACATATACATATACATCTATACCTATTATATATATATATAATATATATCTATATATATATATATATATATATATATATAAATATATAGATATATATATATATATATATATATATATAATCATATATATATATATATATATATATATATATTATATATATGTGACTAGTAAAAATGTTCTGTTACTTCTGTTACAGCATAATTCCATCTAATAAAAGGAGCCCATAAAAGCGACATAATACAGAGAAAAAATACCATATTTCAAAGACTGTCGTCTCCCTCTTCAGGTAGATGAATGAGAAAAGTTACAGAAAAGGTGGTATTTATACCAAGAGATCCGTCCACAGGTAAGGCAATTTAGGTCACTCTCACTGATAATCTTCCTTTAATCCTCTTAGGCGTTGGTTGAATGAAAACTTTATCAATGACATCTGAATCCCATGCGACCTTTGAGATGTTCATTACCTGTGTCTGTTTAATCCAGGCCGATTCCATCATCTGACTTTTGTACCGGCAGTTTCTACTATAAATTATACGTGACAAATTCCAGTTTATTCTGTGGTTATGTTCAATTATATGGTTGAAAATAACTTTCTGTTTTCCATACTTAACTGACCGTTTGTGTTGTATTAATCTCTGGGGAAGTGATTTTCCTGTAAATCCGATGTAAGATTGGACTGGAACCAGGCATGGGAGTTCAAAAACGCCTGTGTCCTTGGGGGATGTCTTTTGTTGGACTTTAATCAGGGATTTGGCAAAGGTGTTTGGGTAAGTAAATGCTAAAGGGTTAGATTTTACGAGGGTCAGGGACACCGTCTTAATCCTGTCCAGGAGTGGAATTTTTATTTCATTGTTGGGTGTCTCTCTGGTCTTGTCTTGAGGGGGTCAGTAGAAAATTACGTTTGCTTTGTGAATTGCTTTCTCAATTATATGATCAGGATACCTTAAAGACGAAAGCTGCTTATGAATTAGTTCAAATTCTTTTTCCAGGAAATCTGGGGAACAAATTCCTAAGGCTCTTAAGAGTAGGTTGCTGGCTACGCCTATCTTGATAGGAATGTCGTGATAGCTAAAGTAATAAGTGTATGAAAGTGAGAATGTAGGTTTTCTGTACATGGTAAATTTGTATTCTGTCGTGTCTCTGATTATTAAAACATCAAGAGAAGGAATTTTGTTGTCTGTTTCCCATTCAACTTTAAATTTGATGCTGGGCACTAATGTGTTTAATTTTGAAAGGAATTCATTATAATTCCCCAATCTATTATCCCAAAATGTTAGAATATCATCTACATATCTTATCCACAACATGCTTTCGGGTTTTATTGCATTTATTACTGTAGTTTCAAAGTATTCCAAGTACAGATTGGCTAAAACAGGACTTAAAGGACTACCCATACTACACCTGAATTTTTGCTTATAGAATGATTCACCGAATGAAAATACGTATTTTCATTCAGGGAATCTTACATCGTATTTACAGGAAACTCACTTCCCCAGAGATTAAAACAACACAAACGGTCAGTTAAGTATGGAAAACAGAACTCAGCTATTTTCAACCATTCAAATGAACATAACCACAAAATAAACTGGAATTTGTCACGTATAATTTATAGCAGAAACTGCCGGTACAAAAGTCAGATGATGTAATTGGCCTTGATTAAACAGACAGGTAATGAACATCTCAAAGGGCGCATAGAATACAGATGTCATTGATAAAGTTTTCATTCAACCAACACTTAAGAGATTTAAAAGAAGATTATCAGTGGGAGTGACCTAAATTGGCTCACTTGTGGATGGATCTCTTGGTATAAATACCACCTTTTCTGTAACTTTTCTCATTCATCTACCCGAAGAGGGAGACAGCAGTCTCTGAAATCTAGTATTTACACTCTACGTTTTAGCGTTTTTATGGGCTAATTTTATTAGGGATATATATATATATATATATATATATATATATATATATATATATATATATATATATATATATATATATATATATATATATATATATATAAAAATAAAATAGGAAAAATAGGTATATGCATATATATATATGAGTCATATCACATTACCGTGATTCATACATACATCGAGCTAGAATGTCCTTTAATATCTAATTCACTGTACCTCGGAATTAATATATTTTCATATATGTTGACCGAAGGGGAATTTTTTAGTGGATAAGAAATTACTCAGCTCACGGCTGCGAACCATCGAACCCAACAAATTCAAGACGCACAGTGAAGCCTAAACCACACCACCACCACAAGAGGGTTTAAGTTTATGCCGCCTCTCAACTACAAATATCTGTCGCTCTCAGGTGTTCAGTTTAGGAGTCGGCTTCAACCCACCCCGACCTCAGTAACGTTTTAGTGCTTCTGTCCGCACGCAACCATTATACGAGTCATATCACATGACCGTGATTCATATACATACATCGAGCTACAAAAAAGTTAAGTATATCTTAGTTTAACCATACCACTGAGCTGATTAACAGCTCTCCTAGGGCTGGCCCGAAGGATTAGATATTTTTAAGTGGCTAGGAACCAATTGGTCACCTAGCAACGGGACCTACAGTTTATTGTGGGATCCGAACCACACTATATCGAGAAATGAATTTCTATCACCAGAAATAAATTCCTCTGATTCCGAATAGGCAGCCGAGCTCGAAAACCACTTGTCCAGCGTGGAACTACATCGAGCTACAAATGTGGCTTAAGCTTCACTGTGCGTCCTGAATTTGTTGGGTTCGATTGTTTGCGCCCGTGAGCCAACAAATTCTTATCGACTAAAAATTTTCCTTCGTTCAACATACATGAAAATATATTAATTCTATATATATATATAATCTATATATATATATATATATATATAATATATATATAGATATATAGAGTATATATATATATATATTATATATTATTATATATTTCTGGTCTTCAAGAGCTTATGCACTTTTAGGAAGTAAATAGTGTCTCTTCGGTTGCAGGCTGAAGAGGCAGTTATTAAAAAGGGTAGGTACATGCTCCCGGTGCACTTAAAGTATATACAGTTATGAATCATAGTTGTATTTCTTCCCCCAAATATTAATATCACTACACTTCACTTCACAGCGTGCAGAGGACGAGGATTTCAAGGACACTCACTCTCTCTCTCTCTCTCTCTCCTATAATATCTCTCTCATATATTCTCTCTCTAATATATATAGATATATAGATATATTAGCATATATATATATAATATAATCATTATATATATATATTTAAATAATATATATTATTATATATATATATCTAATATATATACTATAGAAAGGCATCTAAAGTATGGAAACTAAGTACAAACGTGCCCCGTTTACAAAACGTCCAAGAGAAGAGCCAGGAAATTATAGGACCTATCTGCCTAACGTCAGTCCCTTAAGATTTTTGAGTACATAATTGCAGATCAAATTGTGGATCACACTGATAGAGACTGCCTGTTGTTAAACAGTCAACACTGATTCAGACAAAACAGATCCTGCCTATCAAACCTCTTGGAGTTTTTCCATAATATGCTTAGTATTACGACACTAGTAGAGCAATAGGTATACTCTTATTTCTCCAAAAGGCCTTTGACAAAGTTCCACACGAGAAACTAACGACAATCGTTAGAGCTTTAGGAATTGTAAGAGAAATAGCAGACTGGATCGAAGACTGGCTAACTTATAGAAAGAGAGAGAGGCGTAATAAACGGGGGCGAATCAAAATGGGCAGAAACAAAATGGCTGCCAAATTAGCAATTTATGTTCATAGTTTCTTTTCTATTTGCAAAATTAGACTGAATCAACTACTAAGTAGTTGATTCAGTCTAATTTTGGGGTCGGGACATCAAATATAAGATTCTTCTTACACTAATGACAATTTTGACCTTAAAAACAAAATGGTAGCTAACCAGAGAGCTAAAAACAAGATGGTTTCCAGCATATATTGTATTTTGTTTCCAGTTTTATAATATAACTTGCTAACAGACTAATTAATAAAGATGATTAAATTACATCTTATAAATTGAGACATATATATCTTATAATGTACGTTTTCTTTTCTTCACAGGTGTGCCTAATTTCCCAAGTAATGAGGTGAAAGAGTTGAGTTTGTAGTATATAAGTGATGGTAAGAGGGAATTGAGAAATGGAGCCAACGTCACAACTAAAGAGACCCGTCCTTGATATGAACTATGAACAACGCATCATATGCTAAGCAGAAAAGGACAAAGTAAGACCCAGTAGTAAACAAGGCTTTGATAATTTAAAAGCAGCAGCCCAAGAAAGGCTAAAAGGAAATTATGAAAAAAATAGCGATGCTATTGATAGGATATCAGGATGTGCACAAGATACGGGAATACCTTGCCATAAAGATCGTTACAGCACCTTTTCAAGTAATCACAGATTTCCAGACTTAACCAAAATACAGAAAATATCAGACACATGAAGCACCTCTAAAATGATTAATTGGAAAAGATGTATCGTTTGTCAAGATGTAAAGGATGAAACATTACATGCAGTCAGTCATGTCATTTAATACCAGTAAAAAAATACTAGCTTTAGCCAGGTTTGATCATCCACTAAGCATTGCATTGGCAGGTATAAGCGACCTCATTGCTGCAGAAGCTAAATATCATTTGAAGTGATATATAATAGTCTGCAGAAAAACCTCAGATGTTCAGGATACCGTAGGAAAAGATGTTGGTGTAATGGGCTGGTTGTGCTCTGCGTTAAAAAGAGAAGTGCTTCAATAGGTCACATTCTAACCCTTAATGAAGTATGGGATTACTACAGAGACCTCTGTCGACAAGCTCAACAAGCTATACCTAGCTCTCTTATCACAAGGAGAGCAACCTTTAAACAAGCAGTTGCTCACCAAGTCAAAAGCGTCTATTATTTTAATGTCCTGAAGAAATCTAAAGATTATGCAAAAGAAAATGTGCTTGTTCCAAAGGATTTTAACCCTATTCCAATTGCTATCATGTAGTCACATTTTTCCCTGATTATAAGCCTGGAGATGACATTTTCCTGTCTCTTGTGCATGTTACTCTTAAGTGGAGATCTGATATTCTGGATTCACACACCTTATAAGGGATTTGAAGTGTCAAAGGAAGCTGCAATAGCATGTGTTCCAGATTCTGCGCATGTTTTTAAAAAGTACTGTCTGGAGGTCAAGAGTGTATCTTTCAGCATGGAGGGCGATATGCAAGAATTGATGTAGTTTTGATAGATATGTTAGGCCATCAATTAAAGATGATACCAGATCGAAGAGGGCAAAACACACAGCAATCCAGAGAGTAACTGAAAATGATGAAGTACCACTTTCTCAGGATTGGAACAGCTTCCTGAGCGAACCTCAAAATAAAGCAGATCTTGCACTCTATCTTTCGCATAAGTTGATGGATTTTGCCCCAGAGGAAAAGTGTCTTATCACTGGCAGTGGTCTGGCACAAGCTAAGGAGGTGATAAGTAATAGAGTGAACTTGAATCTAACTGGTCTGTCAACCTCGCAGGAAGAGGCAGACACACATGATTTTGCATTGCCTACATACCCAGTCATCAAACATTGGGTGCGGTCCAGAGTCACTGATGTCTTACTCCTTCTTACTGCACATAAACCAGCTATGCAAAACAAGCAGGTCTGTATGAAAGCTGGAACAAACTCAGCAGTCAGCATCCAAGTTCATTCAAATCAATGCCATTATAACTAGCTAGAATATGTCTGAGGAAGTCACATCATCATTATTAGTATTTCCTGCAATCACTGGATCGGACACACATCATATCTCTGGTCATACCAAAATGACCACTATCCGACGTTACTTGGATAGCCTGGAAGAAATACTTTGACAGAGTAAACTATACAGAGATGTGAATTGTTCATGTACAATGTGCACAATGCTACACAGGCAGCTTCTGCTGATGAAGCGTGGGTGATCCTTTTAAAAAAAAAAGGGGTTGATCCAGAAAATTGCCACCTACCAGTGATGCTTTGAAGTTGCACATAATAAGGGCCCATCAGCAAACCATGTTCTGGCTTCAGGCCACAGAGCCGAATCCAATAATACCTCAGCCAACAGAATGTGGATGGATGACTGTAGAAGGCCATTTCAAACCCAAACTTGTAACTTTGCTGCCTGTTCCAAAGAGTTGCCTTGATGAGTGAGATGCTGTTGTTCAGGGAACTGTGTAAAGGAAGGGCCAACATGACTTGCACTGGCCTATGCAAATACAATGACCAGTGCAATAATGTACAGGAGAGATGAGGTTATTGTTGCTATTATAACTTATAACAGGCTAGATTAACTCAAGTTCATTTGTCTTGTAGCTTGCATTGGAGGTGACCAGTGCTATAATCTATAATAAGATGAAATTACTGTTTCTATGAATGAAAAACGATGTTGATACTGTGAGGCACAATTTCCAGAAAATCTTACAACACTACAGGCATTTGTTGTTAGATTTTCAACCATCTAACACAAAATGCCTGTAGTTGTAAGACTTTCCGAAAATGTGCCCTGACTACCAAGGTTCTGTCCTTGGCCCGCTTGTTTTTATTTATATTAATGAAATGACATTGATGTAGGCTTGACAAGCAGGATAGCCAAATTTGCAGATGACACCAACAGACTGTAAAAACTGCAGACCCAGAGACAGTGAAAAGTTTAAGAAATGATCAAGAAAATAGGACAATGGTAAAAAAGATGGCAAATGCCTTTTAATGTAGATAAATGTAAAGTGTTACAAATAGGAACAAACAACCCTCATCATACCAACTACATTCTGCTTGGGAATGACATACTGTACAACAAGAAGAGGACCTTTGAGTCATTATTACCAAGGGACTTAAAAATCCACTAAACAGAAGGCACAGAAACTAGTGGTATACATAGAGAGGCAGTTCAAATACAGAAACAAGCAAACGGTGCTGCAGACACATCAATAGTTAGACCTCATCTTCAATATGCAGTACAGTTTTGGTCACCAACACTAAGAAAGGACATAGATTACAATGGGTACAAGCAAGAGCCGCAAAATTAATTCCATCCATCAGGCTAATAGGTTACCAAAGACGACTAGAGAGCCTGAACATGTATGGCTTAGAAACATGACGATTGCGAGGACTGAAAGCATAACAAAAGGAGACAGTAACCTAATTACGTTAAACGAAAACCAGACAAGAAATAATGGAAGGAAACTAGAACTGAAAATATACAACACATCTCATAGTGGGAACTTCTTTACATATAAGATATGTGACATGTAATAAACTGGACCAGAAGTTGTAAACAGCAACAGTGTGGAGAAGTTTAAAAGAAAGCTAGACAAAATCATTAGAACACTGTGAATGAATAGTAAAACCTGCTCCTAGAGATAAGTGAGCACACGCTGTCTCCTTGGATAGAATAATAAGTTTTTGAGACATCCTAATCCTTATAACTCCTTATCTCTCTCTCTCTCTCTCTCTCTCTCTCTCTCTCCAAGAGCAACTGAAAATCTGTATTTCAATCAATATAAATTATCTCCATTTGCCTGACTTTATTTGCATAAAAAAAAAAAGTCCTGACTCAAGATTCACGATTATTACGGAACAGCAAACAAGAATTCCTGACAGAAAACGCAGTCCTTCTAAATACGGGCTGCTTTAAGAGCAAGAGCCCGTGCCGGCAAGAGGCCAGCTGAATCATTACCAACAGCGACCTTTCTAAACCACATGACGGACAATATATGAAAGCGTCATGTTGCAAGGTTTGTGCATTGCTTTCGTAATGTCTCTTTTATAATGACCTCACTCGTAATTAACGACAGGAAAAGACTATACTTAATTAATGTAGTCACTCATTAACTCCGCCAGCCTTCAGGGATTCATGTGACCCATGGCTGCTAGAATTATATTTCTTCACGCAAGATGCTGTTTTATCATCATCTCCTTGGTCTAGGCGGAAATATAGTCCGTTTTTTTTCCTACCACTGCCAAACATGGCAATCACCAATAAGCAGGCCATTTACGAAAGACACAAGGATATTTACGCAAAACCCACTCATAAATCGGGTGTTTATATATATATATATATATATATATATACCCTATATATAATAATAATATATATATATATATAGATATATATATGCAAATAAACATCCACTATGAAATATAAACTCATTAAATAAAAAAATGAGTTAAAACTACTTAAATGAGAGAGAGAGAGAGAGAGCGAGAGAGAGAGAGGAGAGAGGAGAGAGAGAGTTATCTAGTATTGTGCCCTTCTAAGCAGATGATGTGAATTTTCCTGACGAACTTTTAGATATTTTATATAGCTAAAAGTGAAGAGAGAGAGAGAGAGAGAGAGCAGAGAGAGAGAGAGAGAGAGAGAATGAGTAAACGATGTGATATATGTTTAGGGCAAGAAAGCCATACACTTGTTTTTGTGTCGAAGGCCTGTTTTTTTTTCTTTTTTTAATTAAAGCGGAGACAAAAATAACACTATATCGCCAGGATAGATGGTTTCTGAGGCAATTCCATTTCCTTCTGGATCTCGTGGATTATGAAGCGTGATGGAAAACTACAAAAGTTTGGGAAACTTTCCTGAAACTTTTCAGACGGAGAAAAAAAAAAAAAAAAAAAAAAAAAGGACGGCAACAACTATGAACGGTCCTTATAAGGAGGCGAGTAGGTAAAAAAATTAATAATAATAAATAGATAAAAAAATAACAACGATTTTGGAAAACAAATAGTAATGACTTTTTCCACGCCACGCAAGAAATTAATGTAAGCATATTGCCTGTAAACAGACAAGGAAATTGGATGTATTTGGTAACGTAATCAAGGCATGTATGGAAGGGTGGGGCTGTTGCATGGGCATGTATGTATGTATTATTATATATATATATATTATGTTATGTTAATGTATGTATGTTTTATTATATTTTTAATATATATATTAATAATTATTATATATTTATATATTATGGGTTATTTATCAAAGGAGAAATCTTTAATCAAAAGAATGGAAAAAAATAAAAAACAAAGTGTGGGAAAAAATGACGAAATCCAAAGAGTGCCGACATATCGAAAGGGTGACAAAAACAAAATATCTTCAAACAAAATGAAATATCTAATCACTTAAACCAGTGGTTTCATCGTTTGAAAACTCCCCAAAGGCCGCAGTTCAGTCTTGAATTGTTTTCCTAAACTTTTAATCTTACAGAAATTGTCTAATTGCTTAAAATACTGGTTTCTGTTATTACAACTACAATTGTTCGATTTAAAAGTTTGCTTTCTCGTTCGTATACAGTCTATGAAAACAAATATTCATTTTTACAAATCAGCATTTCTTGAACAGTGCTTTTTACATCCCATCACGGTTCAGTTGGTCTTTGTAAAATCTCAGGTGGACAAGGAGAAGCTTACTTTCAATGGATATAGTATATACCGACATGAGCGACCCAGAAATCATAATCATTACTTCCGCTGTGAGGATAAAAACTGTAATGGTTCTGCTACTCTCCGGGGTATATCCCTTTTCAATATCAATGGTGGCTCAGTATCGGAAGGCAAAGCACACAATCATTCACCGGTAGATGGAAGAAAGGAAATGATAAAGGCATTAACAGAATTGAGATTAAGATCTCAAATACAAATGCGATACCCGACACAATTGTCCAAGAGGTTCGACAGACAGTAAACATCAGTGAGTGACTCAATAGAAATAAATAATGCCGCCTCCCACAACTGCTATGAAACAAGTTGTTCGTCGTATCAGAAAAAGAAATTTTATCAGAACCAGATTGTGCAGCAGATTTAGTGATCCCAGATAGTTTCAAAAGATTACCAGAAGTGCAGAATAAAACTTTTTATTGTTTGACACGAAAGATGAGACACCACCAATGAATAGGAGAAACAACAGGAAATCGTGAGAATTATTGGTTTTGTAACTGACGAGAATCTAAGGAAACCAGCTAATTCGAAGGTCTGGTGTTTTGATGGAACTTGCCCTCAGCTATTCCATCAAATAGTATATATACCATTCACTACATGTTTCATGAACAAACGTTTCCAGCTGTTTATGCTATACTGCCTGTGAAAACACAGGGGGTATATGCAGTCATGCTTGAATTATTAATTTGACTTGCTGAAACGAAAGGAAATTGAGTTGAACCATAAATTTATTAAAGTTTATTTTGAGCTTGCAAGGATAATTGCTCTTCGACAAAAATTTCCAAATGCTAAGGTAACAAGGTGTTTTTTCATCTTTGTCAAAGCATTTAAAGTATCCAGAAGAATGGTCTTGTGAATAGCTACAAAAATAATGAAGATGTAGCCTTCAGTATCAAAATTTTTCTGTAATTGTCCCATCTCTACCACCACTCTGAAATGTAACTCCTTTGAACACTATTTAAAGAGTGACAAAGCTTGTCACTCCTTTGATATATTACTCCTTTGAACATCACACACACACACACACACAATATATATATATATATATATATATATATATATATATATATATATATATATATATATACACGTGTGTATGTATATAAATATCCCCAATAAGGACAATGACTACATAGGAACATGAAATATAGCAATAGTTACTGTCCTTAATTCAAGTTCTAAAACAAATTACCTCTTCCGAAAAGAAAAATCAGATGACATAAGATGAAAAAATCCATACCGGAGAGAGATCCTGTTATTTCATTTAAGTAAACGTGACATCTCAATTTCAAAGTACATGTAATATATTAATTTACGAATGTGTATAGATTTACAAATAAATGTGTGTGTGTTGTGTTTAAGCTCTTGTCCGACTAATATAAATGCGTGCCTTGTATTGCAACGTAATCTATAAATAGGTATGTCCTATATAATATATATAATATATATATAATATATATATATATATATTATATATATATATATATATAATGGTCTAGGTATATAATCTCAACGCATCAACAACCTGTACACAAATCTCTGCTACCATTCTCTCTCTCTCTCTCTCTCTCTCTCTCTCTCTCTCTCTCTCCTCTCTCTCTCTCTCCTCAAGGACACATGAAGTGAACATTTCCCTCGGACCCCTCATGGCCTTAATCCATCTAATGTCACGGAGTGCATTTTTTGAGCCCCCCGTGAAAAACGACCGCCGGAGGAAGTTAAAAAATTGTCACCATTTCATCTCGGGATTAACCCCGTTAACGTCTGATTCCAGGTGGAAACGTGCTGGGGGGGTAGGGGGGGGGGGGGGGGGGTTGGCACACAGCACCCTAACACGGAACAGTGGACAGATGAAATATGACACTGGAGAAAAGACGACACCTGCGAGATAAATTGTTTTGCAAGTATATCTGCGGCAAGGAGAGTTGAAATGGAATGGAATGGAATGGAATGGAATACAGAATTTAAGCCAAAGACCAGTGGTTGGTACCTCTGAGGTCATTCAGCGCTGAAAGAGAAACTGAGGGTAGGAAGGTTTTAAAGGTGAAACGGGAGGAAAACCTCAAAGCAGTTGCCTCAGGAAACAGTTGTAAAAGAGGGCGGATAGCAAGATGGAAGAAAGAGAAGATGGCTGGATGAAAATACTGATCAAGGTGCTTGGAGATGACTGGGTCGATTGTACAAAGGAATGGAACACGAGAGTTGTAAACAAAAATCATCAAACAAAAACTGTCATAATTACCGGCAGTGCTTCTCTAAAGGAAATTTTCACTAAGGGCAACGACAAAATTGCGATGTAGAGACGTTCTATAAGAGTATATATGTAATTTGCATATGTACATGTATGAAGATATACATATATTACATACATACGCACACATATGTATACACACTCAACCACACAAAGACACACAGACAACACACACAAATATATATAATATATATATATATATATATATATATATATATATATATATCTATATACATATATATAATATATATGTGTGTGTGTGTAATTACATATATAATAAATACAGAAAAAGAACGAGAGAGAGAGAGAGAGAGAGAGAGAGAGAGAGAGAGAGAGAGAGAATAGAGAGGAGAGAGAGAGAGAGAGCGGGGGACAAAAAGAATTCATCAACGAAGGAAGGTCTTACAAATCACTAATACGTCTTCTTATCCTGCTAAGGAGATTGGTCCATACCGACGGAAGAAGCTTTACAGGTTATACAATGTTGATCACGTTTTACACAACATATCTAGAATGGCACACAAGGGTCTTCTCCCCTTTAACAAGCCCAGAGAGAGAGAGAGAGAGAGAGAGAACGTGTGTGTGCGTATGTGTGTGTGTGTGTGTGTGAGAGAGAGAGAGAGAGAGAGAGAGAGAGAGAGAGAGAGAGAGAGAGAGAATGGTTACTCTACTTCTCATTTATATAAAGATAAAGATAATTAAAACAAGTTGAATTCCAAGAACCCTTTGATAATGAATAATACTGAATAACTCAACGTTCATTCTGCATAGGTTATTTCCTCATCTTTTTTCGACCGTAGAGAGCTGTAAGGTGTAAAATCTATAGGAAGGCTATTTGCTTTCCCCTTTTAGAATTGTCTATCTGAACACAAAGGAAAAAATCTCTCTCTCTCTCTCTCTCTCTCTCTCTCTCTCTCTCTCTCTCTCTCTCTCTCTCTCACACACACACACACACGACCTGTCTCTCTCTTTCACACATACATACACACACTCGCTCTATCTCTCTCTAACACACACACAAACTTCTCCCCCCCCCCCATCCCCCCCCCCCCCTCTCTCTCTCTCTCTATCCGCTATCTCTCTCTCTATTTCTCTCTCTCTCTCTCTCTCTCTCTCTCTCATTGCCTTCTGCTAGAGCAGCAAAAGCATCATTTTGATATTCTTAAAAGCTTCCTTCCATCTTCTGGCGCGTATTTACATTCGATTTCGACTACGTATTTTCCCGAATACGTATTCTCCCGGAGTTTGACTTACCTTACGATCCTTCGCATCTCCAAAGAGCAAAATGGGAATTCAAATGGAACGAGAAAATTGGATTTGGGTATCATTTTGCATTCATATCCTCCCGTTGAACTACGCAAAAAAAATAAATAATGCTTATTTCAATGGGACCTCGGTGAGGGGAGGAGGGGAGGTAGAAAGATTCCCATTTTTTTCCAACGCCTAGGGAATGTATTTCCTTTCGTTTTGTTTGTTATTTATATAAATATGTGTTTTTGACATGGTATCACAATAGGAAACTGGGGAAATGAGTAGCATGCTTATATATATGTCACAACACATACGTATATATATATATATATATATATATATATATATATCGAACTACAAATGTCCTTTAATATCTAATTCGCTCTACCTCGGAATTAATATATTTTCATATATGTTTAACCGAAGGTAGAGCGAGTTAGATATTAAAGGACATTTGTAGTTCGATATATATATGTATGTGAATCACGGTAATGTGATAAGACTATATATATATATATATATATATATATATATATATATATATAAATATATATATATATATAAATATATATATATATATATATATATAAATATATATATATATATATATATATATATGTTTCCTCCGTTTCTCTCTCCCTCTCTTCTCTCTTCTATCATTAATGTATATCCATATATGCGTTTATACATAGGCTATATATATTAAATATATATAATGTAGCGTTTCTGTATCTATTTACATACCAAGTCATAGTACAAACATAAGGCAACCATATCTCAAACAAGAGGTGACGAGCAGAGAGCTATACTGCATATTACCTGTAAAAAAAAAAAAAAAAAAAAAAAAAAAAAAAAAAAAAATTGGGGCTTGATGGCGGAATTCCATGCTGCAAAGAGATGGGGTTGATATCTGTCGCATTTTCACTCTTTATTGTTATGGGATGGAATACCGAAGATGGCACAGAAACCACAAAAGTATTTATCTGCATTGGGTCAGTTCAGTTTCCGTTCCACGCTTACTTGCTGATCTACATAAGCTTGCACAAACACACACACACACGTTTGTTTGCTTGTATGGTGTTTTTACGTTGCATGGAAATAGTGGTTATTCAGCAACGGGAGCAACGGCTTTACGTGACTACCGAACCACGGCGAGATGAACTTCTATCACCAGAAATACACATCTCTCACACCTCAATGGAATGCCCAGGAATCGAACTCGCGGCCACCGAGGTAACAGGTCAAGACAATACCGATCACTCCACTGAGGCGCTACACACACATATACGTATGTACTCGTATGCATATATGAAATGTATGTCTGTATATATATATATATATATATATATATATATATATATATATATAATATATATATATATATATATATATTATTATATATATATATATAGTATATATATTATTACACACATATATATATATATATATATATATATACACACACACACACATGCGTATTCACTATAGTGTGGAATCACCATTACACAGAATAGAGAATCTAAATTATAAATAAGCATTTTCCTCTTTCAGAATTTTACTCGAGGTGGCGTCAAAAGCCGGTTTTCAGTTAGTCCTCTGGGATAAGGCTGTCAGCATGCTGCTCCTCTCGATCCAGGCTGCGACCAACCACAATCTGTAACTACCAAGCAACTAATTCACTGCTAAATTAAACAGACACAGCGAAGTTTACAGGCACGTCCCCTCATACCAAAGACTGCGTATGTGTTTGAGCTATTTAAACAAAAAAATAATAATAAAATAAAAGTTGGGTTTCCTCCCAATCAGGAACAGGTGCCAATAACCAAGATGATGTTACGCCAGTTTAGTAGTCATAAATCAATCCATCAACGTGTAATGAACTTATAAAGACAAAATGTCAAAACAACATTTACTCCTTATGCTCCTTGTTTTACCGAGTCATTAATCCTAATAAAAGGGAACGAGTGATGTACCTAAAAAAAAATATATAAAATAAAAAAAAAAAAAAAAAGCTGAATATCCTCTTGACCGTGTGACAGACAGGGACGATCCTTCATGAATAATTAACCATCACCTGCCCTGCTTCCCAGGACACTCTTCAATTAAGCATATCATAAATATCTTCGCGCGTCATTTTTTATTAATGATGTGTAGATGGAGCCGGCGTAATCACTTATTTCGCTTACAGATTTGCTTTTATTGCTTTTGTCGATGGTAAGGGAAGTGGGTCATTGCAGGTGTTCGTCCGTGTGTGTGTGTGTGTGTGTGTGTGTGTGTGTGTGTGTGTGTGTGTGTGTGATAGAAATAAGTAACTATTTTAATTTCTTCTGAGGGATGAGGTATGTACCGAAGAACAGTTTATTAGATCTTAAGGCGATCCCAATGTAAGATACTTCTTTTTTTTTTCAATTGGTACATTTAAAAGCCTGTCCTAAGCCAGCAAGGGATACTGATATTGGAACAAAGAACAAAACTGTCATTAATAACAGCCACGTGATTCAAACATGACACTCATTCATGTTGGATATGGAGAGGTTTCGATTAAAACTACAGAACCTGAATTCAACAGAAATATGCACGACAGAGTCGAATTCACTTTACATATTCCTTGATGGCGAATGTAATAAGTCTCTGTCATCTCTGTTTCAAACTCAAGTAATAGGATCGAGTCCCGTCCAGGACATATTGACTTCTTATATATATATTTTGTTTTGGTTGCAAATTATCAACAATTGATTTAGGATTACTAAAACAGGCGTCATAACAGCTTATCAAAAAGCAAAGATGATTTAATATGAAAGGGCATTAGTCCTCTAATATTTATGAGTACAAAAACTGTTTGTGTGTTTGAATCTTTACCTTCAAGCGTTATTTTAATTTTATCATCTTTTATTAAACGTACTTACTAAAGACTATCATTTCCGTGCAATAATAAAAAAATACTAGACAATTTCCGTGCAATAATAAAAAAAATACTAAAGACATTATTTCCGTGCAATAATAATAAAAAAAACTGCTAATATGACGACTGTGACGTACCAAACATTAACCCTAACGGCTACATGAACAGAAAAAAATATAAGTTAAAAAAACGAAGAAATAAACATTATGGCATAAAATAACAGCTTCATGGAGGTATCAGTCCCCAGCAGGGGCTAGGGAGCCCAGCGTCAGATGAGGAATGCCCAAAATAATTTGGTAGGGAATGCTGGCATAGGTGGCTATCTTGTGTCACTATTAATTAGTGCCTAATGGGCGAGAGATTACCGTCATCAAGCCAATTTCGCCCTCGCGATTGGATGGCTGATTCACTCATTTTCTGCAGCAGGATTCATTACTGCGTCGTCGCCCTGCCACGGGACAACGCCCAATGAGAAACGCTCGTGGTCCTGATTGCTTGCGCGGACGGCGACTTCCATTATCTTGAGGAATCGTGTCGCATCAGTCTCATGGTTTTTATTATATAATAGTATATTATATATATTATATTGATATATATATATATATATATATATATATATATATATATATATATATATATATATATATATATATATATATATATATATATATATATATAATATATAAAGATATATATATAATATATATATATATATATATATATATATTATTGAAAGAGAGAGAGAGAGAGAGAGAGAGAGAGAGAGATGAAGAGAGAGAGAGAGAGAGAGAGAGAGAGAGAGAGAGATTCTGAAAAATTGGGACTGGGAAAATGAAGTAAGTGCGCAGTTTGTGTGTGTTTTTTCTGTGTGAAATTTTCATCTTGAATGATAATAGAGGGGGGAAATGCCAAAAGTATTATAAGTGGACCTATGGAAATTTAGGCAATATACGATACAAATTATATAGAATACTATTTTATGTAGTACCTATTGATGATGTACGAATAAGACATCACCACTTACGACGTTACTCATTCGCCGAGTGACGGAACTCCTATGATACTGTACGTCAGTCTTTCAGTGAAAAATTAAACAAGTGTCAACATACTTCATGCTTTGACGTGCCGTCGTCCACCCCGGAGCCAGCCTCTCTCATCCCTAGTTCCTATGTGGGTATGATCCAAGCTCAGGACGGTACTTAAACGTCCCAGGACATGGCATTACCGCCTCAACCCTCTCTTCTATTACCGAATTTTGCGGTGGTATTAATATGCTAGTATCTAAAACGCTGGCAACATGAACGTGCTGAAATGATGGACACAACAAGTATAACAGAAATCAATCTATCGGAACGAGAAAAATGAAGACAAAAATCAAAACAAAAGTATTAACAGTAAATACCAGCCTGATCCACCAATTACTAAGCGTTAAAAAGTGAGCTAATGAGCAGACTTGGTCGCTTTGCAAGGCTCGCAGTAGATTAAAAAGCGCCAGTGCGCCCTAATGGCCAAACAATTCGTAAATCTCTCTTGACCCCAGAAGACGACCAATCAATTCGCCGCCGTCGTTTCATTGCCTAACTGCCATTCAACTTTTTTTCCACCGATTTTTTATTTTTGCTTTTTTACTTTTATCTTTTTTATTCCGTTTGATTTGAATGTTTTATTTCGTGTTTCGTTTTCTTGAGTATGAATGTTACAGCCGTGCTTTCATTCTGATGGTTGTATTAGATCGAGTTTCATGTTATGTGAATGGATATTAGCAGATGGTTAATAAATGCATGAAATTTGCCAATTATATTTTATATAAGTGTACATACCTAAACACATACATGTGCATGTACACACACACACACACACACACACACACATATATATATATATATATATATATATATATATATATATATATATATATATATATATATATATATATATATAATATATATACTGTATATTATAACACGTAGCAGCTTCAAATGCTGGTGGTGAATGTGGGTGAAAATAATGACGTCACAACAACATTAACGATTCTCAGTAACCAAAGCCGTGATGACGCTATATACAGATTAAACCAGTCAATTGCAAGTTACACGGAGACTACCAAACAAGCCTATATAACTGAACTTCAGACATGGCAGTTTTTTTTTTTATTTCAAAAAGTGAAAAAAAAAAAAAAATTTAAAGTGAGAGTCATTCCAAATCGAAACTCAAAAACTTTTTTTTCTCTATTTTTTACCACTTTTTTTTTTAAGACTCATGGGCGTGCTTTCATCAAGCGTCGGTTTGTTTTACATCTGTGCCTCAATTTTTTTTTTTTACAGGGAACGACAACAACAAGACAGTTTATTCTTTTCAGCCTAAAATTTTTTTTTTTTAGGTTTATTTACCTTTTTTTTCCTTTTTTTTTTTTTTTTTTTTGTTTTGAGTCAGACAGAACTCTTCGTGGGGACGGGAGGGGCGGATGGGGGAATGAGATATAGCTTCACAGTAGATATATCTAGGAATGCTTTATTACTCCTACCGCACAGGGGATGTACAAGGAGAAATATGATGATACTATGAACATGTTGATTAAAAACACTTATATGAAGGGTTTCGGTATGAATATTTTAAGCAAAATGTGAACAATTATTATATAAACTCATCCACATTTATAAAATCCATTCCCATTTATTCCAGTATATGTATATTAATATATATATATATTATATAATATATATACCCTATAAATATATAAAATATATATATATAATATATATATATATATATATATAAATAGATATATACACATATTTACAAACAGTATATATTTACATACAGTGCTAAGTAATTTACACATAGAAGAGCGAACAGGCTTTTAAATCTACTTGAATATCTACCTAAATACAAGGATACATCACTACACACCTATTGTTTGAGTGTTTATCTAAGATACCTCTTTACCTTATTTCCTTATCTTATCAAAGGGCAGAGCGTGAAATAGAAAATATAACGGTAATCATAAATAAAAAATAAAAACTGTGCTTATAGCATCCATATTTTCCAAGTGACCCTGCTAGATCTTATCCTGGTTTATACAAATTACTCGAATAAATTGTACACTAAGCATAGTGCCGTGAGCATAGCTTTGAAATGAGAGAGAGAGAGAGAGAGAGAGAGAATAATGCATCAGTGAAACAGCATTGGTATAATCACAGAAATTTCGTAGAGATAGACAAGCGTCCGGAAGCATCTAACTCATCACATTATCTAAATGCAACGGTACATTTCACATAGTGATTTCCAATGTAATTCTCGCTAGTGTTGACTAATCTTGTTTCATCAAAGTTATGTGATATTAACACGCCAAACGGTTTCAGAGTAATTATCAAAGAGTTAGGAGACTGGAGTGACGATTGAAAACTGACGTCAAAGAGACGAGACACGTTCATTTTAATTCACGCGAGAACTTTCATTGGAAAGTCGCCTCTCTTCAACAGAGAGAATACTAAGTATTGAGATATATGAATGATTGAAGTGTACTGGCATGTACGTATCGGATCGGTCACTTTCACGACTAATGAAAACGAGTTGAGTGTCTTTACAAGAAATTCAGTTTTGCAGTTTCCAACTGACCCTTAGATATGACTCCAGGTATTAAGGACTCGGCGCACACACACACAAACACACACACACACGCACACGCGCGCACACACAAAACACACACACGCGCACACACTGAAGAACGCCTCCGAGAATAGCCATCGCAAACCTTCAAACTGCCTCCCAACACCCACCCCTATTTTTTTTTTTCTTCCGCTATTTTTTTTTTTAAGCTTACTAAGGGCCTAACCTACAAACTACCTTATTGTTGTTGTTGTTGTCGTTGTTGTTAGTGGTATTGGTGGTGGTGGTGGTGGAGAGAGAGAGAGAGAGAAGAGAGAGAGAGAGAGAGAGAAAGGGTCTAAAAATGGTGTTTCGAGTTGAGTTACAAGAATTTTAGGATAGGATATTTCTGATTTATCTATTAGAATGAAAATGAAAAAAATAATGTGCATGTTAAACAATACAGAAACATTATTTCTTAGAAAAAATATTATAGTGTATTTAAATTTCGTTGGTGAAACAAGGCTCTATTTGACCGAAGATCTTAGCACGTCCTAATTTACGGTAAAATTTATGAATATAATTTCATAACTTATGCATGAGGGGAAAATCTTACATGCGTCCCGAGTAACCTGGAGGTCTGATAACACCTTGATTTAAATCACCCCTGGTATGAACAGTCCATTAAAAAGTCACATTTTTTTTAAATAGCTGACCAATAACAGATGTTGCAACCAAAATAAAACTAAAATTGTATACCAGTTTTTAACAAATGCTAAGAAAAAATAAATCCTGCGAAATTGACTGTACCTCACCCTAGAAAAGTATTTACCACAAAACATAGGTTCCATATTTCAAGTTCCAGATTCGTATTCGTCAATTTCTCGAAGTTATGGAGATTCAACACCGGTTATGGAGTTAATAGAGATTTCAATTAGTCAACTCCTCAGTTATTTAACTCTTCAGTTAGGCTAAGGTACAGACGAACCCAAATTCAAAATATCGTGCCAATATATTCGGAACATCGAGACTGGATAATTAAACCATCTCCTGGTCTTAGTGTAGACTCTCTCTCTCTCTCTCTCTCTCTCTCTCTCTCTCTCTCTCTCTCTCTCTCTCTCGTTCTTAAAAAAGA
>NC_087218.1:27659884-27667384 GCF_015104395.2 Macrobrachium nipponense | reverse complement strand
ATATAAATGGATCACGGTTCGATGTGATAATTATTCATAACAAAAGGCTACGTGCTGTCAAAACGCTCGAATTGGCCAACATGGTAGACAGGGTTTCATATCGATTTCTAATACGAAGCACCCAGGTCGAGGGTGATTGTAAGGTCAGAATCGATATGAATTATAGCGTCTCTTGGCTGATTGGATAGCGTCACTGACGTCCTGATTTCGTCCCCCGTCCACTTGGACGGTGGTTCGATCCCATGCGGGGACGAAATTATTATCAATTAAAAAATTAAAACCCCTTCGTACAATATATGAAAATATATCATTTGGGAGGTAAAGTGAATTTAGATATTAAAGGATATTGTAGCTTGAATTGATATATAAATGGATCACGGTTCGAGTGATAATTATTCATAACAAAAGGCTACGTGCTGTCAAACGCTCGAATTGGCCCAAACATGGTAGACGGGGTTTCATATCGATTCTAATTACGAAAGCACCCAGGTCGAGGGTGATTTGTAAGGTTCAGAATCGATATGAACTTATAGCGTCTCTGTTGGCTGTTTGGATAGCGTCACTGACTGTCCTGATTTCGTCCCCGTCCACTTGGACGGTGGTTCGATCCCATTGGGGGGACGAAATTATTATCAATTAAAAATTCCCCTTCGGTCATATATGAAAATATATCATTTGGGAGGTAAAGTGAATTTAGATATTAAAGGACATTTGTAGCTTGAATTGATATATATATATATATATATATATATATATATATATATATATATATATATATATATATATATATATATATATATATATATATATATATATATATATATACAGGTAGATATGTAGCAGCAAACAGACAGATATACAAACTTAATTTAATTACTTTCGTGTTCATGATATTATTATCATTATTCAGAAGATTAATCATTTTTTCACTAAAATACTTCAGTTAATGACACAACCATGAAATTTGGTACATATCTTCTCAAAAGGCCAGTTTTTTAAAAATTACTGGGAGTTAACTCAGAATTCCAAAATGGCTTCCGTTTTTAAAGATGACCGTTATTCAAGGGTTTAACATGGGACTCATGTGCCTCTGGTCAGGTTTTTATGCATTTGTTTTGGTCATACACATTTTAGTAAAATGTAATTCTGTTAAGAGGTTTCACTGCATATATAAAGAAAGATGGCATCCAATATGGCAACCAAAAATCTTAAATAATACCGTCTCATGATTCAGTAGGCATGGAAATATGTCTTCCTGTTCAGTATAATAGTTTGCCAGTCCATATATAATTTAGGTGGTGGTTTTATCTTGTTTTAGTTTAAAAGAGTGAATGTCCGTGCACAACCAGGGCATACTGCTGTGTAACTTAGCATGGAGTTCAGTGTCAGCTAATCTTGCTTTACTTACACTGTACCTAGCTTTGCTTTAGTGTATTTTAGTAACTTAAGTGTCCCAAATGCTCTCTAATAGCCCCTATCAATTAGTGGGTATAAAGTTTATATATAAGGTAAAAAGTTTATATATAGTTGGTAGATCTAGTTAGACAGCTGTCCCTGAATTAACAGGAGGTGCCAGAGCTAGAGAGCCAAGCCAAGGGTAAGTAGGGTTCTACATGGCTTGTTCATGTACTTGCCTGGATGGTGTACCGATTACATGGGACTTACATGGCACTGGATGAATGATTGGTATAGGAGTAGGGTGAAGAAACCTTTGTATCCCATGTATCGCTTTGCATATCTAATTAAGGTGGTAAAAGGATTCCCCTTAGCCTTAGTCAACAGCTCATAATGGGAAGTGTAAATTCAATAACAGGCAAAAGGACGACCGACTGGAGCAAATGTTGTCATTGCCAGGGAGACAAGAAAAATCAAGGTCTAACTTCACCCTTGGCCTCTGTACATCATAATCCTGAACATGAGGGTACATAATGATTTCAACCAATGTGCCCTTGTTCTAGTAGACTGGCGAAATACCGCTTAACTCTGACCCAACAAGGCTGGATGAAGGCAGTGACAGAGAGGCCACACGGAGACAAAACATGTCAAAATACCACATGAGCTGTAGGGGCATGTTTAATAATGCAAAACTTGATCGTGCAAGAAAGCGAAGATCTACAGTTGAAGGTAGTGTACCATAGGAAAAGCATGCTAAACAGCATCGAATGAGTTATGACAATGAAGCATGCATTTTTCTGTGAAAATGTGTCACCTGTATCAGATCTTCAACAAGTAATGACTATGAATCTCAACAGAAAACTACACGAGTGTGCTCCAATGATGGTAAATTATTGGCAAAACTAGGTGCAGGTGATGTAATTGCACAAGAGCTGAAATACCATCTTGTATGTCTCATTGGCCTTTACAAAAGGGAGAGGTCCCTTCTTAGAAATCTTGAGAAAGAACAATGTCACAGTGAAGAACCCGATGTAGTATATCCACTGGTTCTATCAGGGCTGGTTAACTATACCTTTGAAACCAGCTTGAGTTCGGATGGTCCTGCCATATTTTCTCTTGCAGACATATCACAATTACTATAACAGCAGTGCCTGGAACAACTGAGTATTGCCTCACCCACTGTAAATACAAGGACAAATTGATAGCAGAAATCCCCGAATTAGAAGCACAGAAGAAAGAAGTGTGATACTTGCCTTTAAGAAAGATGTAGCTTTAGCCCTATCTCAGGCATCTGCTACTCGGATACACTTGTGATTGCTTAAGTAGCATATTCTGGATCATCAGTCCAGGATTAGCATTCACAACCTATACAACAATGTTAATCAAGAGAAGGCCAAAAGTATGATGTTCTTCAATGCATTCACAGGTTGTGATGCAGTCTCAGTTTTTATAAATAAAGGAAAGGAAACAGCATGGCAGACATGGGACATCTTTCCACAGGTCACTCCAGTTTCTTCCAAACTCAGCAAGTACCCACCAACCATCGAAGATGATGATTTAACGATTCTGGAGAAGTTTGTGGTCCTCATGAATAACACGTCAAGCACGATTAACAATGTGGTTGAGGCTAGACTTGACTTGTTTGCCAGAGAGCAGAGACCATATGAAGCCATCTCTCCAACCACGGCAGCTTCAATACACCAAACGTTCAGCATATCAGGCAGGATGTGTATGGGGTCACACAATACTGTGCATCCATAAGCACTTGCAAATAATGCTTCAGAAAGATACCAGCTACTAAATTTATAGCAGACATAACCAACCAAATGAATGGAGCAAAGATCTTATCAAACACAGACCTGCCCAAGGGATATTTCTAAGTCACAGTAGCGAAGGAAGAAGATTCATCTACATCCATGTACACAGTGGGACCCCTAACCGTCTCCAAGGGGTAAAAGATACCTGTTTATCATCACTGACAGGAATACCAGATGGCCAGAAGCAATACCGATAGCGCGGACGGTGAAAAGTTGCATGAATGCCCCAAGATCATCACCAGCGACAGGGGAGCCAACTTCACTTTCGCCCTGTGTTCCCCCTTGCAGACAGTTTGGAGACAAAAAATAACGAATACAGCGGCCTACAACCCAGAAGATGGCGGCATCATCGAGAGGCTATACTGGTTGTTTATACATCACTCACAGCCAGATTCTATGGTGGGAGCTGGAGAAAGAATTTACCAGGGGTCCTACCGAGCCTGAGAACGACACTGCACGCAGCATTCAATGCATCTCCAGCTGAAGCCCTATACACCCAAGAGTTAATATTGCCAGCAGATGCCTTTCAAGACCAAACAAGCCCAATATCAACATCCTTCACACGACCATGAAGATGTATATCCCAAACGAAGTGCAGAACATGAAATATGCATTTATTCAGGTAAATACACACTTTTTTTTTATTCTACTTTTCCTATATATTCCGACCTTTATTTCTACACAAGTGTATAGAATCAAACTTGTCAACTATTCACAAGCGAATTCTATTCAACATGATACTCTCTAACAAACAAATGGCCTCTGTAACTCGGGGTGGTTGAACGTTGGAGTTTTTCATTTAATATGACAATACTACAAAAGCTGTATAATAATATGACAATAATACAAAAGCTATATAAAGGTCTGTAACCGTAAGCAAGTCTGGCCCTGATAAGCTTATGACGTGCAAGGCCTCGCCCACATATCATCTCTGTCGACAGTATATTGTTGAAAGTTACCTTGGAAATCTACTTATATTAAATTTTTAAAAATTTATTGTATACTTTTTGTATTTATTTTCATTCTTTTCAGGGTGGTCTTATTTTTACTTATTTCTTTTTTTTTATAGTTTATATCTTTTATTATTATTTTGGTGCTGTTAGTTACCATGTTAGAGTGAATCTGATATTAAGACCTTAACTCTCTCTCTCTCTCTCTTTTACTAGAATATTAATCAACACCCACGTCGTTTGCATGTTGTTCCACTATATCTCTGACTTTTCCCAGCAAAGATTTGATTCACAAGGCAAAATGCAGCCAGATGCTTCTACGAACACTACCCGGCTAGCTATTTCCAGCACTCGGCTGAAGGAAATGAAAGATTTTTAACTCTTCCTTAAAACCATTTTCCATTTATAGTTCGGTCTAGCATACAGCCACGTGGAAATATACTCGCAAAGGGCCCTTTTGCATCTCTTTGAAAGTTATTTTTCAATAACTGGCGAATCAAAAAGACTGAAAATAACTCGGTAGAGACAAGCACATGAATGTTTACACTTTCTCTTCAATCTGCCGTCATTATATTCATGTATTCATCATTCTCATAACCACTGCCTTTTGCGAAACTCCGCCACTCACTCATGTCTTTAGTGTGTTTTCACACATTCATAGGCTATATATATATATAATATATATATAGATATCTATATATTACATAATATATAGTATATATATATATATATAACATATATATATACAATATATATACATATATATATAATATAATATATATATACTATACATATATATATATATACATTATATTATTATTATATAATATATAATATATATATATATATATATATATATATATATAATATATATATTATATATATATATATATAATATATATATATATATATATAAGTATATATTAGATATATACATATATATATATATATATATATATATATATTATATATACATATGTATAATATATATATATATATATATATAGTATATATATATATGTTATATATATATAATATAATAATATATATATATATATATCTATAACAAATACAAGCCGATTAAAGCAAACTCCATGTTACTAGTTGATCAATATAAATCACATACCAAAATCTGAGTCAAATTCTGAGAGAAATGAGGTGATCTCCGGTGTATGTAAAGAACTAAATTAACACAGAGTGAATAAAGTTTTGCGTTTGAAGAACTCGCTCCACAGAACGGAAAATTCTCTTCTTCTCACTTTCGAGAGACACGAAGCACAAAGTGATCTTCAGAAAGTACCAACTGGGTATTTATACAACAAATTACAAACTAGTATATTCACAAGACGTGACCAAATATCTTTTTAAATGAGAGCTAACAAATATCCACCCACGCAACATTTGCGAAACAACTGCCCACACTCCAAATGAAACAATGGCTCCTCAACGTTGAAATTCGAATGCCTACCTGACCCACTTAACAGTTAATAAACATCGGACAGTAAATAAAAAGCAAGTGGAACGAGATGGAATATAGAATTTAGGCCAAAGCCAAGCACTGGGATGATGAGGTCATTCAGCGCCGAAAGGGAAATGGAAAGTTGAAGCCTTTAGAGGAGTAACAGGAGGAAAACTTCAAAGCAGTTCCACTATGAAACAACTGTTAGGAGAGGGCTGAGGAAAGTAAGATGGAAGGAAGAGCGTATGAACGGAAAGACAGTAAAATGAATGAAAGGGGTTGCATCTGGGGGCCGAAGTCACGCTCAAAAGCAACCTTTAGTAATGCCTACAGTGTACCTCACTCGTGTACTGAGGGTCCTACGCCTACAGAGAGTAAAAGCAAGTAGCAAGGCCATGGAGTAACCAACAGACAGAAAAAGTAAAGCGCCATTGAGGTTCCGTGTAACCCTCATTACGTATCAGTTACCTATAATTATCACAATGACCAGTGGTTGATGCTATTTCAGGAATGAAAACCACAAATATGTTAAGTTAGATAAGTAGGCGTTAGATATATATATATATATATACTTTTATAATAGATATATATATATACTTTTATAATGGTAACAATAAGCCTATATATGGACGCAATAGTTACATAATTATACATAAGTTTTACTATATTATATACCTATAAATATAGGCAATATGTATACCACCTACGTGTAAATGATAGAATATGAATATATAATAGATATATATTAGATATATATATTTATATATATAACATATACACACACAGTGTTAATATATATGAATATATATATATATATATATATATATATATATATATATATATATATATAGCACACACATATATATTGGTATTTTGGCTAATTAGTACCGTGTTGAAATAATGATTGCTGAGCGAAATTGGTTACAGTCCACACTCACTTACCAATCAATACCAACGACTGCCGGGGTCAAGAAAAAGTTTGGGGGGGGGGGGGCCGCCCTTGCAACCTCCCCCCCCACCCCCCAAAAAAAAAAAAAAAAAACCCAAAAAAAAAAAAAAAAAAAAAAAAAAAAAAAAAAAAAAAAAAACTCCCTTTGTGGCATTCTTCCATTTCCTTGCAAAATGTTTAACATATTAGATATACCTCAAATAAATAAGAGTAAATTTACTTCATGCTTCTGACAGTATACATATCAAGTTGGGTCCGAAGTAGGAACAGAATATGACGAATGTTCGATTGCCCCATCCTGGGAATTGGCAGGAACGGAAAAACTTCTTCAAACTTGAATCACAATATTTGAGAACTATCCAAGTCAAACCACGGTTCATGTTTCTCCATCAAGGATGCTGCTGGTCCTTTTGTAAAATGACTGCAAGGCGAAGTCAATGTGTAAAATGAATTCTAGTCAAAACCTGTATGTTAAACGAGTGCTAGGCAAAACCTAAATGTAAAAGGACTGCTGGGCAAACCCTAAGTGTAAAATGACTGCAAGGGATACCCTAAGCGTAAAATGACTGCTAGGTAAATCCTAAGAGTAAAATGACTACGGCAAAACTTAAATGTTAAAAGTGTTAGGCAAAACCTAAATGTAAAAGGCTGCTGGGCAAAACGTAAGTGTAAAATAAATGAAAAGCAAAAACCTAAGTGTAAAATATCTGTAAGGTAAACCATAAGTGTAAAATTACTGCAAGGCAAAACCGAATTGTAAAATAACTGTTGAATGAAACCTAAATGAAAAATGACTGCTAGGCAACCTTAAATATAAAATAACTGCTAGGGAAAAAAACTAAATTAAAAAAAACTGCTGGACAAACCCTAAATGTAAAACGAGAGCCGAGCAAGACCTAAATGTAAAGCGACTGCTGGACAAAACCTAAA
>NC_087218.1:27644884-27654884 GCF_015104395.2 Macrobrachium nipponense | reverse complement strand
GTCAGGAAATTCATTTTCACACACTTACAAATAAAGCCACTTAATTGTTATTATCCCAGTGCCAATGACACTCAATGCCAAAGATACATTTGCAATTTTCATACTTTTTTACTAAATAGTCACCATCTTGGTAAACAACCTTACTCCTCTAATCGACGTATGTCCAGAACTATATATGAAAGGTTTGCCTCACTACGAATCGAACTTAGTAGAGCGAAATGGATATTAAATGACATCTGTGGCTCTAAGTTAGTGAATAAAAATGTCATATATATGTTCATATTTGAATATAAATATATATGAAATCTTTACACTCTCATATAAAGAACCACAAATTCTGTTTACCTCTTACTTTTGAATTCACTTGGGGTATCAAATACAAGAAAGGATGGAGTACGATAAATACATCGTGCTCGGACAGGACTCGAACCATGCCCTTTGATTGTGATACTGAATTACACAGCTTACTTATCCACAATGCTATCAAGGTAAATACATCTATCTATCTATCTATCTATCTATCATACTACTATATATATATATATATATATATATATATAGATATATATATATATATATTTTATATATATATATATATGTGTGTGTGTGTGTGTGTGTGTGTGTGTAAATGTGAAAAAAAAAGAGATAGAACGCCGAGATAGTCCCTCTATAAGAAGTCTTACTGGTTCAAACTAATAATGACGCTTCTTAACCAAGAATGCATTAGGAGTCTATACAGCACTCTTTCCTTCACCTAAGAATTAAACGGTGAATTATATAAGCATCTATTAAAAACAATTATATTTTAGGTGTTCATCTACACATACATGAGACAAGATCCTAAGCCGGGAAAGAGCAAATTTCTTTCAAAAAGAGATCGAGTTACATGTACATGAATAGACACTACAAGGAGTTCACAGCGAGTCCATTAATACGATGTTCCAAGTCAAAACGTAAACAGTTTTGCTCACATTCCATCACACGTCAACTATGGTCGATTATTACTATTCTTTTCACCCAAGAAACTGATGCCGAGGCATGCTCTACCGAATATAGTAACGGCCATTTTAAGAACACATCAATCAATATTCAATCTGTAAAAGCCCAAGGATATAATTTTCACCTTAAATGGAGCTAGGCCTCTGCGTTCTACTATTGTTATCATTATTCAGAAGAAGAACCCTATTCATATGGAACAAGCCCAATCATAGGGGCCACTGACTTGAAATTTTAGCTTCCAAAGAATATGGTGTTCTTTAAAAAGATGTAACAGAAGGTAGATTCCTCGTTGGACGAGTGGATTTCGCGCTCGGCTACCAATCCGGTAGTCCGAAGTTCGATTCCCTGCTCTGCCACCTCGGAACCAGAGGAATATATTTCTGGTGGTAGAAATTCATTTCTCGATATAATACGGTTCGGATCCCACAATGAGCTGTAGGTACCGTTGCTAGATAACCAACTGGTTCCTAACCACGTAAAAATATCTAATCCTTCGGGCCAGCCCAAGGAGAGCTGTGGTCTGGTAAAACTAAGATATACTTAACTTTGTAACAGAAGGTAATGGGAAATACAGAAATAAGAGACGAGATCACTTGTCAAAAAGAAAAAACAAATTAATAAATTTGTCCAAACATGCGGGTAAAAGCACTTCTTGCAGGATTTTTTTTCTTCGGCCAGGGGCTTTCCAGGAGAACGTGTGGGTAAGAGGCCAATCTAAAAATGTTAACAAGGTGCAGAAGTTTCCTCGTAAGAGATATGAAGGCAACGTTCAGAAGATCATAATCGGGGGCTAAAAACTGCTACGAGACCGTAGGAATTGTTGGGGCATTGCTGTGCGAGGCCGAAAAAAAAATAATATTGCTACTTTAACACATGAGTAGAAAAGAGCAACTTACCCCCTGAAACGGCTTCGGTTCTCCTAGTGCACTCTAAAACTACCCGACAGAGTTGTGCTTCAGAGAAGTAAACAAAATTCTACCGATGTCATGAAATTATTATTCGATAACGAAACAAAATGCCAGAACTGCTCTTTTTGTCTAGATATTTCATTGGGATGGGGAGAGAGAGCTTAAACAGCTCTTAACCTATACACACGTCATCCAAGACGTCACCCAGCATCCACATAGAAGCAGCAGTTTACTCCTTGGAATGAAAAGATTCCTTTGAAAAAAAAAATCCTACAATTTGAGCATTATGATTCTCGATATTGCAAGTTAACATATTATGGTACATATTTACCTTTTCCAGTTATCTTTCTGGAAAGTCGATAATTGAGCAACCGGGATCCTTTACTTCTAATGCAGATCTAACTTACATACTTATATTTTATAACGGATGATGGAAGGATAAAACTACGCTTAAAAATATGAAGGATAAGTTTAACGCAACAATGCTCAAACCAGTTAATGAGTCAAAGATTATTAACATAAAACTCATGATAAGTTGGACTTTCAGGACAAAACGCTAAAGCCTGATAGACTTTCATAGAGTTCCAGTTAAACTGGATTTGCAAACATACGTCCATTATCTGTAAGGTGCAATTTATCACGATGAATTTTAAATACCTATAAAAAATTATATCATAAAAATCTGGATACTAGTAATACTAGATCTTCCATGAAGACAATACCTAGGTAAATGTGAAGTGAAGTAAAGTTGAGCTCGATTCATCTAAAGTGTTTAATTAATTCTACACTGATCTACAACAAGAATAAAAAAAAAAGCTCAACCTCAAAAGAAGCAGTATAAGAACACTAATGGGAAAAGGGCGAAGAAGGAAAAGGTGCACAATTGGTATTCGTTCTAGTGACAAAGATAAAAAGGCGAAGCAGCCGGTGACTTAATTAAAGCACAGACAGGGAAAAGGGCAGAAGATATTAAATTGTCTGTGAAGAGAGTTCGCGTTTTATCCTTTTACATTTTAAGTTGAACAATACTGTTGAACGTGGGCATGTGTGTGTATGCTCTTGTGCGTTAATGTTTTACGCACTTCTTTGCACTGCGCAAAACATTTGCCTGACTGATGTGCAAGCCGAGTGCTAAAATACCGATGCATATATTTTGAAGCAAACTTATGCATCAACTAACTGCCATATGGCGTAACCAATCTACTTCTTACGGCGCGACATTACTGGCCTATGGAATGAGTGCGTGTGGGTGTGGGCAAGGTGGAAGAAGAGTAAGGCGAGTTCGTGATTGAACGAGTTTTGTGTTATCCCGCGCAGTGACGTCATTTGGAACCCAGCTGAGTAAGTGGCAAGAGGTTCATTGACTATGCATACTGTTTTGGAGGGAATCCGGCGTTCTTTTAACATTTCAGTCAGTTGATAAGAGACAACAAAGATGGTGGTACGTGTTGTGTTTGGTTGCGATAATCATGATCGCCATCGTCATGAAAAAGGCATTTCATTTTACGGATTTCCAAAGGATCCATCTCTTAGCAAAACTTGGGTTAATCTGTGCTAAAGGAAAGATGATTTCACCGTGAAGAATGCAAGAATATGCTCCATTCATTTTGTCCCCGGTGATTTTGGAGAAAGCCCTACACACAAATATACACTTTTAGATTATCATCCTAAAACTGCACGTAAATTGAAAGATACTGCTGTGCCTACTCAACACATGTAAATTAAGGATATAACTCCAGGTAAATATTATTTATTTGCTATATCAGTAGAAGAGTATTTTAGTTGGCATAGCCTATTTTCGAATTGAAATTATGTAAGAGAGAGAGAGAGGAGAGAGAGAGAAGAGAGGGCGAGAGAGAGAGAGAGAGAGAGAGGAGAGAGAGAGAGAGAGAGAGAGAGAGAGAGACCCAATTCAATATTTCTCAAATGAAAATAGTTTGGTTTATTATCAGCCGACTTTGAATACAAAAATTTTGATTAATCAATTTGTAAAGCATGTTTATAAAGCTTACGATTCAGATCTTTGTATGCCTTCTTTTTGTATAACTATTTTACGTATTTTATAAACCTATATCTATGCAACACTTTTGCTTGATGATTAATATTTTCTTTAAAGTAATTTTGCTTAAGCCTATTATCAACTCTCTCACATTGTTTGTTAACTCTGTTGCTATTAGGCACATTGCTATTAACTAAAATACCTCTCTCTCTCTCTCTCTCTCTCTCTCTCTCTCTCTCTCTCTCTCTCTCTCTCTCTCTGTATTTTTGTCAATTCGTGGGTTAATAGTACATTCACTTAAGCTAGATTCCTCCTCTGAAGAGCTTGCTTAAAAGGTCTCCCTGAACTTGGCTGATAAATTATTATTATTATTTGTTTTAGACAATTATAGGAGTCCTTTTTAGGGGAGCCGTTCAGGCATAAATATCTAACTAAAGTGAATTAACTATAGCAAGTAGGCCTAATATTATGGCCAAAACCCTTCATGATTTTCAGTAGGCATATATAAAATTATATATCGATATAGGCCTAGATCTTTATAAGGTTAAGTAAAACTCATGACAGAATTCTCTCTCTCTCTCTCTCTCTCTCTCTCTCTCTCTCTCTCTCTCTCTCTCTCTCTTTATTCTTACTCAAGTGATATATTACTTTATACCGGTCGTATTTCATTTACAGTAGATCCAAACCAATACAAGATGTTTAAAAAGCTAAAAATGTGAGAAAAAAAAGAAGAGACCCATTTAACTCCAGCTTCATGAAATGAGATCAAGCAATTCGTGCAAAATACTAACTAATAATCTACAACATATAGGGCCTTGGTAGTCTTAAGCTTTTGGAATTTAAACTTCTTGACCCCAAGATTACTTACACACATTAAATCCTGATCATCGTCATTATTTTGCAATAATTATTTTGCTTCATTTTGTGGGTCAGGAAATGTAAGAGAATTAGACCCTAAAGATACCTTTAAAGTTCAATTGTTAGGTACTGTAAAACTAGGCTATTAGGATAGTTCCTGACAAGAAATGAGGTTAAACAATTGGTGCAAATTATACATAGTAATGATTTTCAATTCCAAGACTCAAAATTAGTCTATATTGGCACAATGAATATTTATTATAGGCATTACTATTTAGCAATACCTTTGCCTAATTTTCTGAAGCAGGAGAAAAAGAAATTTCCACAACGCTATCGAGTTCATTCTATACCTTAACATTTATGTAATATTTTACTACTGATTAGGCTATATGACCATATATTTTCTTCTGTGATGGGAAATATTTTATCATATTATAACTATTTAATAATGAACTAATTTAACTATAAAACAATGCAACGTGACTAGAAATGCATTGCAGCAATATTTGGCCGTGAGTAGTTCCGGGTTCCGTTTGACGTCACTGACTCATCTCAAGCTGCGCCGGGTTCCACCTGTTCCTCTTCTTCCACCTTGGGTGTGGGTCTGTTCACGGCCGGGTTACCATTACGATGCACAGTATACAAGTGTCAAAGCACAGGTTAAAATATTGGAGTCAGGCGATCTGATTAACTGACCAGTATCTTAAAGAAACGGGGCCAGAGGATTAATGTCATCTGATACAACATGCTGACCTCCATAATAATATAACGACCACACTATAACTAGAACTAAATTTGAACCATCAATCAGATCTAATCTTTTATTCATGTCAACAAAGAGACACAAATAAAGCGAGAGAGAGAGAGAGAGAGAGAGAGAGAGAGAGAGAGAGAAATGACAGTTATTCAATAAAATGTAATTTTATACAAATCCAAAAGAACAAGTCGCAACCCGCTCAATAGCAGTTCAAACCTAACTTCGCACAACAAAAATATTACGATCATTTTAAATCAGGGATTCTCATCATCAATTTGTCGATTCTTCACGAGTTTCGCTTTGATGACCGTTTTTGGATGTCTTTCTACTTCCATGTCCTACTTCAGTGTTGATTTTGTGTTAATTATAATAGTCGTTACAACGCCAGCTACATAAATCAATCACCAAATCACTTTCTGCGGAGTTAGGCCGCTCTCCTCCTCCTCCTCCTCCTCCTCCTCACCACAATCCCCAAACGCTTATTTACTCATATATTTGTCTTATGTAGGATAAGATAAGAATATAAGATTTAGGCAAAAGGCCAAGCGCTGGGACCTAAGGTCATTCACGATGAAACGAAAATTGAGAGTACAGGAGATTTGAAGTGTAAAAGGGTGAAAACCTCGTAGTTGTACTATGAAATAAATGCTGAGAACGGGTGGATAGCAAGATGGAAGACATATAATATGAATGGAGGTACAGTAAAAGGAATGAAAGGGGTTGCAGCTGCAGGCCGAATGGACGCTACAAAGGACCTGAAGTAACGCCTACAGTGCATCGAGTGAGGTGCACTGATGGCACTATCCCCTTACAGAGTAGTCTTGTGAATTCTATCCTCTTAAATGCACATTAGAGATAAATAAACGTTTACAGATTATAATGAATTAAATCAAAGGCCTTCAGAGTCCAGAGTCCACAAATGCCAAACGGCCGCGTATTTATCGGTCTGTTAATACGAAATACGCCGAGTAAATCACATCCGCCTATTTGATCGCTCTCGAGTCTTTGTGAAAGGCTATTAAAATCAGTCCTATATTACTGACGGAGGTAATTAGCGTAAAAGACCTAATTACTGATGCAAATAACTAATACAAAGAGCTTATCATTTTAGAATAATTAGGAATTTAATGACGTTACTGCATAAACTACTCTGATCGAAATAATTAACGCCGGCGACCAGATCCCGACGGATTATCGACAACTGTTAAGTAACTGTCTCGTCATCAGCGCTGCTGCTTCTACGCCGGTGACAAGGAACGGACAATTACGAACAAGAATCGCATTACTACTACTACTACTATTATTATTATTATTATTATTATTATTATTATTATTATTATTATTATTATTCAGAAGATAAACCTTATTCATATGGAACAAGCCCACAGGAGCAAATGACTTGAAATTAAAGATTCAAAAGAATGTGGTATTCATTAGAAAGAAGTAAGAAAAGCTAATATGAATTACAGAAAGAAGAAATCATTGATAAAAAAAAAAAAAAATTACAAACAGAAAAAATATATGAATATTACACTTCGGAAATGGAACAGAGAATAAATCCATTATTAAACGAAACATGGAATACCATGAAACCTAACAAAATGTACAAAATTAAAAATAAATTACATAGATCAGAAAATGTACGTAGATCAATACATGTTACAATTCAATAAATATTCGGAGATCAGTGAAAGTTCACAGATCAATAAATGAACTTATATAAAGATAAATGTTCATAGATCAATAAATGTTCAGAGATAGCCAATGGGAATGGTGGGTGAGAAATGGTGAAATATAAAATGTCAAAAATGCTGGGCGAAGCAACTGAGGCTACTATCTTGACATTGAATGGTATAACGGTGTATGTATGTATGTATGTATGTATTTATATGTATGTATGTATGTATATGTGTGTATATATATAATATATATATATATATATATATATATATATATATATATATATACATACCTATCGAGCTACAAATGTCCTTTAATATCTAATTCGCTCTACCTAGGAATTAATATATGCAATTAATATATTTCATATAGGTTCAACCGAAGGATAGTTTTTTAGTCAATAAGAGATTTATCGGGTCACGGGCGCGAACCATCGAAACCAGCAAATCCAGGACGAATCGTGAAGCTTTAAACCGCACTGTGCGTCCTGGATTTGTTTCGATGGTTCGCGCCCGTGAGCCGACAAATGTCTTATCGACTAAAAAATTCCCCTTCGGTTAACCATATATGAATATTAATTCCGAGTAGAGCGAATTGGATATAAAGGACATTTGTAGCTCGATGTATGTTTATGAATCACGGTAATGATATGACTCATATATATATATATATATATATATATATATATATATATATATATATATATATATATATATATATATATATATATATATATATATATATATATATATATATATATATATATATATATATATATATATATATATATATATATATATTATCCTTCTTCCCTGACATCGTGGAATACATGAAAGGCACTTGTGAATCTGAGCTGCCTTGGAGGAAAAGCTCTCTTGTGCGACAAGTGGCCTTGTACTACACCGAGAAAGGGGGGTAGTGAGGGGGAGGGGAGGGAGAGTGGAGCTTCCAGGGGAGGGGTGGGGAGAAGCTTCCATCTCAAATCCTTGCTAATTGGAATTAGGCACGGAAGGATGAAAGAGGATTTACGAGCAAATTTATGTGCTTTACCCAAGACAACGGAATAAAATTATTCGGCGATAATGATATCAAAGTGGATTAGCGTAGCTCTCGCTCTCGAAGAGGAAATGGACACTCAATTATACGAGTAAAAAAAATATAGCTCTCGGGGATTGGGGTAGGGGTATGGGAGGGGGTGGACAAGAAGATTTAAATTGATTCGTGTAATGGATCTTTTTCCGCTTCATCCCCCCACCCCAACCACCCACACACACTACCGTCCCGGCCGCTTACAAAAATGTTGTTTAGTCCATTTTCAATCTTCGTTCATCATATCCCTGCAAAATAAATGATCACCATAAAATCTACGTATCTCGGAGATAACTTGATACACATCCACCCATCGAACTAATCAAATACGAATCGATGGTCGAGAGATTGGAGAAGGGGACACATGTTTACGTAAGGATTTACATTAAACAAGGGACGCTGACGACAGATGACGTGAGAATTATCATTATAATGCTATATCGAGCTAGTCATGCACTTCACATTATCGCCAAAGATTAGTCTTCACGTTCATGGTCGCACACGTCGTATTGCAGCTCAAGATTTGCCTTAACATTTACAGCCAAGACAACGGAAATAAATTACAGGCGATAGTCTCTACGGGTTTCCACACCCATCTTTCACTTACTCCTCGGGAACACTGGACGAGTGATTATCGTCAACAGAAGACAAAAAAAAATTGAAAAGGGTTCGTAAGAGTAGAAAGAGTACGTGCTTAATCCGGACCAATAGGGAGAGAAACTATTGAAGCCATGTGTATTAAAAATTATAAAAGTAAGGAATAAAGATAAATGGACGGATAAGGATAAAAATAAAGCAGCGAGCAGATTTGCCTTCACAAACATCATAGGAAAAGTCATATAAAAAGCTAGCAATAAAGTTCACAGAAAGGGCGCAATGAACAAAATAAGCAAAACGCTTTTGCTAATTGACCACATGGATTAGAAATAATCAGTCCAATGCCCACTACATACATCAAATCTATATTCATTCCTGCTGGCGATGATAGACAATTTGAAATTAAGCCAGGAAAACACACACTCACACACACACACACACACACACACATATATATATATACACATATATATATATATATATATATATATATATATATATATATATATATATATATATATATATATATATATATATATATATATATATATATATATATATATATATATATATATATATAATGGGTTCAGTGCCTAGATTAAGTATGATGTAGAATTCTTGTCAACACAACTTTAATTCTACCTTCGCTTACCCAAACGCGGCAAAAATGACACATATCTGGTTCACCACACACATATATATATATATATATATATATATATATATATATATATATATATATATATATATATATATATATATATATATATATATATATATATATATATTATATATATATATATATATATAAACAAGACCTTGGTACCACAACCCTACAAATTTACGCGGAAATAGAAAAATTTTTTGGGATGTTTTCCTCGACACCGTCCAGAAATAGAAGCGTACCCGAGCGAAGTCTCCTAACAAACGGAATGCCGTAAGAGGCTACAGCTCTTTTTCGCTCGCGAAATCAACAAACATTTACGTTCGTCGTAAACGCAAGTCGTTTAATGAGCGGACGCAACTTCAAAAGGGAAAAAAACCGCTTTCCAGCAAATACCGCCTTTTTTTGTAAAAGCACTCTCGTATCTATATAAGTGACGATTATTATCC
>NC_087218.1:27634884-27639884 GCF_015104395.2 Macrobrachium nipponense | reverse complement strand
TTGGGGATTCGCTCGAAGAAAACGGGAAGATATCAAATCGGGAAGATGTAGTCATCTGAGAGCTGGCAGGTAGCGCTTTAATTACCGTCGAGCAGCAGGTGTATTTATCAGGTAAATGAAAAAGAATCGGCCAAAGCAACCCGCAGAACTATCAGGCTTCATATTCCGTCTTCAGGAAGAGAAGATTTTCTCACGGAACTGGAAAAGTGAGCAGAGAACTTTGCACGAGCTCTCATTCGTAGGACGGCTGAATCACCTTCCGGATAAATGATACGCTATGCTATTACGTATCTCGAGATTACATAATTCCCATGCCCAACCTTCGTTTTATAATCCCTCTCGACTTAGCTGCGTGTTACGCAAATTTCATCGATTTAACACACTCTCTCTCTCTCTCCTGATTGATTGATTGACTGACCTGCAAGTTGCGCAAATTTCATCCTTTCAACTGTGTGTGTGTCATAATCCTTCTTGTTTTACCCGTATGTTGCGCAAATTTCATCCTTTCATATCTCTCTCTCTCTCTCTCTCTCTCTCTCTCTCTCTCTCTCTCTCTCTCTCTCTCGTAATAGATTTGGATTTTTCACGCAGCAGGGAGTCTTGCTCTTTTAATTAATCCTCAGAAACCAATTCGCTCTCGGACTCTTCAGAAACAAATTGTTTGAAAAACTGACACCCTCTTCTTTTTATTTTTATTTTTTAGATATCCAAGTGAAAACAGATTTCAAAGGACGGTGAAAAGAGTAATATTTCCACGTGGATATCCGTGCCAGAACTCGCCCCAGCTGTAATACTATAACCACCTGCCAAACACAACCGTCCCTCGACGGTTTTCACGCATGCGCAATATTTTGAATCGCGTCTTTTGAACTGGTGAATATCTTCTGTAAGTGATTACATAATATATACTGTCGTGGAAAACATGCGGGACCAACACGTTTGATGAATAAATAAATAAACAAATAGCACTGAGTAGAAACACGTCAGTTAAATACATTTAAACTAGCATGCATGTATTTAAATAGTAAGATATTCAAACAGACAAATATATTAAATGGCAAATATGCACTTATCACCAACCAAAAATAACAAAGCCGCACAAATAAGAAAAAAATGCAAATGAATAAATAAACATGGCCACTTGAACGCACCACAGAAATATATCCTGATTAATCTCATTCTGAAACAAACAACGTACTTGGAGCTTCGGCCACGTCAAGAGAAAACACGACTGCAGTGCTAAAGAACGTCGTCTGTCTCAAAGTGCAGCAAAAAAAAGAAAAAAAAATGGCAGCCTGTTTTTCTCTCAGTCACTTTTACGAAGACTGGCTCTTTGAACTGACGACGAGCTGTCGTAACCCGAGCAAGCACAAATAAAGCAGAGGTAAGAGGTGTGAGAGAGAGAGAGAGAGAGAGAGAGAGAGAGAGAGAGAGAGAGAGAGAGAGGAAAAAAGTTATTACGGAAAATTAACTTATCACATGAGAGAGAGAGAGAGAGGTAGTTAAGGAAAATTCTTATTAGGAGAGCTGTCACGAGAGAGAGAGAGAGAGAGAGAGAGAGAGAGAGAGAGAGAGAGAGAGAGAGAGAGAGAGAGAGAGAGATACCAGGGCGGATGGTAGTTAAGGAAATTAACCTTATCAGGAGAGCTGTCACGAGGGATAAACGTACTACGAGAGAGAGAGAGAGAGAGACACCTTACAGACCTTACCTTACATCTTGTTCGGGTTGCCCCAGGTCCTTCAGTGTGAGGCACCTCTAATGTCTACCAGAGTTCCTAGTGCATCTTCCGGTATATTTTGCATCTTCCAATCTTGGATGGTCTGGGATGCAGTTTAGATATTTGTCGAGCTTATTCTTAAACACATCTACGCTCACTCCTGATATATTCCTCAGATGAGCTGGCAACGCATTGAATACTGTCGATAATGGGGCGGGGGACGTAGTGGATTAATGGTCCTGTGTCGCTGTTTAATTATTTTTTCCTGGCTATAGTTTTGGGGCACTTAGTTAATCTACCCTTGCGTTGCTTTTCGCTGACTATTTTTTAGCTCCATGATGGTTTTCGGCAATTCCTTCCTATGTGGTGTTTCCATGCCTGAATTATCGGTTGTAGGGCTTTCTCTTCTTCCTTTCTAGACTAGATAATTTTAAAGATTGTAGTCTGTTTCCCAGTAGTCAAGGTCCTTAACTATTCTATTTAGTAGTAAAGGACCTTTGTTACACCTCTATTTGTGCCAATATTCCTTTTGATAGTGTGGGTAACCCATTATCATATTGCAATATTGCAAGTGGGACTAACGAACCATATGTTTTATTTATCCAACATAATCATGTGTTCAGCTTTTCTTGTTATGAACGTGCCATAAACCAGCATTACCCCTATGAATTGCTACCAGCCGATCTCGATGCCCCTGCCTCAATAACAACATGTTCCTATTCAACATTTAACACCCAATGGTCTTTAAACTGCTTCCGTTAGTTCGTGATTGTATCATTATTAGGTACCCTTTATGATTGCATATAGCTTTCCTTCATCTACCTCCATGATTATTATTTCAAATTTATCAGAGTTTAAATAACCATCCTATTTATCTCTGGCCCCAAATCAACATACTTTGTTAAGGTCTCTTGGTAGCGCATTTTCCCTATCTTCATCACAAGTAATTTCTCTACTAAATTCTTGCGTCATCGGCGAAAACTAACTCACTACACAGTCCTTTAGTAAATTACTGTATGTTATGCAAATCATTAATAACAAAAACAGTAATGCAGCTAACACCGTACATTGTGGCACCACACCGGAGAATTACCTTAGCTTCATCAGATTTCTCATCGTTTTGCAATAAACTTATCTCTTTTCTGTTGTGTAATTAAAAATTCTTTTAGCCATCTTCCTACTTTGCCCACTATATTATGTTTTTCTAATGTTTTCTTTTCCGAATAAATATTATGAGAGAGAAGAGAGAGAAGAGAGAGAGAGAGAGAGAGGGGGGGGGGGGGCGGGGGCGGGGGAAAGCAAATAAAAAACTTATACACAACATCCAGGTGAAATTGACGGGCATACCCGATTTACCGTCGAGAGGCTCGGTAACGGAAGGTTTTGTTACAAACGTAAAACCCCAATTCCGCCGCTGTCAAAGGTTAAAAATTTCGGATTTGTTGTGCGGCTTTATACCGTCCATTTTCTTTATTTTTTCTTGGTGGGGGGAGGGGGGAGGGGTAGTGAGGAAGTTGGGGAAGGGGTGGGGTGGGGGAAGGGGGCATAACGGTTACTCATGATTAAAGCTTGCTGGGGCTGGATTTTGTTTTTTTTTAATGGGTTCCGAAAGCATTCTATGGTATATAAATATATAATAATATATATATATATAATTAAATAATATATATATATAGAATATATAATATAGAATATATATGATTATATATATGATAGTTAATTATATATTATAATTAAGAAGATAATAGAAATACTATATAAGATAATAAGATATATTATATAAGAATATTATAGAATATAGATAGAGATCTATTATAGATGATATATATATATTATAATAAATAAGTATTAGAAATATTAATATATATAAAGATATTATCTAATACTTTATAATATTATATATAATTATAATATATTATACATAATATATATAAATAATTATATATATATATTAATAATATAGATCACTATATATAATAGTAAGATATAATATATATGTATAATATATATAATATTATATAATATATAATATATATAAATATTAAGAGGATATCTAACGATATGCATAGAAGAATATATAATAGATTCTTATATAGATAATATAATAATATGAAGGATTATATATAATATATAATTGATATTAAATGAATATATTAATGATATATATGACATATATAAAATAAGGAGTATTTATTATATTATATATATATATTAATATAATTTATCAGATCTAGAATATTATGATTATAGAATATAATAATATAGATATAGTTATATAGATAATATATATACTTAGATATTTTATATAAGATTAATAGATATTATATATATATAAATAACTATATAGTATACTATATAATTATAATTAGAATATATAATTATATTAATAATATATAAGATAATATATAATATATATAAATAGTATTATAAATAGAATATTATATAGATATATATATAGTAAAGATAATATTATCATATAATTGAGAATATATATAATAATAAATTATATAATTGGAAAATATATATATATATATGGATATATCTATATATTATATATATTTTATAGAATTATATAGATAATATCCTTCTATATTTATTATATATATATTATATATATATTATGTTAGATAGATATATATAGATATAGATAATAGTAGAATATATAATATAATAGAATAATATATGTAATAAGAGAATACATATATATAAAGATATACTGATGATATTATATATAGTAATTTTATATTATGTTATATATTTATATATAATATTTTAAAATATATAAAAATATAATATATATAAAAGATAAAAGATATATTATAAAATAGTATAAAATAATATATATAGATGAGTATATATAACATTACATATTAGATATATTTATATCCAAGCTAGATATATGTAATATTATTAAGATTAGAAATTATGATATATGAGATATAGATAGAATTTTTTTATTTTAATAAAATTTGAAAAGAATATAAGATAATTTATAATATACGATAAATATTATAATATATATATAAAGATAAAAATATAGATATAACATAGAGATAGATAATTATTGTATATAGCATATATAAGGAGATATATGATATATATATATATATATATATATATATCGATTTAGTTGAGATATATATAATATGTATGTATAATATAGACATACAAATATAATTTTATAGATATATACATATAATACAGTAGAGATAGATATATGATATGATAGATGTGGTATTATTATTATATAGATAATATATAAGATATTTAATATATATTATA